>NW_022145596.1:25563320-26153707 GCF_000002235.5 Strongylocentrotus purpuratus
TCAGCGTCAGGGCGAGGAACCCACACACCTGCTAGCTTTCTCAGCCAACCGTACGCTCGCCGCCTTGCCAATATGACGCCTTTTTTGCACCACACTTTCTCATACCCCCAAACACATCTCGGATATTTGATACCGTTTTTGTGTCTGCCCTTTATCAGCATACTTTCACGTCCGAACACCTATCATATTTTACTAATTAAGCAATTATGGAAGCAAGCACGTTGCTCATTTGGAGCCAATAACTATTGATTATAACATTAAAAAGAAAGTGCAGTTCTAGATATGGTGCAATGAAAATTGTTAGGAACTGGATGAAAATAAATCAGATTTGCGGTATTTGTAATCTACACGTTCCGAAATTAAAACATACCCTTCCTTTCAATATCCATCGCCGTGTGTACACGTTGTTATAACAAATGGACAAGAAATTAAAAACTGTTAATGAGCAAATGATTTAAGTTTTTTAATGAAATGAAATATAACCTCCAACAACAACTGGAGCTAATCTAATACACTCTCATTATAAATTCGTGTCACTTTGCATGAGCATGGAAAAGCAGAACAAAAAATCTTCCAAACCAAATAAAAAAAATTAAAAACACACTTCTCAACAACAACATTATAACACATCGCGGTTTTCTTTCCCTTTAATATTAGCTCCCGGGATCAATTCGTGTTTATTTTGATTTCCTACAATATTCCCACTGCAAAAAGTTTGATCCAGTTTAGCGGATATATCTTCATCCGTACGGTCATCTGACCAAACAGTTTAACACCATGCAGGGCGTCTCGATTTATTAAGATTTTTCTTCGCGCCTTTTTAAGGTCACTGGGCAGCGTATATGAACAATATCGTCTCCTTTTTTGATGAACTTTTCACAAGTCTTAAGGACATCAGTACAAATAGATGTAAAGTCTGAACAAATTTATATGAGTTTCAAAGTGGAACTTTTTGTTATGTCATTATAGGCCCCAAACGCCCCATACTTTTCATTTATTTGTACGTATGTCCTAAAGACTTGTGAAAAGTGTGGGGGCGTTTGGGCTCATATGACACAACAAAAAGTTCCGCTCTGAAACTCACATACATTTTTCAGACCATTAGAATTTTGAGAGAGTGTAAAGAGTAAATTTAAAGGTCAGTGGTTGCGTCACTTGTGTGTATATCTATCTGAAGTTGTACAGGTTTTAGAGGAGCATTTTCTAAATAAATAGTTTCATTTTTCATTTTTTTGATGTATAGCCACAACGGTGCTCTTTTCCAGCGATAGACGATTATTAATGGAAAATCCAACCATTTTGTAAAGAAAATTGTTGATGGGTGAAAACAGATCAAAGAAGGAGAGAAAGAGAGAGAAAAAATAGGCCAGATCTTTGAAAGGCTGAACAAAGCCGAACAAATATTTTGAAAGCATTGCTTAAAAATTGAGATATACCAAAAGCATGTGAATCTCAAATTGGCGTATTGGTCATACGATTGTGATATTTATCTGTTATTTGTGGACAACACTCCCATTCGTTATTCACTGAAATATGATGAAGATTCCAGCTCTCTCCTAAAATAAATGTTGATCGAGTACACAAAAACCAAACATTTGGGGAGACAGGTTGTGGAAAGGCTGAGAAAAGTTAAGCAAATACGAAGAAAATGATGGATTTGGGGGAGATAGTAGCATTTAAATGTATGCAAACTTCATAATGCTGAAAAAGCCATTTCCCTGTTATGTGATTCCAGACAACTTCCACGTTTGCTAGTCATGGTATATTCTAAAACATCATGAATTTCCCGTTTTCTCCTAAGCACTTTTTCCACCGGTGCTGAAGAGGTCTCCACAACCAAAGCGTACGCCCAATTAAGTGCGCCGGGTCAACCTTCGTCAGAGTGGCAATTGTCCCAGGAAAAATGGTCAGATTATTGGTTGTCTGTTAATCGTCCCATTGGTTTATGTCCTAGCGTTTATCGTCTGCGTGGTAATTGTCCGAACTGTAATTGTATCAGCGTAAAGGATAATTTTCACTGTGGTAGTTGTCCGATGGTAATTATCCTAGGTTTAATGGCCAGGGTGTTAGTCGTCCGAGTGGTAAGTGTCTTACGGCTCATCATCACTGTGGAAGTTGTCCGAGTGGTAACTGCCCTGGTTTTAATCAGCATGGTGTTGATGAGTGTCCGAGTAAAAGTTGTCCTATACTGAATATTGTCAGGTACCTAATTGTCCGGACGGTCATTCTTCTGCATTTTATCATTTCGATGTTATTTGACTGTTTTAATTCTCCTTGAGTTATCGTCAGGCTGCAGTTGTCCGAGTATTTATTTTATGTGGGTAAAATCAATGAACGTTTAGTCATGTTAGTTGTCCGAGCGATAATTATCCTAGGGATCATAGCCCGGGTGATAGATTCATGTTTACTTTTTTACTCACAATAAAACTACCGCCTAGGTCTGTCTAATTACAGGATCAAACTTATTTTTCGTCCTTTTTATAGCGCCCTTTAAATACAATCTCTCCCTTCTCTTCATCCGTCTTTTTTGTTCTTTTCCTTACCTTTTTACTTCTATTTTGTTACCCATATACTTTTCCTTTTTTTCTTTAAGACTTCTACCTTAGTTTTTTCTTCTTTCTTTTCCTTCGGATGGAAAATTATTCAGTTGGATTGTATTAATCTTGTTAGTTATGATTCACATTTTAAGATTTTACACCTGATTACTAAGTATATTTTGTTATTCTTTAACCAATGGAAGAACAAAAATTATGTTATAAATAGATAAATTCAATAAATTCACATTCAAATCCAATTCACATTCAATAGTTGTTTTGGGTGTTAACTGTTCCCAGTCGTATTCGTCAGTTTAGTAGTTGTCTGGGTGTATGTTTTGGTGATTAGTCAGGGTTGATCGTCTCGGTCAGTGCTAGGTGTCTGAGAGGTAATTGTCCGAGAGGTCATTGTCCGAGAGGTCATTCTCAAGAAATATATTGTCCGTGTGGCAATTGTTGCGGGCGTAATTATTAGAATGATAGTCTTCCAACTGAATGACCCAGAGCGTTCTTAGTTTAATTGGTGTTTCTTGGAAGTTAACGGCAGAGTGTTAGTCATCCGATCGTTGATTGTCCTGGGTGTACATGTCAGGTGGTATGTCCGGATAAGTCTCCGGACTGTGAACCACAAGTTACTGGGCTCGAATCCCTGTCGGACCGCTAATGTCCTTCGGCAAGACATAAATCTACATTTGCCACACTCAATCTATGTGTGGTATCTGGATAGGCATACCTTGCAGGATTCAGTACTTGAATGCACTGAGCGTGAGCAGAAGCCAGAGTAACAATATGCAAAGTCCTTTCGAAACGCATTTCGACGTGACATCATGATGTGATATGCGGAATACAATAACGGCATAGTATTATCATGATCGTCACAACGGCAGTTGTCAGGTTGGTGACTATCCTAGGAGTCATCGTATGAGTGTTGATTGTCCGAGTAATAATTCATTATAATTATCAGTTGGCTATCCGAGAAGCAAGTTTTACACTATTAATTGTTAGTGTATAAGTTGTCCGAATTGTTGTCCGATGGGTGTGTGATGTCCGAGTTGTTATTTGCCACCAATTGCGTAGGCAGACTTGTTGAATGGGGGAGCACTTTTTAGGGGTGTTACATAAAATCACACAGAGTCCCTCGAAACACCCAGTGCAGGGGCAGAGTTAAAGGCCCACTGCACTACTTGTAGCTACTTGCGCCCTCTATATAACAAACAATGCCTAATCGGTGACCATTGGTCCCCCATGATGCTCTTTTTCTTATGTTAACTGAGAGCTGAGTTGATGAGATAACCACCTGTCCAGTGATCTTGCAGGGCGGTCTAATCCCTCCTGTAAACTATGGCAGATCAGCTTTAAGGTCTTGACCACTAAGTTCCGTGGATGACCATTCTTTTTATTGGATGATCAGGGAGGTCATGTCCCCTTTCGACCTATGATTACCAAAGGAGGTAACTATCAGAGGAGGTACTTGTTCTAGTTTATTTTCTAAGTGTCAACGCAGATGGTAATTGTCATAGGAATTGTCGTCAGTGTGATAGATGCAAGTATTTTTTCGTACCCAATATCAAAAATCATTTTTACAGTGTCCAGATGGTAATTGTCCAAGGAATTATCAACAGTGTGAAAGAGGCAAGCATTGTTTCGTATCCAATATTAAAAATCTTTTCAAAACAATTCTACAGTGAGTCGATCGAGTACAGGGTTTGTCAGAGGTTTTCCCTTTGGAGTTAATTACCAGAATACTAGTCTTAAGTCCAGAAAACTATGTTTAGGGTTTTGTATCCTTGGGATATTTGTCAGTAGGCCATGTCGTCGAGGTAACAGTTTGGGGATTGTTGCCCTTGGGAATACTTATATGAGATAGTTGTCCAGGAAACAGCTTTCCGGATATGACTTATATGGCCTTTAAAGATACCCTCCCAATATGTCAAACCTTGAAAAAAAAATTGGTGTCCACTTCTATGATTCTTCCTTTCTCTCTTTATATCGATTTGTCAGAAAAGTATTAAATAAACGAATGAAATTCGGCAGCAACAAATGTTCTTTTACTGGCTATGGATTTTCGCAGTATTCATGAAGACTTACATTCATGTATGACTTCCAAAACGACGGGCCCATCTATCTTAATAAGTTTTATTAATAAGGAAAGGTTCTTAATTTAGGATAGAAATTGCTTAGTAAGCTTGTCTTGACTGCGGGATACACGTTCGTACGTCTCCGACAATTTATTTTTAGTTTTGTATTATGTATACACACAAGCTACAGTTTATATAATACTCTGAAGTACTCTATTACTGTAGAAGAGTGGAATCCATTTAGGATTCAAATTAGAGATCACTTCTTTTGGAGTTGAACCCACTTGAATAGAATCCACTCCAGAGTAGGGGTTAAATAACTCATCCTGAGAGTGAATTACACTATTTTGAAAGCGGATTTCAAATCCAAATGAAACGGTCTCTAATATGACACCCCAAAACTACATTTCCACTCCTGGGGGTGTTTCACAACTTAAATCTAAGTTGGACTTAAACATTATGGAGAGCCATGTGTAGCCTTGAAATAAAATATATTCAAAGCAAAAAGTCAAGTATTTTAGACCTTTCATAAATTCCACATCAGAACATGAAATCTCCTTGATAATAGAATATATGAAAGATTTGAATCAACATGCTATGCATTTTAAAATAACTTTTACAAAATATTTTCAAAGATGCCAACGACTTTCCATAATTGTTAAATCCAACTTAGAGATAAGTTCCACTTCGGATCTTTGTGAAACACCCCTCAGTACTGGTAGCTAGTAAAGCTAATTTGCACCATGAATATATGAACCCTGAGATTCTCGAAAGGTTTTATTTTGATACTGAACAGTAGTGCTTCATCAACTCGGTGTTGCTCTGCTCTCTCTCCAAACCATGATTGCGACCACAAGTAGTAGCAGAACCTTGAGAAATTCCAGGCCACCAAATACTAGAAAGACACTCTCGTAAGAATCGGTGACGTCAGAAAGCTTTCCTGCAAAAGAAACGAGGACCAGTTAACATATATATTTGGGGAAGTTCTTACTTGTATATCAGCTGGAAACAGAAATTGTGACACATGAACCATTACTTTAAAGCAGTACTCCACTAACGGACCTGAAAATGTAACTTTTTGATGTTTTTATACAGATTCTATTGCAATGAATACAAAAAGTTCTCTCTTGCTTAATCACTTTGTCTTTCTTGGTATGAAACAAGAATATCACTTCCTGAGGACTCTCATACCATTCGAGCAAACAGATTTTATTTTATTTACGAGGTAGTGAACATTGGTCGAAAAGGGGGTAGATACACCACGATTCATTAGTTTAATGCGCACTTACAGCTGTGCTTCTGTATCATATAATAATATTAATGGGTTCTTATTTTGTGAGACTTGACACTCTTTGCGCTCATCAATTATTACCCCGGCTTTAGCATGGCTGCAACTACGGTGCTCTAGCATTTCAAGGAATTTATTCCTGCCAGGTACATATTTACATCACCTGGGTCGAGTGTGGCAAATTTAAATTAATGTCTTTCCAAATGACATTAGTGCCGCGGCGGGACTCGAACCGCGGACCTTGTGATCCACAGTCCGGTGACGTATCCATTTGACCACAACAACTCTACACAATTAAAGAATAATATTTCAAAAAAAACATTTACCTGCTAAATAACCACCAAGAGGTTCTCCTATGCCGTAGGAGAGTGACACGAGACCCACAGCATTGGCGAATCTGTCCCTGGGAACAACCTCCTTGACACATATAGCTACAAGTGGGATCAAAGCGCCACTACAAAGTCCACTGAAGAACGCATCGACGCAGAGAACAGGTAGGGTCTGCAGCAACGGGTCAATCGCGAATGTGATTGCGTTGACAATGGATAGTAGGATAGAAAGCTGGACACCCGTCAAGAGTCGTCTGTCCACAATAGGCCCCTGGACGATTCGACCGATCAGGTTACCAACCCCGCCAACTGAAGAAAGGAAGACAGCACTCTCCAATGGGATGCCTTTTGCGATAGCGTGGGGTACCAGGAAGATCATCCAACCGACATGGACGGAAGTGAGAAGAATGAACGAAAGCTGCAGGACGATCAAAGCCGGTGCGTCCCGCATGAGTTCGAGGTCTAGGAACCGGACAACGGTCATGGCACCAGACTTGCAGGAGCTCAAGCAAGAACTGCAGGATGATCGCAAAGTACCGCCTTTCCTCAGTCTCTCACGGCTATCAACGGACTCATGCTCTTCTGAGACGTAACTCAGCTTCCTGATTTCGTATGCCCAGTGTTCTTTACCGTAGTATTTACCACGACTATCAGAAAAAAGTGGTTGTTTGTCATTACAGTTGACGGTATCGTTGCCATATCTGTGATACGGCTTCCGTTTCTCAAATTTGTCGCGAAGGTTCTGCTTAGGCGTACTGAATTCATCATCAGACATAATCGCAATGTCTTCCTCGTCACAAGATTTGAACTTTCTCATCAAGAAAGAATTCCTTCTCGCCGCTTTGGACACATTCGATGACAGGTTCATGCAGCTGCCATATTTTGCCCCATCGCGTTGCTGGTATGGGATTTCCTCCGCTCCACCATTCAACAATACCGCCGCTCCAAGAGACTTGACTTCCTTCAAGTTACATGCATCCTTCTCGAACTGTGCTCTCTTGCTCTCCATATCATCTGGATCACTAGTTTTCTTTCTCCGCCAGTGTCCATAAACATGCTCGGGTTCCCGGGTGACCACAGCCGTGATCATCATGTGGAAGTTGATGGCACCTAGAAGGAAGAGGGCGCCTTTCCAACCGAAACCATGAGCCAGGTTCTCAGTGATGACCGGCAGGACGATCATACCGACAGCGGGGCCGGTCTGAGCGACACCATAGGCTAGGGCGAAGCGGTCGACGAAGTGCTTGTTAAGCGCCATTATGGTCGGTAGGCACATTAATGAGTACCCAAGTCCTGGGAGAGAGAAAAAGGGTTCACAAAGAAGGCATTAGAAGGATGGCGCTGTTTGATCACATCCAGGTACCTCGTGAAAGGGAACCTTAGAGATTGTTGAATATTGATTCCCATCTTCCTGATTTATGGGAAACATGATAGGCAAACTTAATAATCTGAATTTAGCAGGGAAACCTCATATACTAAGGACAGAAGGGTGCTATCTGACTTGCGAGATATGCATTAATGAAGCCAGTAATAGACATTAGCATTACATAGCCAGAATTTAAAATTGCCACTGTATAAAGAACAACTTCATAATATTTCTTTATTTCTATATACCTCTATAGCACACACGTATCCTCAGGATAATTGCTGTTCCATTTTAAATAGAAAGAGTCGGACTGAACCAAAATTGTCTTGATTACAAATGAATCGACCGGTTTACTAATATATTCAAATTTATGGATGTTTTTTTTCTTGGGGACCTAGTGACGAGGTATCGCATTAACCAGTTATTAATGAATGATATACAATAATTGGAATCCAGTCTACATACATAACTTGTTGCTATGTCGGACAAGCCTCGGGCAAGTTTTTAGGCTTTCAAGAATAACCTTTGTTTTTAAATGATGCATTACATTTAAATATGTTATAGTAAACTGGTTTATTTAAGCGAGGCACAGGTGAATAAGAACTCTTAATCTCCATGGTGCATGCATGCCTGTCACTCACCCGTGAAGATGAGTGCAACCAGAAGGTGGCTCCCATCAGTGGCAAAGGATGCAAGTGTGATAGAGATGGTTGCTATTAAGGTACCCATCACCATCACCCAACGGCTCTGCGTCCATCGGTATAGAGCACTCGTCAATGGACCTATGGGGTTAAACAGCATCAGTGGTTGGAAATGCAATCGAAAATATAGTATATAGAAATTGATATATTAATACTTTGTACATATTGTAATGAACCAGAATCGTTTATACACATTTTGCTTAGATGGCGTCAAGTCGCGATCTTTTGGGAAAAAATCATCGTCTGGTAATGAATTTGTTCCAAAAAGATATTGCGTTAGGAGAAAAAATCATTATAATTTGTTTTAACATACGGTGACGCGGAGTCTCTGCTCATGAATGTACTAATTCTTTACGCACATTATGCAAGTTATAAGTTATGCTTAATCAGTTTAAAAGTAAAACCTTCGATAGTCATTCAATTTGGATGACTTTCAAAAGCGATTTCATGTTTTATGTCAATTGGCAATACAGAAACCAAGAAAAAGTAATAAGTAATATCAAGATGTATCTTTCTTATGTCAGATTTAAACGCATTTCTATTTATGCCTCGATCTTTCCTTCCACTTTCTTTTTGTCTCCTATATCTTATTTTATCAGGCTGTTGAGTTGTATATATAATTGTAATCAAACTATATATGCAATGATATAAAGAAATAAAATGCCTCGTATGAGGATAAGAGATAAATTGATAAACAGAGTGTAGAATCACCACTGGGATCAGCGGTTTACTTGTGGGGGTAACGCCCCTATCCCATGGAAGAGCGGGAGATAACAATGATGAAGAAAAAGGGGAAAGGAAAAGAGTGGCAATAGAACATCATTGAAAAGACGCCTCGATCCCTTCCTATACCCTTCTTTAATCAACAGGATTATTGATGTCGTCTTTTTTTCTTATATTCATTTTCATTTATTTATTGAATATTAATTCTCTTTTTATACATTCAACCGACTGAGGAAGACCAGTGCTCACATCCTATGATTTTGTTTATCCCCTTGTCTTTAAAGGGAAATTACATATTAGAGCTTTTTTCCTAAAAATCGTATTCATACTCACAGCTGAATTAAAAAAAAAATCCCCGTATGATTAATTTTGTTCTACGCCTTAAAGAGAGTAGGGGCGCCATGAAGCAATATTAATGGGAAAGCACAATTAAAAATATATTGACAAGCAAAAAACAACTACAAAGGATTGTCATATTTTACGTGTACTTTGTCTTAAACACTAGAAAGGACGAACAAAAACCTACTAAAGGGGTGTATATTTTGATGTGCAATCATTTAAGGTTAAATCATTTGGTTTTAAAAGGGGTTTGGGCATGGGCCTTTGTAGATTAAAAGATAACTTCATCACGTTATTCATACCTTTATAAGTCATTCATTCATATCATAATTATAATTGAACGTTTTTTTAAATGTAGAAGTAAGTCAACTAGCCTATGTATATATGTCTTGGTACACGAAAACATGAAGTCCTTCTATAAAACCTTGTCACCAATTATTTGGTAATTAAAGGGAATTTGCATAAATAACCATAACGTACGTACCTAATGAAATATAAATCGATTCAGTGTGCCATTTATCAAAATAATGATATATATATACTAACTAAAATGTATAAACCAAACCAAATTGAATTCAATCTTGTTGTTTATTCTCGGCTATATACAATGTTTCAAAATATTCAAATGCCACTGTCAATCACTGAAGATGAAATTTAAACAATATTATTAAGCGGACACTTTTTTTTTTTTTTTTGTCTCGAAATTTCAAAATTTGACATTTTTTTTCGTTGGGGGGGGGTAAGGTCACCTTTTTTACGTTAGCCGTGGGTATAATTTTTTTTTTTTTTTTTTTTTTTTTTTTTTTTTTAATAACTAAAAAAAAAAAAAAAACCAAAAAAAAAAACCAAAGGGGGGGGGGGGGGTTTGAACCCCCAAACCCCCCCCCTGCGTACGCCCCTGATACGTACTGAGAAGAAGAATTGAATTGGATTAAATTTATTTTCTTCTACAAATCAAATTACATTTCAGCGGTACAAAATATACAAAATAATAACAATTTTTTTTAACGTATACACTGACAATAATAGAGATGTTGACATCATAACAATGTGTAACTGATCACACACTACCGAGAAATATTCATTAAGAAATTTGCAGATGAACGACTATCACAGAAAACCTATAGTTGTAGACATGGCAAGTATAAGTAGACTACATAGACACATTACTTTTGGAGTAAAAGTTTGTAATGGCCCGTATTAGCCCTTCCCCCAGCAAACTACAATTCGTTTGCATAATTTTGCATAATAAACACAATATATTTTAGGATGCTTGGTGAGTTTTCTGGAGGAAAATTTTAATTTGGGCATGATATGTAGGCCTATGTTATAAATTAATTTAAAAAGCATAGCTCTTGAGAGTTTGCATGCTGATGCTAATGTACGTAGGCAGAGTAAAAGCTAAATAACAATTGCATACATTAGCATTAGCCATGAAAACGTGATTTAAGGGCTTTTAGGAGAAAGTATAGCTATTGCCATGACTATTAAACATAAGATTATTTTGGAAAGTTAGAACTTTAATGCTAATGTAATACTAGCAAACATGATTATACAACTTGAATACATCCGCATGATATACCCTGAAGATGTGATACAACTAGTAGTGAGTTCTGTGGAGGAAAATGAAGCTTTGGGCTTGATAAGTATCTGTAGAAAGTTTGGTCCTTTTGTCCGCCGTGTCCCCAAAACTCAAAGACATGGGTCTATGGAACCCAAGTATATCACTACAATGTTTTACTTAATCTGGACTTGATTTCTATGGAATATACAGCAGGGCGTTGAAATTGCCGTTGGATTTATTTTTCGAAAGTCTTTGAGATCGTGTTGTATAATAAAAACAAAACAAACAAAAAATAATTCTCCCGAATTGAGTAAAATGGTCAAGACACTTACCCAAACCAAATGTAAGTCCATGGCAAAGTCCAAATGCAAGCCCGATCTTTCCCGACGTGGCATTGAGCTGTGTCACTATCTCGGGCAGGAGTACGCCGAAGCTCTTCACCGTCCCAACCTCGACGAAGCCGCTGATGAATCGGCCGACGACCACGATCCAGCCATTCCTGCATTCCCTAAAGAGTGATCCCATGATGTTCTCCTGTTCTTAGTTTACCTTGGTTTAACCCCCCTTGGGGTATGGTGGTGGCACTACTGATGGTGAGATGGTAGAAGTGGACTTGTGGTAGGCTATATGTCCGTTTTTAAGAAACTGTGAATTATTGTCTTTCACGAGGATTCCTCACAGAAATCGAATCGAATCAGTTGCCCTTTGCATCTGGAGAAAGAAACTCGATAGAATGGAAAGCCGAATAAAGCGCGTCATCATAATATTCGTAATAATGAAATGTGAGAGAATAGTCGATATGAAACAAACGACCAAGTACGGACTAGCTATACTAACAGGGAGAGCTGGGATACAAAGCCCCCAACCCGTAAGGTTATTCGGTGAAAGGCAAGAAAGAGGGGGGCGGGGGTGAGAGAACAAAATGACAAGATCTTCACCGAGACATAGCTCCCCCGTATTTTCAATATCTCGTAAGACTCGAACAAACACCCCACGCCCCCACCCCCCCCCCCCCCTTCACCGCCCCCGCTTTGCTTCTGCACAAACATGTAATTGATCATTGAACAATATAAAGTAAAGAGAAAATTATTCTTTGGATCGAGATTTATATAAATCATAAATCAACCGTCAATCTTTCAGTGTATACAAAATACCTGTAATGTCATAATCTACATTATATTAAAGATAGGCATATGCGAATATATTTGACTAGAATATTGTAAAGGATATAGTAAACAAGGTAAAACAATTAAATAACACATTGACAAAATAATGTAAGTGGAAAGAATCAAATTCAATTGAACTAGTTTTTAACTGACATTTCTGATACTGCCATTTTGTTATAGTTTGCTTGGTCTCATTTTGAAATAGACTGCGCAATGATAAGAATTAATTCCATGTTAAACAATGGGGGAAATCCCTACAATGTAGTTATTGCTAGGAAACGCTCTCTGATGATTTCAGCTGGACAATCCATCCCCTATAGCCCTCTTCCATATGGACAAATCAAATCATAAAGATATCATAGATGCTCAAATGTCACTTCAGAGAACGCGTTGCCTCTTGAGAGCAATTCACAAATTGTACATTCACCGAGATGGAAAAAACCGGTTCATGGCTAATTGAACATGTAGGAGCGCTAGAGCAACGGCGCGGATGACGTGCAGTGAAGGGGTGGGTATAGGGAAAACGTGGGGAAGGTCAATACTACCACTGTACTGCTAGTACGAATACTATACTATTGATACTATACTACTAATTACTACTACTATTATAACAAATAATGATAAGAATTATTATTATCATTATAACTATAATCATTATAATAAGAATAGGAACAAGATTAAGATGAATAATAATAATAAAACAATATATAAAGATAATAACGTAGTTACGTTAATTAAGTTAGATAATGATAATAAAAGATGTATATACATAGCGCAACTACTATATACTCTGCTGTGCTTAATACGAAGTAATAATTATTATTACCCCTGCCTTAGCTGAGCCGCCAGGATAAGGCCTTTAAAGTTTGAGCCCCGTTTAAGCATGCAAACAATTTCTTCCTATCGATTCCCCAGTTACCTCTCCTGGATAAAAAGCGGTAAATGTAGATTGTAGTTTTACCAAATGATTTCATATTGCAAGGATTCGAACCGCGTACCTTGTGGTCCACAATTCGGATACCTATCCCCCGTGCCACAATACACATGACAGCAATTTATTTAATCACAAGACTCCCTAATAGCTGATTATTTTTATAGGACAGGGTAAATGTTTATTTTAATTAGGCTCACAAAATCAATGGCGTAGCCGCAAAAAGTGAAGCGCCTGCTCCTTTCATGAATAATTAATCTAACCTGAGATGATCTAACTGTTGAGTGGACTTAAAGGATTCTACCAAAGTTCTAACATTGGAGCTACAATAATGGTTGGATTTAAATCTAGATGGGGTCTCGTCTCATGACTCATCTAACTTTAGTTAGATTCCGATTCTCAAATAAGTAAGCTAAAGTTGTTGTGGTTCCACAAATTGTGATATGTGATGTATTCCTAAAGTTAGTCGTAACTCAACGTAAATTACCTACTTTTATTGTAATGTTTGCATTTTAGCAAGTCAACAATATTTGATAGTACGTATAAGTAAGCTTATATCAAGATTTAATTAAGATAAATTTGAAATCAAAATAAAGTTTTGATAATGTGCAATTAGTATACATGTATAATTATCATGACTTGGACCAGGGATGTTTATGCGCATTGTGATAGTGTTTAGTGGCAGTGACATTTTAAACGAATAGTTTTATCCAAAATCGGGATTCTAATGAATTTGTGAATACACTTCAATGAATGACATAAACATATAGGTCGTCTACATTGTAGAATTATTTACAAAATGTAGTACAACATAATATGGAAGGTCAAGAGAAAACACATGGCCCTATATAGATCTGGTTCCCTCCTTTTATTTTCTCTCCCTCACTGTTATTTTTCTATCCCATTCTGTATTTCAGTCATTATTATACAGGCCTACTTTATTCAAAGTTAAGCTCATACATATTTTATCACATTAAACTGTCACCTCAAAAATCAGAACAAAATTTAAAGTGTATGTGGCAAGTTCTTTTTATTTTAATGTTAAATTCGTGAGCAAAAGTTTGAAAGCACTGACCTTTTTTCAATCCTCGTCTGAATTAAACGTGCAGGAAAAATATCAGAGAAATCAATCCAAACATGCAGGCTTTTAAGAACGTGTACTTCTTTCGAAATTATTCTTCATAATGATATTCTGACGTTCCAAATCAGAAGTTGACTATCATTCATGTATTGCCCATTCACCCAAAACGCTGTCATCGCTTCGATCCGATCCGCTTAATTTATCATGACACGTCATTCACCATGGCAATGCAGAAAACCTCAGCCGTTATTCCACTGAAAAAAAATCTTGTATTCTTTTTGGCGCCAAAAATGACATTGGAAAAGTACGAGTGTGTTATGACTCAAAAGGCAGACGACTATTGATGCCGAACTTGTTTACAGTGTAACCGATCACCGATAATAATGTCTATATCGGATCAGATTTGCGATGACGTCCTGATGATGATAGCTCAGTTATGAATAACAGCCGACTGACGCTCGTTTCACTCGAGTAGCTTTCTTTTCTCCAATCATTCATCGGATAGGTTTGCTAGATAGAATACAAACAAACATTTATATCAGGACCGGAAGCGGGGTGGTGGGTAGAAAGTGCCCCATGGAGGTTAGAAGTGCCCTTTGAAAGTGAAAAATGTACCCCTCCCTAGTTTTATTTGCCATTTGTGTTATTTTCTCATTTTACCCACTGACAGCCGATTTGTATAAATCATCTGTAGGTTGATTACGCTGATCATTTTCAAAAATCGTAATCGATAAATCTGATCCAAACAGACATTGATGATGTCAGATGCCCTTTCATGTATGTCCTAAAAAATTATAATCCAACGTCCTTTTCATTAACTTTTGATTTCTTAAAATGAATCGCTCAATCTTACAAAAAACGCCATGGTCCCTTGAGAAACACTTGGTCCAGTCGTATGAGATTTCAGAAGTTTATTTTTGTTTTTTCTTCTTTTCATCGGCACCAGCGCCATATTACCCGACTTTTTTTTGGACGTATTTTTCACTCATCATTGTTTCCTCTTTCCAATTGCATGTAAAGGGGTCGTTAAATACATCGATCCGTACACTATATTTCTTTTCAAAGAACGCATTCACACTTATTCAATGTTACCCTACATGTGAGTATGTGCTCCCGATTTGTTTTTAAAACATTTGACACCATAGTGTGTACGTTATTATTTTTTTTTTGGGGGGGGGGGATTTTTCATCAAAATTGTTTTAATTTCACGTACACTATATGTACTGCATTATCAAGAATAGGATTTTTTTTTTGGGGGGGGGGCAAACATATCAACTCGTTTACAAATTTACTTTACTCATTCTTTACTCACGATGACGTCATAAGAAGAAGACAGGATCACATGTTCAGCGTCATTTCGAAAGAATTCAACGCATTTACTCTTCACTGAATCCTAGAATCATTCTATCCCTACCTCTTTCTCTCTTTCTCTCTCTCTCTCTCTCTCTCTTTCTCTCTCACACACACACACACACGCACACACACACTGTATCGCATCTCACATGGATGGTTCACTTGTTACCCCCACCATTATTGTCATCATCATCAATATCAATATAACCACCATCATCACCATCGCCATCATCATCAATACAGTCGCCATCACAATCATCATTACCAACATCATCATCAATATAATCTGCATTGCCATCATCATCATTATCATCAATATAATCATCAACATCATTATCATTTTCATAAATATACTCACCATCATCATCAATATAATCACCATCACATTATCCCAATTACCATCATCACTATCAATATAATCACCATCATCATCAATAAAATCACCATCATCATCATCATTAAATTCATCATTTTCATTATCGCTACCTTTACTGGACATCTACAATGAAAACCAATTTTGAAGGCATTTCCTCCAACATGAAAACCAGTACAATAAAAAATATCATATAGCATGAAATAAAATGATACAAAATATAAAAATAAAATATTATACAATTAATTTATTGAATATATTTCAATATAACATGTATATACAAATCATAAGAATTTGTGATAGAATACTAAAAATTATTACTCCATCAATAGCTCGTATGACTGGCAAATAAACGTTTAAAATGTTCAACAAATGGTAAACAAATAATTGGAGTTTAAAATACAAAGTAGGTGACATTTCAAATATTTTTTAGCCAAGCGATAGTTCCCAAATTATGGTTTGTTACCACATGATCTCCAATGCCAAAATGTCTTATCATCCAGCTCGAGTGTGGGAGTATTTAGCATTTCTCCTGTCAAAATCGTCTCATGGAACAACCTTCCGGCTAAAAATTAAATGAGATAAATATGTCGACGACCTTTCTGTATTTCATAGAATTTAAAATGGTTCCTCATGGACTGTGCTGATCTGTACATCTTGTATTCTAGCCCAGCTACGAAGGCAATGATTATTTCTTCCTCCAGCAATGCAGAGTGTTTTTGTTTTGCTTTTATTTCCTTATATCATAAGACGGAAACAAGCACGGGAGGATTCTTCACTTTGGACTCCAGTTTTGGGGTTTCTTTTTCGCTTTCCAAAGCTTGTGAAATCTGCAACATGATCCTCTGCACCTTCTACAAGCAGCGCTTGTTATCCCCCTTTGATATCCTCCATTTTTGAGGAGACTGTTCATTGCTTCAGGAGCACACAATGTCATCCCATGTGTCCTTCAATCAAACCTCGTTGTCGCATTCATCAGTATTTCCCCTTTTTGGATTTTTTCAAGAGGGAGTCTCTCAGAGCAGTCTGAAAATAGAACAAAAATTGGGTACACTGATCAAGATTTGATTCCAAAGGGACAAAAGAAAAGGGGGAAAATGAGGGAGAGGGTAGTTCATCTCTTCAGAACCACAAGGGTGTTGATTCTATTGGGGAGTTGCAAGAAAGTTGCAAATCAATTGCAAAACCCCAAAATCAAGCTTAAGTCTTGCGATTAATTGCAAATTCGCAATTGATCGCAACTAAACTTTCTTGCAATGTCCCATTAGTAAGAGAGAGAGAGGGGGGGGGGAATAAAAGCTAGATCTAGTTAATTGAATTAAATTGTTAAAACTTTAATTCTAACAAAATCTGAGGAAATTTAGGAGACTAGTGGGGCGTTGCAAGAATGTTGAGTTGCAATCAATTGCAAATATCAGTTGCAAATTTTGCAACTTGCAATCAATCGCAACTTTCTTGCAACGCACCAAATGTATAAGTATATGGATTATCATTGCCTTTCTGGCTCCAAGCAGATGAATTGGAGACTATTAAGGGTGCTACATAATTCATTTAGTTTCATCAGATTTTTATCTAGAAACAGGAAAATAAATTACAGATGTTTCTTGATATCAGATTCTATCAATACCATATATTTATTTCAGATTGTATAGACAAAATACAGTTTCAGAACGCATATCAATCAAAAGGTATTTTCGATGAAAACTTCAGATACAGAGTTCTGATAAAACAAGATACCTAATTTCACAAAGAAATTCTTATGGTTCCCATACCCATGTTATAACAAATATCCATTACAATTTTTCAAATTTAGAATGTGATTGTTATGATTAGGGAACACTAAAAAAAATACTTAACTTACATGTGTACGAAGAACAACTGAACTGACAAGAAACTGATTTACATTTAAAAGACAAAATTGAAAAATATGAAACACTAATGTGAATACAAAGAGCAAGAGAATTTGATGAGGAGAAACAAAAGTGTAAACAAATTTGAGGACAGCATGAACTTATAATAATAATAGTCACATTTGTATAGTGCTTAAAAGTATGTTTCTAAGCACTTTACATTGTACTTATTATTACCCTGGTCGTTGGATTGAATGACTATTTACCTGTTTTTCTCTGAAGGATCTTTTGAATTTGGACTTAATGTCAAATTTCTGTTTCAGCATCATGAATGGTTTGTTCTTTCTCTTCTGTTTGTTGGTAGTACTTGCATGGGGGTTCATCTTCTGCCTCTTACTTCCAAACTTTTCTCGTCCTTCGCGTCCAGCCTGAGATCAAGAGAAGAAAATTTGAAGTTGTATACATCATTTTTCATTAAGGGCAGTAGGCACTCTTGGATTGTGCTCTTCTTTCACATCCAGCCTGAAACTCAGGAGCGAGAGAAAAAAAATTGAAGCTGTTGATATCATTTAGCCTCTACTATATGCCAGTTCATACAATATTGCTTGATATAAAGTGGATACTCTCACACTGTGTCATGCCTAACTGCATGTATTATTCCATAGAATTTGGTGTGACTTGGTGTTAGGGAGTCTACTTTATTTCAAGTAATACTGTAGTTGCAGTATGAGCATGAGCAGATAAAGGTCATTGCAGACCAATATTTATTTATTTATTTATTTATTTATAACACATCTTTAAAAAGAAGGGTAGCCCAATCAGCAAACAAATACTGGTTTTCGTTGAGGCCCTTCATGACACAAACAAGTATATACATTTCATCAACATATCAAAATATAAATAAATATAGAAAATTACAAAATACGATTTTAACAAACACAAAATTGCAAACCAGGTTATAAATAAGGATTTGATTAAAAAGAATGTGAAATACACGGAGACAAAATACTGGATACGTGCTCATGAAAGTTATGTAATCATTATTCATTTACGCAGAAGCAGTGCACTCCATGATACACAGGTGGAAGTATTCTTTGAAAAGGGGAAACAAAGGCTATTTATGTAGCACCTCCATCGCTGTAGGAGTGATTATTTCAAAATGTACAAAGTGGGACCTCTTCATGTTTTGAAGATCTGTGGATATTTGGGGTCATTTGGGACATGTGCTAACCGAGCACTGGTCTATTCAGGAGAAGGAGAACCTCCCCCAAATGACATCCTATGCCACTCAAATGAAATAAGGGCAGTCTTAGTGCACTGGCATTGTGAGTTCCTTCCCATGCAACCTTAACTTCAAGAGAAACAAGTAAAGCCATATTAAAGAAAGATTTAGTTTGTTTAGAGGTAACAATTTAAGGTCTGGTAGCAAATAGGATATTGTAGGATGCTGAACAGAGAATAATAAACAGATATATTTTGAGTGAGTGGGTGTAGCAGTACATTCACTTGTTCAACATCTGTATTCGCCCACAACCCTTTAATATTAATTTAATTTAATTTAATTTAATTTAATAATAATAATAATATCTAATATTTATATAGCGCACACCATGCAAGGTGCTCAAGACGCTCCAATAATACCCGGCTCTGCTAGGCTGCCGATTTCGGCACTCACAGCATTCAAGGAATTCTTTCATACAGGTACCCATTTAACACTTGGGTGGAGAGTGGCAAATGCAGATTAATGTCTTGCTAAAAGACTTTAGTGCTGCGGCAGGACTCGAACCGCAGACCTCGTGATCCACAGTACGACGACCTATCCCCTAGACCACAACACCTCTAAAAAGCATAATTTCACCCCTCTTTCTTTTCTTTTTCTTTTTATTTCTTTGCATTTCACAGGGTTACGATAGAAATATACAGGTACCAAAAAGAATTCTATTATTATTATTGTTTTCATCAAAACAATCAAATTCTTGAACAACCAAAACTAGTATTTCCTTCCATCAGCACGGAACACAATTGCAATTAATGGCCTTGTCCGTCATCTTAAGCGAACATTACATCAAAGTAATATGAAATCATGATTTCTACGGGACCTAAAGCAGGATACTAAAATGACCCTTTTGAGTTGATTTTTGAAAAGTCTTTGCAAATAAGTGAGTGGATCTTACCATAAGGGTAGCCATCCTTGTTTCTCTGTCATGCTTGGGTTTGTAATGAATGGATTCAATCTGGTTGAGAGAGAGAAGCTCCCCTCCTTGGTTCTTATCGCTGCTTATCTCCACGTTCTTCCTCTTGCGTCCCGCCTTGGCTTTAGGCGCATTGGCCAGCTCCTTCCGCACCTGCTCCGTGCGGATTGCCTGCAAAAATTGAAACATTATTTCCTCAATTAGTCCTAAATCCTATTGTAAACATACATATTTTAAACATACATAATGTCCACCAGTGTGATATAATTTACGTTTCAAAGGACAATACATGATACTCATACTACATAGAACATAGACAATACATAGGACAACATTACTCATTTTTACAATTAACATGATATAGGAGGGATACAGCCTAATTAGTCATAACAATACAAGGTATTCTTACAATATATACGCATAGAATGAGCAACAGTCAAAGTGAGCAAGTTAGAAAATGCAATGCAAGAAACTGGTGGGAAAGAATTGTTAAAATGTGAGCATCAGAAAAATCTTTCAACAAGTCTCACAGGTAAATGTTGCCTTATAATGTTCTTTTCACTTCACAAGTTTTGCACACAGCAAACCCTTAGTCGCATCAAGAAATACCCCCTAGACTATCAGAGAGATTTGGGGCGAAAGAAATGTTAAAGATAATGACTTTACCGAATGATACTCAATTCCCCATGAGAGCCAAGTACTATGTGTCTTTAAGCACAAGACAACTCTCTTGATGAAAACCATTTGAAGCAGATTAAAACTTATCAAATGAAGAAATACAAATGAATAGCCCACTTGCAGGGCTCACTTTGGGGTTAATAGGTCAACGAACCTGAAAGTCTTCTTGGGTCAGTATCCTGGTTTGACTGATGGCCGTGGCTCGAGTCACTTTCTCTTCCATGGTGAGGTTCGTGGCAGGGTTCTCCGCTCCCTCCTTTGCGTCGCCCTCATCGTCCGAAGAGTGAACCACGTTGTGCCAGCTGTCTTCGCTGTCATGGGAATCATTGCTTGCTGTCTCCCATCCATCTAAAATTAGGTTGGTAAAAAATTTATTAAATAAAATGTTCTGTGTAGAGGTGTCGTGGTCGAGTGGATATGTCACCCGACTGTCGATCACAAGGTCCGCAGTTCAAGTCCTAACGCGGCACTAATATCCTTTGTCAAGACATTGATCTACATTTGCCACTCTCCACCCAGGTGTTAAATGGTTACCCGGTAGGATGCGAAAGCTAATGTGGTTTGATTAGCAAGTGGCGCTTGTAAAATGGCGACTGGCTGGAATGCTCCCCAGGGAGTGGAGAATGTGCATACCTTGTGTGCGGGTAAGCATGAATCCGATGACCGGGGTAATAATATATATCCTGAAATGTGCGATATAAGGACGAACTATTATTATTCCCAAGGTAATTCCAGCGGCACTAATGTCATTTTGCAAGACATTATTCTACATTTGCGGTTCTACACCTAGGTGTTAAATGGGTACCGACAGGAAAGAATTCCTGGAATGAGGTGAGCGCCGATATGGTAGCCTAGCGGAGCCAGGATAATATTGGAGCCCCTGGAGCACCATATGCGGTGGATATGTGCACTATATAAATATCCAATATTATTTTTATCATTATAAGAGGGCGCATGATCATTGATTTCATGATAACTATTTTGTGTTACCTTTATGTTTAATTTTTTAACTTGCTCAATAATTATTTACCATTTCAATTACTTAACATTTGAATACCCCATTTATTTTTACATGTATGTCTTTACATGATTTTACATCTCAATTGATTATACAATTCATTTTTGGGGTAGATGGTCCCTTTTTAAATAAGTAACTTAATCATAAAAAACAATATGTCAACTTACATCATTCTTATTGATCACTCATTACATATAAACAAATATATAGTCAGACCTGCTTTAGTGACCACCTGTCTACAAAGGCCACATTTTTTGTTTCCCTTGAAAATGGTTTCTCATTGAATCATGTACTAAAAAAACCTGTCTACAAAGACCACCTGTCTACAAAGACCACCTGTCTACAAAGGCCACTTTTTGTGTTTCCCTTGGGCAGTCACTATAGACAGGTTTGATTGTCCAACCAAAGAGGTTATTTTTTTTGATAAACTTAAGAAATCGATATACCTTTATCCTCGTCCTGATCTTCCTCTTTCTCTTCACCTAACACCTCTGCCCCGGGGATGAAGTCTGGTGCTACTAGCTCTCCGAACTCCTTTGCTTTCGCCTCTGTGGACTGCTCTGTAGGCTTACCCTGAAATCAAAACAAAATGAAATTTTTAATTAAACAAAATTGGTAACAGCAGAGTTGAGTTCCAAGTATTTCATAGAAACAAAACTACCAGCTTTTTCCCTGATTTCCTCCTTGATTATCCCTGTTGTGGTTTCAAAATATGACCCTTTTTAAGTGGGAAACACCATCAACAATCGGTTCTACAGGCAATACAGCATATAAGGTGTATTACATGGCCAGTGGATATGCTGTTTGGACACAAGTCAACATAAGAGGCTGGCTCCTTTCTTTAGAGGCTAAATAGATCCCTCAAATTTTTCCTTGATTTTAGTAATTTTTAATTAACCAACTTTTCCTTGACTGGTAAAAAGGGAACTCATTTTCCAGGTTTTCCCTGATTTTTTCAGAAAAGCTGGAAACCCTATATTGGCAGCAGAAGGAGTGATCAGAAAGAGTACCTTGACATCAAAACAGTAGGGAGGTATCACCCACAAACATATTTAAAAGAAATTCCAGGGCCCCGTTGCATAAAACTTACCATTGATAGTAACTTTGCCATCAATGGCAACTACCATGGTAACAGGGCTCAACAGCCAATCAAAATCAAGGGTTCCATGGTAGTAACCATTGATGGCAAAGTTACCATCAATGGTAAGTTTTGTGCAACGGGGCCCAGGTCCTGGCAAAATTTATCAGGGATATCGACTAAAAGTCAGTCATAAATTATTGACCTACGGCAAGGATATTGTAAGACATGATATTACTATGTTATGTAATGTTATTTCAATTGGGGAAAGATATTACTCTGCGTGCTAAACTTTAAAACTTCCTCACATTGCAGCGATTAGTCAAACATCTAAAGTGAATGTGCTATATTTCACTACATGATGAGTTTAGCTATTCACGCGTTGAGAGCTAGAAGGGCATTAAAAAGGTATTAGAGAGTATGAGTTGTGTGCATTTGTGTGTAATTGGGTTTTTTACAGACGTGTATCACTCAGATATGATTACGTCTGGGGACCGACCTTTAACATCACCATCCACAAGAGATAAAGGTTGATAAGAGTTAATGCCTGCTCCGTCTTAAAACAGACAAATTGGTAGTCGGATGAATTCCACCCCTCCCCCCTCCCCACACACACACACACACACTTACCTTGTCTTTTCTGTGGAGAAGCTCTGGGTTAGTTTTCCTGAAGAGGTGGATGAGAGATCTTGATGCGGCCATGACGGACTTGCTACGGTAGTTCTTGTACTGAGTCAGGTCCTGAAGCAGGTCTGGACCCATTGCAAGGGGACATCTGGCACAAACCTCCCTCACTGCATTCAACCTGGGAAGAAAGTACACGTGAGGTGGGTTAGTTATGGGACTGTTCAGTTACAAGGTTAGGTTCTGAAGCAGGTCTGGACCCATTGCGAGAGGACATCTAGCACAAACCTCCCTCACAGCATTCAATCTGAGAAGAAAGTACAAGTAAGGTGGGTTAGTAATGGTCCTATTCAGTGACAAGGTCATGTCCTGAAGCAGGTCTGGACCCATTGCAATTGGACATCGAGCACACACTTAAAAAACTGCATTCAACATGGGAGCAAGTTATGTTTAATGCTAAAGGGTACAGATACAATTCAGAGACACAATTCAATTGTTTTTGTATTGTATTTCACTCAGATAGCTTGAAAGGAACCCAGGCAGTGTGGAGCTTTCTATAGTATCAAGACACTAAAAGCCATTCATATATGCCACGATGGTTTACCATGGGATATGGGAATGGAGCTACATACAGACAATCACTTACCCAACTGCCATGACTTCATTTGAGTTCCTCTCAGTCACAAAGTTATTGACTAGAGTCCTCAGCACAGATTCAATGATGTCAGGTGGTACGAGCTCATGGGTGGCTTGCGCTGTGTACAGCAGAATCTTCGTCACCTCTGAAAAATTAAAATAGCCACAATGAAATTTGTTATTCTTGATTTCATTTCGAGGGGTCAGTGACACAAAGATGTCGCTCCATTTTGGCCATTTTGAGAAAAGGGGTTTATGTGTCACTGAGCGCTTGGGCCTTATGGAGTTAAGTCTATGTTTCACTAGCCATTGACTTCAATGGGGTGTGGAGTGGAGTTAAGTCATTGGGTTTCCTGGAAAGCCCACATTTTTCTGAACATTTTGATATCAAATACTCATTTTGGCAAAATATGGAGTTACGTCTTTGTGTCACTGAACCCTCAATTTGATATATCATGTTTTCAATCTACAGACCTAGTGGAACCATTAAAATGGTAAAAAAAATGCTCCGGAGCAAAAGCTCAAGAAACAGAGATGACATGGACAACTGATCATTGATCAAACCCCACTACTCTGCATCTTTAAGCTTCTCACTTCTCACTAGTATGTCAAAAGATAAAGAGATCTGAAATACACTACACAGGGAGTTATTAAATGAGGCATGTAATGAGAATGAGGCTTGACGAGAGGTCAAAAGTCTGACCTTTCTGAGATGGCTGGATGAATCTCTGAAGGAAAGGATAAAAGTTGAAGAGGACGAGTTGATGTATTCCAACCAAACGTGAGACGAGGTTGATCATCATCAGCTTCACTTCAAACCTCTCCGTCGTCTTCTCCAGCTGCTTGAAAAGACGCTCGGCAAAGTCTGAACAGAGAGAAAAGAGAAGAAGAAAAAAATACACTCAAACCTGCTTTGGCTACCACCTGTACATAAAGACCACCTGTTTTTAAAGACCACATTTTTTGTTTCCCTTGAATATGGTTTCTAATCGAAACCTCTACTAAAGGAACCTGTACATAAAGGCCACATTTTCGCCCATAAAGACCATTTTTCATGTTTCCCTTGAGCGGTCTTTATATACAGGTTTCCCTGAACATGGATTACAGCAATGATGCACCCATACAGCAATGTTTTTCTAAGAGGACCGATCACTGATTAACATAATTGGTATACTGCTAGAACGCATGAAATCAACATCATCATTCATCATCATCATGTCATGGATATAAAGTATTGCTGAGTTTCTCCTGTAAATTGTTCATTGAGTTCTGTAATCTATGATTTGAATATGAGTGCTAACACCACACAGTTTCTAAAAAAATACACATATCTGATATAATCTTCTTCAAGAAAAGATACATTTCAGGCATACTCCAAAATCACAGCAATAAATCTGATCCTTACAAAATCTTTTTTTTTCTTCAAATACACTAGACTAACCTTGAGGATCATGGACAAGATGCAATGCTGAAAAGTTGAATGCTTCTTTCCTCTTTCGCTTCTTTTTGTGCTTCTGTATGAGGGGGGAAGAATAGATACAGTACATCCATGAGTCAAAGATTATGAAAGAACAAATTCATCAAACAAAATATAGAATGGGTAGAAGAATCCCTGCAATCTGATTTCATGGGTCGGTGGAATTGTGTGCATGCAGAAACTTCTGACCCACCTGCGCATCATTTTTATAATGACAAATAGTCAAAATGAATCATTCATATATTCATGTTTACACAAAACATATGATTTAGCACACTGGATTCAAACAAGTACAAACTTTTAAATTCAAAGTATGTCAAGAAATGAGATTAAGATTACAATTGCTATGACAAAGGAACTACCTACTGCTGTGCAGACTGCCTCATCTGTTGACCAGTTCAAGAAACTACTCAAGTCACATCTTTTCTGCTAGAAATTACTTTATTACCAGCCTACATATACTTTGCTGATCTCTAAGAAGTGTCTAACTTTTGTTTTTAAGTGGCCCAAACATTGTCGAGCATGTGTGCAGCGCTTTGTAACTGCAAGGAAAAGGCGCTATATCAAATATCTTTTGGATTGGATGGATTGGAAAGGCAGATCGCGGATTGTCTGGTGGGAGAGGGGGAGGGGCATAAGAACTGCACACAATGTCAACAGTATCAGTGTACATGTAGCGAAACACACGTTTGTTTCCCTCCATGGTCATGTCCAAAACCAATTATACGATAGCACTTTACAGAATTTAAAGTTCACAATACCATTCCAAATGTCACAGTTCTCTTTAGGACATGATATTACCATTCCAAGACCACAAAATAAGCATCTATCTATCTAAGTATCTTCTCCCGGTTCGGAGGTTGATTGCAACACCTCTCCATTTCACTCTATCTTCTGCCATTCTGGTGCACTCTTGCAGTTTCAGTCCACTTGACATTCTCTTCCCAGTTGATCCTAGGTCTCCCTCTCGGTCTAGTTCCTTCTACTCTTCCCTCCAACAAAACTTTTTAGCATGACAAAGAGTATTTGACTTTTTTTTATCTCCTTGACTAATCCTACCAGCCCAATTTGTTTATGCCCTGCCATGTGCAATATCTCTTTGTTGGTTTTCCTTCCTTTCCAGGATATTTTCATAAGCATACACCTCATAAATATTGCAGAGCCACTTACCCTGAGTACTGTGAGAGCCTTCTTGGTTTTCTTCTGTCTCTTCTTTGATGTCTTGTTCACCTTCTTCCCAATGAGGATATGTTTGGCAACAGTTCCCTCATCCTAATATAATCAAACAAGACAATAACCATCAAATATATTATGATGCACAAGGACATATAACATTGCAGTGTAAAAGCAAACTTCGGTGAGATACCGGTTTTTCGTCATGTGAATCCCCTCGCTTCAGCGCCAATGCATGCAGGGCATGGACATGTCACAGTTTTTCATGTTTTATTTTCCAGTAGTTATGGTAGTACAAAAAATTGATGATTTTTCAAAATGGTCTTTTGGATGTGTAAATGGGGCTATGGTAAAGTCATTATCTTACTTTTCCCCAACCCAAAGACTCTGAGAGATACTAGGGGTATTTTTTGATTGGACTAAAGGTGTACTGTGTGCAAACTTGTACACCCATTAATGGTATTTCCACCAAGTTTGGTGTTAGCGAATCATGGCCTTTTGCACATGGAAACTGACGACCCTCTTCCTTAAAAATCAAATTGTTTTCCCAATTCTAAACATTAACCTCTGAAGAAATTATACCTGGATCAATTGTTGAAAGAGCAAATGTTGCATCACCTTCCTCCCATGAAGAACTCTGTTCCATCGTAGGAATTGAGAGAAGGGAAATATTGAGTTTCTTTGATGAAAACAATGAGATGTTCTCCCTGAATAAGATCATGTAAAATAAGACGAAACATGAAGCTTACTTCTGATTCGCTGTCACTGTCATCATCATCATCTCCTTCCTCGTCTGACCCAAGAAAGAATTTCAAACCCGTGACCAGGATCTAAACAAGATACGATAATGATATACATACATTGTTAAATGTTAAGATACTTTACTTTAAAGGTACCAGACATAATTAGCATTTTATGCTATTTTCTGGTCACTATTATTCATTCAAGATATTTGTTAAACATACATTTATTATTGTTATTATTGTTATATTACTGTATTTGAAAGTTTGGATAATAAAACCTAAACTCAACTCGACTCAACTCAACATTAAAAAGAAATCTGCATGCTCCATAGCAAGTAGAGGAAAGATAGTTGTGAAACAGCACAAACATACTTGATCACACATGTACATTGTGACTGATGGAGCTCAAAAATATTTCTCTTCAATAGAGACTGGTCATTGGAGACAACTATTGGAGCTCAATGAATCGACCTTGGAGCCTGCACACTGAATGCATGTGTCCCTACTATTTCTATCTGCTAGCTATGACACACTCTCTTGACAGAGCCATGACAGTTCACACAGAATCACAGCACCTCAGCTGTAGTTTATAGCATACTCGAGCCACCAGTCCCCCTTCCCCACTTTGCTGTTTCCCCATGCAATGAACAATGATGTTATTTCAATATGCTGATTAAAATTTCAAAGCCACTGTGATAATGACCATGTGGGATAAGGCTCGTTCAGACGTTCAAATGTTGTGAAGTTATTGCTCTTTATAAATTTATTTAACCTGACACAAAAATGCCTGCTCCGGCCCTTCAATTGTTTTTCAGGTATTACTCAAGCGTAACACCAAGCGAGAGTCCTTACCTTGGTAACTTTAGAGAAGCAAGCTGTCACAATCACATTCACTGTCTTGGTATCATTCCTGTCAAAACAAATCAAACACAACATGAAACATACAGGTAGTATCTTTTTGAAAGCAAAAAAATTGAAAAGACTATCAAACAATTAGGTCATGAAGTAAATAATGTTTCAAAATTTGTTGCGCAGGATTAGCGTAAGTATTTCCATTGGGCTTCAGCTTATATTTACGGCTTGGTGAGGAACAACTGAATTGTTCATACCCCATGTACCTTTGATGCTTTGTTTTTTGTAACTCAAGAATTAAAGCTGGATTGGATGAAATTGGGCCTTTTTGGAATACTTATACATTTAAGCTTAAATAATGACACCTTTTCAAGAAACATATTGGGACAAATCAATTTGCTTCTACATACTCAAAATATTAAAAAACTTATAATTCAGTTGTCAACTTTATGTGAATGGTATTGGATTAATTTTCTGGGTTTATATGGCACTTAATGCACCTCTGTTTTTAAGCGCTTTTCAAAAGAATTATTTTCCTGGCTATAATATTCAGGCTTGCCCACCCACAATGTACATGTATGCACATTGTGCAGTGTCTAAATGACAAAGCGAAAGAAACATAACAATGAGAGAGAAACATATTCTTTTTAAATAGTTGGGAATTAGACATACTCACCATATATTTTTCTGGTACAGTTCTATCATCACATCTAGAGACATCTTGGCTGCCACTGAGCTGTTGTCTGTCAGCATCGTGTACATGAAATTTTGTAGTGTCTGTTCACACAAGAAAAAAATGTTACAAAGATGAAGTAAGAAAACGACATAGCAGCAATGTGACAGGAAAGTAAGTGGCATTAGATCGGGAGAAAGAAGTCAGTATTTATCTTCAATCCTAGGGGCAGTCAATTATGTTTTTCACCAAGGAAATTTGTGGCAATATATCATAGGGTTTAAAAACTATTTCAAATTTCACAATAACATATGACAAGTCCACACTGTGTATACTAAAGCTTGGACATTTCTGTGACAACACATTGTTGGAAATTTAGAAGTTTGGCATCAAAGACTTGAGGCAAAATGGTTATACAAAATTTGGATGGCATAATCACCTAATTACAGGTGATTGATTAAGGCATATAAAGAAACAAAGGAGTAGTCTAGCAAAAAGCTACTTTGACCATCACATAGAGAGATTTCACACTTACAATTCCTCTTTGGATATTTAAAGCTTCGGATATTTTGAAAATAGTTTACAAGCATGGAACCCAAAATAGTTCCCCAAAAATATATATTGTGTTGACTGGTCTCTTCGACTCTCCGTGGAGTTCTTTATACAAAGATAAATGAACACAATTGAGCACTACTTACTGTATTGAGCTTGTTGTCTTTGTGTTTAGCATTGGTGCGTTTGATGTCATTGACGATGTGATCAAACAGCATCTTACGCAGGACCTTGTCCTGGCAACGGAACAACTCAAAGAACAACCCAAGGAGACTGGTCGGGGAGACTAGCCCTCGATTCCTCAGCAAGATCAGACCTTTACACAGTGTCTGTAGAAGAGCATTGGAAAGTTATATTTCATTCACCTGTTATGACTAATTGTATTTCAATAGTCAGAGTGTGAATTGCATACATTAATTGTTGCTAAAAATGCTAGGTAGGACAAACATTATTGCTTAGTCCTACCTAACAGCACGTAATGTATGCAAATCGCATTCTGACTACCGGTACTGAAATTCAATCACTTATAACAGGTGAATGAAATAATTTGTAATAAGGCACTTTGATAAAGATTTGTGCATTTAATTTGATTACATTACAAAAATGGCCCATTGAATGACACATCAGTGCTCGTCCAACAACTGCTCCATGATCAACTATCGTTTACCACTAATCCAATTTTTAATTTCAACCTTACAAGTTACACTATTCCTAACCCTAACCCTAGACCTTACACCTAAAGCCTGTAGCCCAACCCACAACCCTAATCCTGACCATTTATCATAGACAAAATAAGGCCGGTAGCACATCACCTTTGTGTTTTCATTCTTTAAACTGTACATTAGTTGCAACTTGTCTTTGATAAAACATTGTTATATTCTTTTCACGTGAAGTCATTTCAAATGGATTGTAAAATTGAAAATGATTTGTTATATCATATTTTTTTCATGTGATGTTAACTTGAATGAATTGTGAAATTGTGAACATGCATAAAAAATTAATTAATAAATCAAATAAACAAATAATACACGATGCCATCAAACATCCCATTCAGGGCTCGAATTTAGCGGTGGCCCGGTGCCAATGGCCACCTGAAACGCTGTCGGGCCACCTGAAATCACCGACTAGATGGCCCGGCTGGCCACCCAAATATTTGGACAGTAATATATAAATTATTTATCAACAACTTGTTTAACCTTTAGATCTACCCGAAACCGAGGCGACATTTATTTTTCCAAGCTTTTCCAAGCGACGCAATCCGATCTATCAAACAAGGAAATGTTTCGTTTCGCATACTAACTTTATAAAAACGATGCACGCCGTCGCGTAGGTACTGTACACACCGCCACCGCCGCCGCCACCCCGGCCCGGCCGGTACATAGGCGTAGCGCTATCATAGTATGCTACCGCGTATAGGGCAGCTGTCGATATCCGCATTGCAGCACAGCTAGTACGCTTCTCGACTCTTTGTTGCGCAGTTACAAACTGCGCATGAGATTTCGGGCGGGTAAGTTCCGACCTGATCGGAACAATAAGCATTAAACCAATTAAAAAACATCACGGAAGACTTTAAGGGACTCCAATTCAACAAAATTACCGTAAAATAATTATTTGCTTTGACAAATAATACTATAGATATTCATAATATCTTACAGAAATAATGATATTTCATGAGCTACGTACTCGATATCGAGTTCAGCTAGCCATCATTTTGAAACGAGACGTAGTTGTCATGCAGTAGACTGTAGAGGGCAGTATGCAGAAGAGAGAGGAAAAAGCGCGGGCCTGAGATCACGTGATATTCACGTGACTATTACGTGATGTTTTTTTTCCCTCTCTAGCTGCAAGCTGCCGCATTCTGCGCTGCATGCATGACAACTACGTCTCATTTCAAAATGATGGCTAGCTGAACTCGATATCGAGTACGTAGCTCATGAAATATCATTATTTCTGTAAGATATTATGAATATCTATAGTATTATTTGTCAAAGCAAATAATTATTTTACGGTAATTTTGTTGAATTGGAGTCCCTTAAAGTCTTGCGTGATGTTTTTTAATTGGTTTAATGCTTATTGTTCCGATCAGGTCGGATAACGGTGTAGGGATTTAAACGTGCATATCAAGCTTTACTCGTAACTTCTGCTTGCCGTTATACACGCATTTTTTAGAACGAACGAAAGGCACTTCGATGTTATTTCAAGAGCTCTAATTTATTTTCCTTCATCAAACTATCAAGGATAAACCATTGTGTTGTGGATATATTTTGACAGTTAAATTAATGCCTTTAGTATTACGATTTAATTGCAATAGTCTGATCAATATTTTAGTCTTGTGTGTGGCATTTTCTTGCTCTGTCTTCAGTGGGTCACAGATCTATTTCCACTTCCGTTTCTGAACGCACTCGATCGGTACCACGAAGCGTGATTCATTTCTTGCAGCCTCAATTTTAGAGCGATAAAAACACCTACCGTCAACTGAAACAATATCCATTTATTTCTAAAGCATATTTATTTGATTATATTGAAATATAAGTTTGTGAATTCCATATTTTTAGTTCTATATTTCAAAATATCAGTGTGAAATTTAATTTTGAAAAACCCGATACCCGAAAACCAAAAACCGGGTTTCGGCTCGACGGTCGGGGCCCAGGCGGGGACCCGTTTCGACTCGGGCCTAAAGTAAATATACAATCAATTTTATATCTTCCAACAGAACTTGGAGCTCAAAGAAAAGCAGAAGTTTGGCGCCTTGTGTGCCCTGTACAATCCTAACTTAAGGGGGAGGGGGTCCTTGTGATGCATGATAGTCAAGGAGAAAGGGAGAAAAACATTGAAGTGAAGTTGAGACAGAAGTATAGAAACAAAGAGAGAGGATTTGGAATGAGAGTCTAAAGAGTCACTCACCTTTCATTATTAAATGCAGCTCATGCTGCTTTTAACATGTATAATTTATGCATTTTTTTTATTAAACATTTGCATTATTTAATAACGCATAAAAGTGGGGCCACCTGAAAATCCATTTGGCCACCCAGATCTCCTACCCAAGTGGCCCTGCTGGCCACCTCCAAAAAAGTTAAGGGCAAGCCCTGCCATTACTGGGTATCTTACCATCCTCATGTTAGGATCAAGCACAGTGCTGTAGGTCTGCAGAAGGTCTTTGAGCTGCTGAGGATAGTCTGATAGGTGTTCAGGGTAACAGTGAGCAACCTGGTAAAGAGCAAAGGAAAGGCAATATATAATGTTAGGATTATTCTTAGTCACCTGAACATCACAAAGTATTGTTTGACCAATCTCTAAATGTTATAATAATAATGTAAAGACAAACAAATACATAAACTAGGTGGACACACTCTAACAAGCTTTCATTGTGTTCACCATTTTCCTATCATCCACTTATGTTTTTTATGTAGTCTCTCAATACTGAATTATGTATTATACAGTCTACTTTTTTCCTTTCTTCACCTTGTTTCTTAATCGTTTGATTGAAATGTCATATTTTTATAATGTTTTTATTGCCCATTGACTGTTTTTTACACATTGTTTTGATTGATGTTGGAATTTGGAAATAAATGATTTGAATTAAATTTAATTTTTTTTTAAAGAGAATTCCCCTGCTATTAAAAATAGACATTCAGGAATATAATTTTTCTTATATATTCTAAATCATTTGTGAGACCTGAAATAATGGAGGAAAAAGTTCTTACCTGACTCAGAAACATGGTGAGTTCTTCCAGACTCTTGGAGTACTGTGAGGGCTTCAGCTGAAACACTTGCACATTGGATTGGTAGTGTCGATACTGCTGAAGAAACTGTATGGCAAAAGAAGCAATTGTTAGGATCATATCAGTTTAGGATCATATCAGTTTGGGATGATATCTTTTTTAGCACAAGGAATGGAGTCAAACTGTGTGTTTACAAATTATATGGAGTATTTTTCAGAAAAACGTTGATATTAGTATCAGAGTCTATCACTTTCTCACAGGTTTCAAGGCAAACCGCTGCACAATAAAAGTGCATACATCTACCGCGTAACTAACGAGACAACTTCATTGAGGCGTGCCCGCCCACAACCCATCATCTGTATCATTATGCAGTGCAACTTGTGAGAAAGTGTATACTAATATCAATGTTTTTTCCGAAAAATACTCCCCCAAAAAATAAGAAAATTGGCACAAAAAGGTAAGAAACATAGTCTAGTAACAACTTTTAAATCGTGACCATTTAAAGTAAGACCGCCAAACTTCTGACATTTAAGGCAAAACAGGGGAAAACATTAAATTCTTTTTTTAATTATTGAAAGATCAAATATACTATTATTGTGCAAATACTGTTTATGTATGTCATTAAAAGAAAATTAGTAAAGGAAATGGAAAACTAGAAATATTTACTTACCCGCCGAACCTTTTTTCATGCCAAGCTTCGGACGTACGTATAACGCACGTATAGCGCATAGCGCACGTATAGCGCGCGCTAAAGTGCGCATTCATCGGAGGTTTGGAAACCGGATCAAAAATCATTCGACGGGGGTAAGTTTGACTGCGTTGATTTCATGAAAAAAATATTATTTTCTCGTTTTGGGTAGATTTATTTTAGGTATAACTATCAGAAAGGCCAACACTCACACAATATTTTGGTGCTAAAATCTTACGAAAGCGCTATTTTTTCGTAGTCAAAATGACACTCAACGTTGCCTGTCCGAAGTTTGGAAGAGCGCCATCTTCTGGTAGGGGTACCTGTATAGTACCCCTAGGTCCGTGGTAACGGCCGCCATTAGAAAATTTTCGCGATATAGTGAAAAAGTATCTCAGTAAAGTAGCTCCCATAATTTTGGCAGAATCCACCTGAAATATGCCAAGGATTTGTTTGTAATCGATATATTGGAGGCTCTATACCTTAACTCCCCTGTTAAGGGACTGTAAAAATCCAGGTAACCTGGGTAGCGTCTCACGAAACTGTCATAAGTACAAGTTCACCGACATCCCATTGAAACGCGTGTTAAACTTAATACTAGGGTGTCTGAACGATTTTTCAATTTTCAATTTGGGATCGTTTTTCACCATTTTTGTTTGATATTTGAATTAAAAATGTAATCAAAATAATACATTTCAAATTTCAAGTCTCGCCGATGTTTCTATCAAAAGATACAGCCCCTTCAAAACGCTGAAATATTCATAGCATTTTGCTCAGAATCGACGAAAAAGACGTACACGCAGAGTTATGTTGTTTTGCTAAATTTAGCCAAACAGCTGTATCGCGCGATATGCAAGCGTATGCATATCGTACGCAAGTTGCTCAGCCAATGCGCGACTTGCAAGCTTGAGCCACGCTGTCTCCGCGATATGTGCCATTGACTAGTATGGGTGGCCGTTCCCGCCATAGAACCCGGAAGTGAATACACGTTGTAGTCAATGGCAATATCGCGGAGACAACGCACGTTGTCTCCGTGATATTGCCATTGACTACAACGTGTATTCACTTCCGGGTTCTATGGCGAGAATCGGCCACCCATACTTTCATTCACTATAAGCGCACATGTTACGATGTAACCATGGTTTGGACTGAGCGGAGCTCACGCCTCCCTAATTAGCTGATTCCAAAAATGTGGGAAGGGTATTTTCAAACTGTTATAACAAATGATCCCTTGGGGCTAGCGAAAAAAAAAGCATCTGGATATTATCCTTACGTCTAGCCCTGCTTAAGCCGCGGGGGCGCAGCTCAGGAAAGTGGCAAATTTTGAAGCTAGGATGCAAACAACATTTCAATCGCTGTTTTGACCAAGATATTTTTAGAATTCTGGGGGTGGCCCCCTATGGGGAATATGGAGAAAAACCTGCTCTTTCATATGACACCTCATTTATTGAGTTTCACCTTCAGGATCATTTGTTATAAAGGTTTGAATTTCAAATTTTTTCATAAAATCATTGACCAATTTTGGATGGTCGCGCAATGCACGTAGACCACATAGGGAAGCGTACAATCTCTATGGGAAGGGTTTTAGCACACAACATTGGGTGCGCGATCAGACACCCTATTAATACACGCATTTCAATGGGATGTCGTTGGACTTGTGCTTACGACGGTTTCGTGGGATGCTGCCCTGAAATCTGTCTCTGAATTCGATGTTTTTTTGTGAGTTTTGCAGACGGCAACCTGCCCTAACTTTCTGTACTAACGATGTAGGTTAGTAGTAGTATCAAATGCATGCAAGTTACCCGCCTGAGCTAGGCTCATATTTTGCGTTCGAGCCGTTGAAGTAATTTTTGTCCAAAGTTTGGCAACGTCCGAAGTTTGGCGGTTTTACTCTATTTATTTAAACATTTGATTAATATTTACTTGATTTTCTTGGGTATATTTTAGTAGGTTATCTCCACACCAGAGTTACAGGTCAAAGTCTGGATATGATTCTGAACTATCGCCTCAATCTATTCAAATATGTCCTTAGCACCATTTTCTCTCATCTGCACAATATTACCAAGTCCCTTTAAACTCTACACAAGGCATGCGAAGCAAACCGTCTACATAAAACTACGTGCGTGGTGCTACACTTACTATGTTCCCATATTTTATCCATCGTAACATAACGACATATAGATACAAAAATACTCACTTCTTCAGTATATGATTCTGGATCCCGTTTGATGACATTCTGCAACTGGGGCAGATTATTCGGGAGTTTATTTCTGTTTTTCTCGCTCATTTTGAGGCTTCGCAAGCGTGGACAGCTGACTACTTCAGTCACTCACGTGTAGTGTTACCTTTCTTTTAGCGACGAATAAGACTTCCGGGGTCGTTGGCCAACAAAATAAGCCAGCCCACATCATTAACAAGCCAGCCGATGTAGCGCTACGTTTTAGCCAATACACATTTATATCGGATACACGGTTACGCGAGATGTGCAACGCCTAAAAATCGCCCAGTAATCCGATCAGCTCCATCCTTGAAGGTTGAAATTTGGGAAATTTTCAAAAATAACAATAAAAACAGGAAAAAAAAAAAAAAAAAAAAAAAAAAAAAAATTGGGAAACGGTAGATTGTTTCTGAAAAATCTATGGTGGGATAGTGGGAGGATTCGCCCCATGAAAAGTAGGACCAGAGGACAGAGGTCCAGTTTTAATTATTAGTCCCACATTGACCAGGCTCAGCAGTCAATGACAGCGCAAGGGAATAATCCACTTCCAGAAGGCTGTTATATACCCTCCATCAGAATTATGCAATTTGTCCTTCGATATTAAGTGCCCCTTAATTTCCTTTGCAAAGAGTTTCACTTTTCCGTTCTCATAACTCATAAGTCTCCTTTTTAATCTCAGTTAAGTGCCCCTTTTCAGGTATGATAAGTGCCCCTTTATCCCCCTAACCACTTTCTGATAAGTGTCCCCTCAATTAACCTCTGATATTTGGCCCTATTCAAATTTGATAAGTACCCTTTTTAATTTGACAAGCGCCCCTCTTCCTTTTTAATAATTGCCCCCGCTCCCCTTCTGATAAATACCCATTTTATAAATTCCCCTATTAACATCTGATAGGTGCCCCAGTTCCTGCCTAATAAGAGCCCCTTTTCCATTCGAAGTATCATTAGGTACGATAACCCTATTCAGCTCTTATACGTGCCCCTTTCCCTTTCTAATAATAAGTACCCTATTTCATTTGGATAGATGTCCATTTTCCTTTTTTCCATAAATGCCCACTTTTACCTCTGATAAATGCTTCTATTCAAATTTGATAGGAGCCCCTTTTCAATAGATGCCCGTTTTCCATTATAAGTGCCTTTTTCAACTCTGGTAAGTATCATATTTCGGGTGCGAGTAGTGCCCTGTTTTAATCTCTGATACTGTCACCCTGAGCACTATTTGTTTTAACTCAACAACCCCCCCCCCCCCCCCCCTCGAACAAAAAAAAAGGTAAAATTGTGTCAAATGTGGGGCGAATTTGGAGCTCCCAACACTTTAGAGCGGCTTTAATCACCATGGGTTGAATGAGGGGGCATATCCTTCCACTATTCCACCAAACGTTTTCCAGCTATAGGAACAACCCCCTTTTTTCGAGCAATCAGGCATTTTCCGCGTTTCTATCTCGATACCTTCCTTTTCCAGATTGAGATAAAGTGAAATTTCAAAGAAGTGGGCTAGTAAAACTGGACCTCTGGTCCCACTTAACCACCAATGGGTTGAAGCCTCCCACTATTTTAACTTCTTACTATAGGCACTCACAGTGGCGGATCCAGCCGGCGGGAAGAGGGGGGCCCAATCCGTGAGAAAATATTAGTTGCGACTCAACCAACGGTAAATAAGTGGGGGTGGGATGGGGGGGGGGGGGTAGGAGGCACTTTTTTGACCACTTTTTCAGGAAATTTTTCCCCCGACTCAGCCAGCCGGTAAATAACCGGGGGGGGGGGGAGGGGGAGGAGGTGGGTAAGACCACTTTTTTGGTTTTTTGGCCTTCTTCGTAAGAATTTATTTTTGTAATAACCCGTCAACCCCCACCCCGTGGATCCGCGCCTGCAGAAGATCCAGCCGGCGATGTAAGGGGGGGGGGTGCCAAATCTTAATTCAAAATTTAGCGTCGACTAAGCTGGGGGGGGGAGAGCACCTTTCTTCTTCCCTTTTTGATAGAGTTTTTGAGGAAAAATTTAGCGCCGACTCAGCCGGTCGTTGAATCAATTATCATTATTATTTATTTATTTTTTTTATTTTTTTTTGGGGGGGGCACTTTTGTTTTGTGTTTTAAAAAAGGTAAACTTTACGTTATTATCCTATTTTTTTTTTATCGTTTGGGGGGCTAAGGGGGAGGGCCCGGGCCGGAAAAATCGCTACGTGGATGCGCCCCTGGGCACTCAGTGGCGGATCCAAGAATTTCTTACCGGGGGCACAAAATTGCCCGAGGTTAAATAATTATATGAAAAACGATTCGTTGTACTGTTTTCGTTTCTTAATCCTTGTCTGAATTCATTTTCTCCTCCCCGGAAGCTTTGACGTTTCATTAAATTATTACACTTAATCCTTGTCTTTATTCAGTTCCCCCCTCCCACGCATGGCAGGTAAGCTTTGACGATTCATTTAATTATTAAAGATAGAAGACGATTCGTTGTACTGTTTTCGTTTCTTAATCCTTGTCTGAACTCAGTTTCCCTTTCCGCGCAAAGCGCGGAAGCTTTGACGTTTCATTGAATTATTACTCATAATCCTTGTATGAATTCAGTTCCCCCTCCCCTACCGCGCGAAGCGCATAAATTTTGACCAGAGGCGACCTTCCCGGGGGCAGAGGGTCACAGTGCCCTCTCCCCCCCCCCCCATTTTTACAAAAAGTGCCCCTTTAACTTTTTAGGAAGTACCCTTTTTACATTGAAATAGTGCCCCTTTTACTTTGACAAATGCCCCTATTAATTTATAAAAGTGCCCCTTACCCTTTTCAACTCTGATAAGTGCCCCTTTTATTTAAACACGTGCCCCTTTTCCTTCGACAAGTTCCCATTTTCCTTTGCAATAAAGTGTCCATTTTCCATTCTCATAAGTGCCCTTTTTAATCTCTAGTAAGTGCCCCTAATTAGGTACGAGAAGTGCCTCTTCTCACTTTTGTTAAGTGCCCCCTTCACCTCTGATAATTGTCCCATTTAAATCTGAGAGGTACGTGCCTGTTTTACTTTGACCATTGCCCCTTTTCCTTTGACAAGTGCCCCTTTTCCTTTGTAAGAAGTGCCCCTTCCCCTTTTAATAACTACCCCCATTTTAACTCGAATAAGCGCATATTATATTTTCACATGTGCCCTTTTTCCTTTCTAATAAGTGCCCCTTTTCCTAATAATAAGTGCCCATTAAAAAAAAATCCCCTTCTCTGGTAAATGACCCTTCTCAGGTACGAGAAGTTACTCCTTTTGACTTTAGATAAGTGCCCCCTTCACCTCCGATAAATGCCCCTTTAAAATCTGATGGGGGCCCCTTTTCCGTCAAAAAAATGCCCATTTTCTATTCTCATGACTGACTTTTTCATCCCTGGCGAGTGCTTTTTTTTGAGAATGTAAGAAGTGCCCCATTTTCACCTCTGATAATTATTTTTGTACTTTGGCACATGCTCCTTTTTTCCTGATAACTACGTCCCCTTTTCCTCTCATTATTAAACGCGCCCTAGCTAATTTCAAGCGACTAGGAGCAATTTCCCCCAAAGCTCGCTCGCTACGCTCGCACGCATCTATAGATGATATGCTTATATTACTTTCGAAGGTCTTTTCAGTTTTCCGTTATGAGAATGTGCTTATAAGTTATAACTCCATTAAGATTGGGTTTTTTCCTCTATAAGATGTAAATTTTCGCATTGCGACCTCATACATCTTAAAAACAATTTTATGCTTAGCAATATCTTGTATGGTGTATAAAGTGAAAGAAATATTGAATCATCCCTGATAATTGTAATCACAATGTAGGAATATATAACAATGTCTAAACAAATTGTTTATTTTCGCTTTGATATTTCCCTTTGTAGGTTCCCTTTTCTCTCCAGAAGGTGCCCCTTTTTCTTGATGCCCCCCCCCCCACTTTGGAAGTCGCTCGGCTGCCCCTGAATAGTGACGTTTCATTCAATAGAGGAGGAAGACGATTCTTTGTACTGTTTTCGACTCTTAATCCTTGTCTGAATTCAGCTTCCCACTCCAGCGCAAAGCGCGAAAGCTTTGACGATTCATTAAATTACTAGAGAAAGACGACGCTCCGTTATACCAACTCTTAATCATTGTCTGAATTTTCAAAAAATTTTCTTTGTCCGATCAAAAGTCACAGTTCGTAGGGGGGGGGGGGAATACATCTCACCGACTACAAGTCAAACTTCTGCATTGATAGTACACGAGGATCGAGCAAGAATACCAACACAGCGGACCCGACACAGCAGCATAATTATCTTTGTGAATCTTTCTTGCCCCTCGACGTGGTGACTCCACCCAGCATCCCCCTCTCTATTACTCGCACCCCTCTTCTCTCAGGCTCTTACCCCCCCCCCCCACCTTTCTCTCCTCTCTTTCAACCCCGTTTCTTTTATTTACCTTTTCTCTCCTTTTTTCCCCTTTTCTTTCTTTTCTTTCTTTTTCTTTCTTTCCTCTCTTTCATTTTTCTCTTTATTTCTTCTCTCTCTTTCCTTTATTTTCCTTTTCTTTTTTTCTTATCTTATTCCTTTTCCCTCTCATTTTTCCCGACAGCCGCGCAATTTTACCGACAATACCCTGACAGGTGGGGGGAGGTATCGCACCCGAAGCTCCCCCCCCCCCCCCTTTGAACGACGTCCCTGGTTGTTGTCCCATTATTATTTTTAAAGAAATGCAATTCCTCATGCTCTTGCATCTCTCTTCTATCGTTGTTTAATTATCTTATATTTTCCCCTTTTTTCCATCTCCTTTTTTGGTTCTGCCTGTGCTTTTTTTTTATGGGTGGGGGGGGGGGGGCTTCACGCCTGGCAAGAGAGACCACATATTATGCACACTGCAGAACTGCGCGCCTCTCCCCCGCCCCTTTCAGGTAAAAAAAAACACCTTCTTATAATATCATCCCCCTTTCTTTCTTTTCCCTTCTCATTATTCTCCTTTCCCGCCTTTTCTATCCTCTCTCTCTCTCTCTCTCTCTCTTTCTTTCTTTCCCTTTCTTCCTAATTTCCCCCTCCTTTTTCTCCTCTCCCTTTTTCTCTCCTCCCTCTTTTCTTCTTCTTTCACACTTCCCTTTTCTTTTTTATCTCCCTTTTTTTTAACGCCCCCCCCCCCCTGAATCCGCCGGTTTTCCAGAAACATTCCACCGTTTTCTAGCTATCATTTCCCCAAATTTCTGATGATGACTATTACTCAGTCACAACCTCACCTAATTATGTATCCGATATAAATATGTGCTGGCCACTGATTGGCTTGTTGTGGGCTGGTTTTGTTGGCTGCCTAGCACTTTTCCAAGTCGCCTCAAACAACTCGGCTACGCGCCGCCTTCTCCCGGCGCGCGCGAACGTCATGTGCGCTCCGGATCCGTACAACTTTATTCTAGACCTATGTTGCAATTGCTTTTTACATGTGTACTTTGTAATAGCATAGTACATACTCCAGCTGTTCACTATTCTTATACTCTGATGCTTTAGGCCTACTTTTAAAATGGGGAAATCGAAGAAAGGAAAGGTTAAGCAGGAAGTTAACCTGAGTTCGTAAGTATTATTTATAATTCCGTTGCATTTTGTCGAACATGATATTGATAAATGTGATCGTGATGCACTGCACTGAGTCGGTGTCACATTGTTGAGTGAACGTGAGTGAGCTAGGCTAGGCCTACCGAGTTTGTGAGACCGTGTGCTATGCCGGGCAAGAAATGAAATGAAATGAAAAGCGGCATGATTATGAACAGAATGAGTTCAATGATGGGCATAAATGGATGGGTGATTCTGTTTTTTCTGACGTTTTCAATGTTACTATCCTAGTCGGATAGGAAATCAGAATCGTCAGGGAAAATGCAGACGATCCTTATTTTTGCGGACGCGTCTGGCCGCGTTTACAAAGGCGATCTTCGTTTGTGCGAAAGATCTGTAGACTATCCATCACAGAAATTCACACTTAATGAATGACGTCAAAATAACCTGCATAGATTAGAAGGTTACGTAGGCTATTAGACATTACAAGCAATAAAATCAGAAATTTAAATCAATGCCTATGCCTGGCGAATTCTTTGATAAAAAACTGCCATTTGTCAACTTTCTTGCGGCCTGAGACTGAGCGCCTTACTATGGAATTTCGCTGGAATCTAGTGAATATTCTTTCTTGTTAGTTTTGTTTTTATTTAGACCCTAGTTAGTCTAGATCTCTATATCTAATTATCTGATTCTTAAATCCAGAGGTGACCCTCGAGAAGGGGATAATGATACTTTGAGGAAGTGCCCCTTCCCCTTGTGCCCCTTTCCCTTGTCATGTGTGCCACCATTTAAAACAGGCCCTTCCCCTTCTCATAAATGCCCCTTTTCCTCTATTAAAAGTGTTCCTTTTTATTTCAGATAAATACCTTCGATAATCCCCCTATTCAAATCTGAGAGATGCTTGTTTTACTTTGACAGTGCCCCTTCCCCTCCTGAAAAGTGCTCTTTTTATTTTTGATGATTGCCCTTTTATTTTGCCAAGCCCCTTTTCCTTTCTAATAAATGCTCTTTTTTCTTCTTATAAGTGCCCCTTCCCCTTCTCATAATTAACCCTTTTTCATCTCTGATAAGTACCCCATTTTTTTTACATGTGCATCTTTTTCTTTTTACTAAGACATAAGAGCCACTTCCCCCTTTCACCCCACATTAATGCCCCTATTGAAATCTGTCCCCTTTTCTTTCAACTAATGCTCATTTTCCTTTATTTTAAGTGCCCCTTTTTCATACTCAATAGTGCCCCCTTTCATATCTGGTCAGTGACTCTTTTAACCTCTGATAATTTTCCTTTTAACAATGATACATTCCCCTTTTACTTTCTAAATAAGGGACCTTTTCATAAATGCCCCTATCAAAATCTGATGGATGCCCCTTTTTCGTCGACAAATCTTTCGTCTTCTTTGTGCTTGGCTGATCGTCAACGAAACAGTTAAATCTTTTGTCAACTCTGTTTGTTGCTACGGCAGACAGCCAGCGAAAACGAAGATGTTAAATCAGATTGTGGAAATGCAATGCAAGCATTACTTTTAACAAACAGAACTTTGTTATTCCTGGCTCATTTTTACTAATTGAGGTGTCATATGAAAGGGCAGATAATGAACTTTCTAGAAATGTAATTATCTCTTTGAAATTCAGATACCACCCGCCAAATGAATTTTTGGTACCCTCTCATCATATTGTTTTTAATCACTCATGCATGAAATATGCACCATATTGGTCACATCAAATAAAAGAGGAGGATCTAAGCTTTACAAATATGTGTCATTTATTAATTATTATTGTGATTGAGTATTTGAGTTATGATAAAACATCAATAATTATGTTTTGTTTTTTCTTGGACGCACTGTAATGATTAAATTCAAGTGTGCAACTAAATTATCTTCTTCTTTTCTGTTTTTAGGGATGATGAGAGCGGTTTGAAGAATGAGATGATCCCTGATGCATCAGAAGAACTTGCATCTGAGCAACCGAAGAAGGTAAATGACCAACAAAATTCACTTCTATTTCTTGTCAGGATTTTTCTAAATTGAGCATGGCTTCCATGTTCTTTGAAAGTTGGTATTTTTGTTTTTTCTGTAGTCTACATACCTGTATAAATGCCAGTGTAACAATTTAATCACAAAAGTGGTTAATTCACTTCAACCAAGGCTCAATACAAGATGCACTGTATGATTTTACAAATCCAATTGTCCAGATGTATTCAGATTCTCTTTGTTCCATTTAAGGAACAAAGAAGAGCCAATAACAAGAAAGTTGATTGAAACAAATGCACAAATAGAATAGAGAGTGAAATAAGATCTTTCTTAGTTTTAAAATAATATTATAACCACATATTTTGAAGAAGAAACAAATTCTTTATCGATATGTCAATATCATAACTGTGAATGATGATGCTATGTGTTGGAATTTGTTTGCATTTGTTTGTGATAGAGCTATGCGAACCGTATTGTGTCAAAGCTTGTGACAGCACCATTGGATGATTCAAGATTACAGGCCTGGCAGGCCTTTGGCTGTTGTGAAATTGATATCATTGTCTGAACTCAAACTTGGTTTTATAAAAAATGTTAGGTATGCTCGAACAAGTTACCTCTAGATGCCTATGCCCTTTTGTCAAGATTGTTGTAAAAAATGTGATAAGGAAGTTCAATTGGACTTGAAGTATTGCTTCCAGATCAAACAAAGAATGGTCAAACAAAGAATTTGGAAGTCTTCTAATGATAGAAGCAACTTCTGCTGAATTCAGCAGTCTTTAAAGTTTAGAAGTTGTCATACTTTTGAAGCTTTTGGCAAAAAGCAGCACAATTCTTCTATTACTGACCATGTGCAATTATTTTCCACAAATTAAATCACTTTTTAGTTTGGACTTTCTCATAATTGTGTGTCTGATTGTCTACTAAATTTCTACAGTGAGACAACAGGGGTGTAACTCTATGTTTGTTCAATCAAAATCATGTTTTTATATCTTCGTTTTTTTCAGGGAAAGGACAAGAAAAAGAACAAGAGGAACAAATTGTGAGTTCTCATCTACTTCTTATGTATTCAATGTTTTTGATTCTGCATGCTATACAGTATATTACCCATGTATTTTTGATTACCGTAGTAATCACCTGGGTCGAGTGTGGCAAATGTAGATTAATGTCTTGCCAAAGGGCATTAGTGCAGCGGCAGGACTCAAACCGATGACCTTGTGATCCACAGTCCAGTGATTTATCAAACCGTAATTCATCAATCTGCTGGGATTGTAAATTTTGTCCTTTCTGGATTATTATGCCCCACTAATCCAATTTAATTGATAATGATTGTTCATTTCCATATATTTGTTGGTTTGTTTTTACTTTTTTAGTATTAATCCAAAATTGTGAATTTTATTTCTATAAATTGATTTGTTCTTTATTTAATTTCATGATGTCAAGAAAAAAACTGAATTGTGTCATTAATAGAAATGACGATGATCTGTTGGAAGAAATGGCTGCATTGGAGCTTGAGTCTGGAGTTGGACAAGCAGCCGAGGAGACACCTGAGACCTCGGAGCCTGCCCCACAACCAGCAGGCAAAAAGAAAACGGTGAGTACATACAGCTCAGTGGAAAATATAGGGACAGTGGGCGATTGGCCCAATGACACGCTAGGCCCGTCTTCATCAGCTCGAGATTGCCAAATATCCCGCTATTTGAACTATCCCGATCGTAAATTATCCAGTTAATTTGCTTTATCATTCCGAAGTCGCAGTTAAAGATAAACTTGAGTTCTGGTAATGCGATTGCATTGTGAAAGAAAAGGTGTGGAATGGATCAGAAAAGTTGATCATATAGCATGTAAGTAATGGTGTGTAATGCAAGGTTCTGGAGTCATCAAAATCATCATAAATTTGGCAGAGTCTTGGTAAAGTAACAATCACTTACACAGAAAGATGTATATGGGACAAGACACATGGTGTCGGGGCTAGTACTACCCTAATTTCCTTATCTTTCTATGCTCATTACTCAGCCAGTATACATTTTCTTCCAAAATTGTTTAGCACATGACATTTATCTGTTATCTTGAACATTCAGTGTTAGTTTCGTTAGATTCTGTGAGAATTCATTTTTTTTTTTTACCAGAACTCAAGTTTATCTTTAAGTGGATATTTGGTCTAGAAATGGAAATGGCAGGCTATTTGACAATCTCGAGCTAATGAAGACAGGACTAGAGACTGGTATTCTACTTGAATCTAAAGCATGTGCTGGATTCAAGGTCGGTCCAAAATCAATTTTAACTCTTTAAATGCCACAAAAATAATCTCCATGTGTCACAGTGTATATAACATTGGATAGATACGTGTATACCAAAGGCTTCAAGATTACTTGGCCTGTTTAGAGCCAGGCTATTTGACTGTTTCCAGCTCAAGATTAATCTATACCAGTGTTTAAAAACAATTGTCATGGAGCTGATCGAGAAGGAAATTGTTAATTTTGCAAAGCCATTGACAGACCTGCCAACCAGTACGATTTAGTCGTATTTAGTACGATTTTTGGAAGCAAATACGAAAAACAAAAAAACTTTTTTTCTTCTTTTTTTTTAATTAATATTTTGTGTGTGCGTCCGCCATTTTCAATGGCAAAATGTCCATTCTGTCCTGTAAAGTATCCTACAAACATCTCACATCGGCAATTTGGGGATGTTCATCGGTTCATGGAACACACCAGTCATGACGAAATAATGCATATTCAACCAGTGATCAATAAAAAAAAATCTTCCTGTAGGTAGAAACTGTAAGAGGCATTGATCCGCGTAACAATCCATGTTTATTTTCAAGAATACAACTTTTGTCAGTAAAATACAACTTTTGGGACTAAAGAATACAGTTTTGAACTCCAGAGGTTGGCAGGTCTGCATTGAGTTGCAGAAAGCAATCCTTTTGTCAGTCATTCCCTGCACAGGAAAGTTATGTATTTAAAGCTCAATTGAAATCTTGCAACAATTGGAACACTGACATTGAATGTGATGTGTCTGATAGGTTACCTTCTCCCAAAGAATCCACATAAAGGGAAAATCACGACCCCCTTTGGAGAAAAAAAAATGTTACATTGGTTTATCCAGATTCATGTGATGGATTTGCATGGTTTTTAAACATGAGCCCTCCACCCCCTTTCCCTTTAGGCAATCAGACTTTGTAATAAACTTCTTTTTTTTCTTTCTTTTTATATATAGAGAGGTGGTAAGAAAGGAAAGAAAGGATTGTGAGTATCCCTAGTTTATATTTTAATTTTGATTTGTTTCTGACCGCTTAATGAGAATTATTTAGCATGGAAATGTATCTCTCTCTCTCTCTCTCTCTCTCTCTATCTCCCATTCTTCCTGTCTCTCTCTCTATGTCTCTTATGTTCCTCTCCCTCCTCCATATTTTATCTTTGCATGTAGCTAGACTTCTGTTCAAGACTAACATAATTATTTTACGTTTGCATGTCAGGGTTATGATATATCTAAATATCAATGTGGAAAAGACTTTCATGCAGTAACATTTGAATATTACTAGAGTATTTTTGTGAACCTATAGGGCATTTTTTATATCTATTGAGCCCAACAGTCAGACATGTGTATATTAACTAAATGTTGATTTTAAACAAGATTCTTTTCTGTTATTAATAGTAGTTGTATAAAGAATGAAATAGATGCAATTTCTACCGAGAATGCCACATTGGGGTCAGTTTCCTCAAAACTGTCATAAGTCTAACTTCTTGGACATCCCAATGAAACATGTGTTATAGAATAAGCACACCATTTGATGGCATGCTCCTGAGCTCTGACTTATATAGAATTTCTTTCATATTGGTTCCTTTATTAAAATTGTTATGTCTTCAAACTTTGATGGAGTGGAAAATAGGTTAATTTAAGAGATAAGAAAACTGATTTGCACAGTCTGCCTTCATGAATACAATCTTGTCCCTTTTTTTCTTTTTAGTGATGAAGATGAGATGATGGAAGATATGGCTGCATTGGAGCTTGAGTCTGGAATTGGACAAGCAGCCGAGGAGACACCCGAGACCTCAGAGCCTGCCCCACAACCAGCAGGCAAAAAGAAGACGGTGAGTACAAACAGTTCAGTGGAAAGTAGGGGCTGTGAGCGATTGGCCCCATGACAGAGAGACTGGTATTCTACTCAAATCTAAATCATGTGCTTGATTCAAGGTCGGTCCAAAGTCAAGTTTAATTTTAAATATATATAATATTTTTTCCCCGTAGCATGAGAGTATTACTAATCGCTTCGTTCTCTTAATTAAATGTAATGTTAATTGTTATTGTATAATTGTGTTAAGTGGGGGCACCTCGGGGCAACGTGTCTGACTCCGCCGGTTGTAGCAACTACTCCGTAGATCAAGATACTAATCTTGATCTAAGGAGACACGAACCAACAAATTTTAACTCTTTAAATGCCTCAGAAATAATCTCCCTACCTCACAGAGTATTTATCATAGGATAGATATATCAAAGGACCTTCTGTCAGTCAGTGCCTGTTGTTTTGTGTGAAATTGCAAGTAGGACCCAACAACTTGAATACAGAGGAAAATTTGCCAAAATCCTACGGTGCATTCCGTTTTTGGCAAATGGGCGCTTTGTCTGCCTGGGAACATAATGTAAACCTAGCATTAGGTCTTGCCAAGTTTTGTTATTAGGTACTGTCAAATTTTGTTGCATTAACCCCATTTTACTATGACCCACTGGTACTAGGTTTCTCATACGCACAGTGACTGCCGTGGCAAATTTGTTTACAATTTTAAAAATCTGGCACGGCAATCCAACCTGTCAAGTTTGCCCATTCCGTCCCCCTGCGTTGTCTCACATCCATCCTGATTTGTCAACAGAGGCCTGAAACATGATTTTCGTAGCCGCAGGGAACATAATATAAACCTAGCATCACGTATTTAAAGCACAGTTGAAATTTTGGAACAATTGGAACACTGACATTGAATGTAATGTGTCTGGTAGGTTACCTTCTCTCAAAGAATTCACATCAGGGGAAAATCATGAACCCCTTTGGAAAAAAATATAACATGAGCCCCCCCCCCCCCCCCCTCCCTCCTCCCCTTTTAGACAATCAGTCTGTGGACTGTTTTTTTTTTTTTTAATGGACTGTTTTTTCTTTCTTTCTTTTTATATATAGAGAGGTGGTAAGAAAGGAAAGAAAGGCATGTGAGTATCCTTAGTTCATATTATGATTTTGTTTTGTTTCTTGCTGCTTAATGAGAATTATTGTATCCCCCGACGGGATGTAGACTGATACTTTGGATTCAGCAGCGTTACGCCGCTGTGTCATATTCTTGTGTGCGCCCTAACTGCCACATTACTTGACAGAATTTTTCATCCTGTAAAATCATCACTATTCTTTACTGGAATGATCAAACAAAAATCCTGTCAGGATGAAATTACTTTGTAATTTTTGTGCTTCATGATTGAATTCATTTAGTTAATTTATTTTGTTTAATTTACTGAATTTTAAATATTTTTGTTCAAAAGAAAGATTGACTCTTTGAGCCCCATACATGTACATTACACATTAAACATATTGGCAATTATTCAGTCAAATTTGCCAATTTCTTTCATATTGGTTCCTTTGATATACATTTTTTATTTTTTTCAAACTGTAATGGAATGAAAAATAAAATTCCTAGTTGCCAATTTGAGGAGGGAAAACTGATTAAGTTAAAAGATAAGAAAACTCTGAGCTGCACATTCTGCCTTTAAAGGGAACCAAAACCTTCATACTAAGTTACTTTTATTGTAAAGTTTAAAATATTTGAATAAAATCAGTTAAAATTTGAACAAAATTGGGCAAGGAATAAGGAAGTTAAAGCTTTTTTAAATGACTAGTCACTAGAGGGCGATATTCAATTTGATGCGTCATTTGTGGACAACTCTCCATGCCTTTATACTTCAAATTCAACAATTCTTTCGTTTTCTTTGTATTTATTTGTGTTCTGGATCCGACTTTATAACATGTGAAGTAGAATATCATTTTGCATTCTATACCTTGCTTTCAGGGGAGTAGATTATCTCAATCACAAGAATGAAGGAAAAACATGAAATTTGATGTACAAAAGGCATGGAGAGTTGTCCACGAATGATGTCATCAAATTTCAAAAAGCTTTAACTTCCTTATTCCTTGCCCGATTTTGTTCAAATTTTCACTGATTTTATTCAAACATCTTAAACTTTACAATAAAGTATGAAGATTTTGGTTCCCTTTGATGAATACAATCTCTTGTCCTTATCTTTCTAGGGATGAAGATGAGCTGATGGCAGAGGTTGCTGCCATCGAAGCGGCCGGTAAGGGAGGGGGAAAGAAGAAGGACAAGGAGGCTGTGGAAAACCACCAAGAAACCAAGGTTGCAGAACCTGACGTTTCCATGGAAACTGCCGATGCAGAGCCTGAGCAGAGTCGGTCAACTGGCAAGAAGGGCAAGGTAAAGAGGATCAATATGACATGCGTATGGACTTCTGACTATAAGTTAGTTAGTTAGTTTGGTAATCAAATTAATATATGTCTCAAATGGGCTGTTAAACCAAAGAAGTTTTAAGCAAGATTGGGTTGCACATAGTGAATTTGGTATTGAAGGATAATGATCACCAGTAAATATCTGGGACAATTTGAGAGAATATTTTATAGAGATTCTCATTGAAATGGCGAAGAGGATGTTGAACATCCTATTCTATTACAATACAAAGCTTTACCATTTCTATTACCGGTATTTCATAGCTTCTGTTCTTTATCTAACACGATGGACATTCTGTATTTGTTTCTTTGCAGAAAAAGAAAGGAAAGGGAAAAGATTGGTAAGTTAAAGTAAATGCCCTTGTAATAAATCCCATTTTTCAGCACGCGCATCAGAAGAGCACCTAGGGGGCAGTTAGCGTCCTAAACATTGGTTATCGGGAAGCGAGCGACATGCCATACCCATAAGGCAGTAGTGTAGTGGCAGACAGCTCTCCAATTTGTTTGTACCCACAAAATTACAAATTTGTAGAGGATCTATGATAATATGCTATCCATGATATACCCTGATTAGTGCCCAAGGGAGAGGGCGCTAGGGAGAAAAACTGAAATTAATGATATCCTTGAACACAACAAGGAGAAGAGTTGTCAGTGACCATGTCACAATCCCCTGACCAAATTGCCAATTTGAGATTCGCACAGATGTAGCGATTCCAAATTTTTAACATTCATAACTTTCTTACTATTGGCCCAATCTATTTCAAGCTGTTGGCATTCTGTTTCTCTTATTTTTCTGCTTTCATACAAATGAACTGATTATAGAGGCTGGATTGCCCTTGAATTTAGTACACTTTGATGATTACTGGCCAATGTTTATTCTGTGTCTTTTCAAACAGGAATGAAGATGAGCTCTTGGAAGACATGGCTGCCTTAGAAGAGGGAATATCTCAATCCAGTGAGAACGAAGTTCAAGAAAAGACTCAAGAGAAAGAGGTCAGCTAAGAAAATGTTTTTAATTAGTGAATTGGACCAAAACCCCTCATCCTCTGATAGATCCTTACCTGTGTTAGAAGACCCTTCTCATTGGTGCAAAAAAGATTTCATTGGAATTTGATTGTTCTAAATGAAGAAGTATCATTCTTTTTTTAAAGTCATTATACTTATTTCTCTTTGTCAGAAAAAAAATGCAGCAGATTGCAAGTTCCTTAAATTGTCAGTGATATTATAATCTTGAGTTCTCATAATGAACAAAAATAGATTTTAACAGAATCCTGCTTAATTATCATGGAATATTTCAAGGAGAAATGAATACCATTTAAAATTACTCTAAAATAAAATACATAATTACTGAAAAATTAACGTGTACAAAGCATTCCATGAAATTATGGGAATTTCTCCCAGGCCACGTATGTTGTCTACCTTCAAGAGTTGCTTTATTTGTAAGATATCTGGGTCGACAGTTCTTGAGATAAGTGAAGTGGTTTTCAGCAAGTTATTGTTGATTTGTTGACATTTAGAAAGCCTATACTTGTCACAGCTTCCTATCAACTAGACTTTTTTAACATACTTCCTTGAAATGTAGCTTCACTGCCAGTGCTCAAAAAAAAAATTAATGTTAACCCTCAATGTGTCGGATTTTTGTATACCAAACTAAATGCAAGATCTCTTTTCAACCGTTTCCCATGTAATGAAATGCCAAAATGACTGTTGGATGGACTTATAGAACAATATAATCAGCCATGCCGGCAACCCACTCTGAACAATACTTTAAGCCCATTAATGAATCCATCATTTTAGTCCCAGCTGATTTTTTCGAGGGTTTGGCAGCTTACGGGTTAAAATAATGACACTTTTAGAACTTTGTTTGTGGATTAAAACATTTGTTCGTGTTCCTAACACAGGCTGTGGATACCCAAGACGGTGACGAAGATGCCGGCCCAGTCATGAAGACCGCTGCCCAAAAGAAGGCCGAGAAGAAGGAACGAGAGAAGAAGAAGAAGGAGGCGCAGAGGGAGGAAGCAAGAAGGAAAAGGCTGAAGGAACAAGCAAAATCAACTGAAGAAGAGAAACCAAGCGACACCAAGGAAGAAAGGGGTGATGATGATGGTGCTAAGCCTAAAGAAGGTAAAATCTATCAATAATGAATAATTAGTTAATTATGCTGAGAAGGGAAAGGCTAAAAGAACAAGTCAAAGCAACAGAAGCAGGGGGGAAAATGTCCATTTGAGGTATTTGGGGACAAAATAATCATCATAACAAGAACAATCCCTGGGTAATTCTATGAAAAAAGCAAATTTTAGGTGAAAATACAAGGTGTAATTTTAACATATTTCTTCTATGCCAATGGAATGCAGATCATTTGACCTTTGTGGAACAATATCTGGATTTTGTTTAATTTTTTGATATTTCGACCCACCGTGTCAATTGTCTTACCCATATATTAAATTTCACTATTTTTATTATAAAATGTGGTTAATTATGTAAAAAGGGATTTTCAGAAATTAATGCTGTCATTATAACAAAGTTAATTAAATCTGGTTAGAAATTTTACATCTATTACCTTTTAACTATGTTTTCAGGTTCTCCGACCATCTGTCTGTCCGATTTCCGTCATTGCGATATCTCAAGAACCACTTGAGATATGAACTTCAAACTTGAAGATAGTATGTGTCAACATGGAAACATTGCAAAGGAAAAGGAAAGAAGAGTGAGAATAAATATGTAATATTATGATCTTGTCTACTTTGTGTGTGTGTAGATGAAGGAGAGCCAAAAGAAGATGGGGGAGAGGAAGAAGAGGAAGAAAGTGGCAAGAAGAAAAAGAAGAAGAAGGGAAAGAAAGGCGAGGAAGAGGAGAAGAAGAAGAAGCCTAACAGAGGTCAGCTGAAGCTGATGCAGGAAGCCCTGAAGAAGATGAAGGACGATGAGGAGAGGTTGCAGGCCGAGGAGGAGGCCAAGCAGAAGGCTGCCGAGGAAGCAGAGGAGCTCAGGTTGGAGAAGATAGCACTGGAGAAGGAGAGGAAAGAGAGGCAGAAGCAAAGGAAAAAGGTCAGTGTATACTTGTCCCCTTGCTCTCTCTCTCTCCCTCTTTTCTCTCTCTCTCTCTTTTCTCTTTCTTTCTTTCTCTCTCTCTCTCTCTCTCGTTCTCTCTCTCTTCTCTCTCTCTATCTTTTTTTCTCTCTTTTCTCTCTCTTCTCTCTCTCTCTTTTCTCTCTTTCTCTCTCTCTTTTCTCTCTTTTCTCTCTTTTTTCTCTTTTTCTCTTTTTTCTCTCTCGTTCTCTCTCTCTCTCTCTTCTCTCTCTCTCTCTCTCTCTCTCTCTCTTCTCTCTCTCTCTCTCTCTTCTCTCTCTTTCTCTTTCTCTTTCTCTCTCCCTCCCTCTCTCCTTCTCTCTCTCTCTCTCCTTCTCTCTCTCTCTCTCTCCTTCTCTCTCTCTCTCTTTATCTTCCTCTGTCTGGATCAGTGATGCCCCCAAACACTTCTGCATTTATCATCTGTATGCCTCTGCCTCCAAAGTTGGTGTTGAATACATAACAGTGTATGTTTCCAGGTGTCCCATCCATCCATCCATTCATCCGTTCCTCTTTCTAGGCTACTATTAATCTAACAAAATGAGTAAAAAAATCTACATTAAAGTGAGTGATATAAGTATCCAAATACATACCATTTCACTGCTTCATCTTGCTATGTATTTTCTATCTTAGGACAAGTTGGTGTTCTGTTGACTTTAATCGGGATGCCAGATTTCAGGCAAAAGCCTGAATCAGGCCCTGGCAATTTATTTTCAGGCCATAAATTAGGTTGTTTTTTTGTGTACAAAATAGCTCATTCTAGGTGATTTTCAGGCCCTCTGATCAATTCTAAATGGCATCCCTGACTGTCTGGAATGAAGCACATATTGAGGGTTCAGTGACACAAAGACGTAACTCCATATTTTGCCAAAATGAGTATTTGATATCAAATTGTTCAGAAAAATGTTGGCTTTCCAGGAAACACAAAGACTTAACTCCACCCACCATCCCATTGAAGTCAATGGCTAGTGAAACATAGACTTAACTCCTTAAGGCCCAAGTGCTCAGTGACACATAACCAATTTTTCTCAAAATGGAGTTACGTCTTTGTGTCACTGACCCCTCGATATGTTCCTGTAGGTATGGACTTATGACTAACCTTTGTTGATTGTGATTAACTTTGTAGGAGAGGATAGAGCAGATGAAGAAGGATGGGACGTACATGACTCCCAAGGAGAAAGAGAAGAAGCGTCGAGCTGAGGAGATGCTGAGGCTGATGAAAGAACAGGGTGTTGCGATCCCTACTAGAGAGGCTGGCACCGAGGAGACCAGGGTCGTCTATGGGAAGAGGGATAGGAAGAAGAAGAAGCCAGAAGGTGGGTCTCTCATAGAAAAAGTTTTGTTGTAGTTGTTGTTGTTTTATGGAACTCACTCCCTTCCTCTCTTTGTGAGAATGACAGTTTAGTGCACTTCAAACCATACCTCAAAACTTGCCTCTTTTGGCAAATGTGAAAGTATTGACTGTTAGGGTTTGTAAGTGATAAAAAGGATACATCAGCATGGAAAGTGATTTAGCCCTGAAAATTGAATTGTAAGAATAAAAGTTAAATTCCAGTAGAAAACAATATGATTAATTTTTGTTAAGAGTAATCATGGAGAGCAATTTTTGGTAACATAGTAAACCCAAAAGAGATATAATAAAAAGAGGACTTTTTATACAATCTGGCCTGTTATAGAGGAAAAGCATGAATGAGGAAGGGAGGAACTTCTAATGATGGAAGGTGAGATAAAGGGGAATCAGGAGGGAGGAAGGCATGACAGGCTTGCACTTTTATGACAATTTGAACATTTAATTTGTAAATTTTCTGTAATAAATTTGCTACATAACTTCATTATTCTGATAATTTCTCTGTGAATTTTGTGTTTATACAGAGCAAATTTCAACGGAAAAAGATAATCAAGGTAAGATGATCATTTCCTTCCTGAATTGAGAGGAAATAAAATCTGTGCGAAAGTGCTGACCACAATTAAAGAGCTTTTTTGTTAAAGTATGATTTAAGACTTACTGAAATAACAGTGAAGCACCAGGAGCGTCAAGTATGACGACCATGAGTGCTATACAAGAACCCAATAATTATTATTCTTTACATGTATTGGACTTTGAACTAGGACTACTTTAAACATAAATATGATGTAATGAAAAGTTGGTATCAGGGGTATTGGCTTTTTAATGTGGTAAACATTCTCCAGGCAAATATTGTTTCCATAGCTATGTATTGGAGATGAAGTTGCATAATAAATCTTAGCTTTCTTATTATGAATCTTACAGTATTTTTCAGTAATTTTTTTTTTTAAAGAATCTATTTAGTGTTAGTACTTGTTCTGCAATGAAAATTAGATGGTTCTCGGTATAAGCAATACTTTATGTACCGTATTGGGAATATGGAGGGTTGAACATAATTTCACACATTTCCAATGCTCGGAACATGAAGTTCAAAGCGTTATGTGTGATCGAGCCTCAATTCATTCTTCCTTCCCTTCTCTCTGCATCCAATGACAGAGGAGGAGAAGTCAGAAGAGCAAGTGACGGATTCTACCACCACCGCGGAGAACGAGGAGAAGGAGGAGGAGGAGGTCAAGACGGAGAATGAGATCAAAGAGTCTTGGGATGCGGAGGATGACGTGGCCGATAACTGGGAAGAAGAAGAGGAGGAAGAAAAGGAGAACATAGAGGAGAAAACGGGTAAGGCAATCAACATTTATTTGGTGTATCACAGTTGTAATGATAGAGGTAGAGGTGTTGTGGTCGAGTGGTCGAGTGGTTTAAGCACTTGACTTGAAACTCAAAGGTAGTGGGTTCGACCCCTGACACGCACTAATGCCTTTTGGCAAGGCATTAATCTGCATTTGCCACTCCATACCAAGGAGAAAAATGGGGACCTGGTAGGATGACGAAAGCCTTTGTGTTAATAATTGCTGTATGCCCTCATGGTGACCAATGGTAGAAATACTCCCCAGAGAGTGGAGATGGTGCACATGGTTTGTGAATGAATCCAATGACCAGGGTAATAATATCTGTAAAGCACTTAGAGATGGTATTCCGTATTAAGCACTCTATAAATCCAGATTAGTAGAAGCGCCCATGTAATGATTACAACTTTTTTAATTTCCTAACTTTATTATTTTTTCTCTGATTTCTTTCAAACTTTCACCAGTCTGCTTTTCTGATATTTTTTGCTTTTAAGGTTGGATTTTCCTTTAAACAACTAGCAACCTATAATTGTGTAGCATGTGTTTTTGTGACTCTCTTTCTCTCTCTCTCTCTCTCTCTCTCTTTCAATTTTACCTTTATTCATTCATGAGAATTACAATTATTTTGAAGTTTTCTTTGCTACTTTGCATCACTTCTGTGGGAATACAACTGTTTCAGTTAATAATCTTACATTTCACATTTTGTATTGACAGACAAAATGCCAAAAGCCAAAATCACCATCAAATCACAAGAGAGCAAAGAGGAGGAGGAGGATGATGAAGATGAAGAGGAGAGTGAAGAAGATGAGAGCGATGATGAAGAGGAGGAGGAGGAGGAGGAATCAGAGAGTGATGAAGTCTCAAGCGATGAAGAGATGACCAAGGGGGAGAAAATAAGACACAGAGCAATGCAGAGGATGGAGGTAAAATTCAATTTTCTTTTTACGAATAAATTATTTAAGATTTGTGTTATAAAGATATTGAGTTCAAATGTCAGCATCATAATGCACAGAAATAGGAAAAATGTATGTACTGTCACATGCCTCTTCATGATTATAATACAGAGATAATAAAATTACTTTTCTCAGAAATATTTTCAATGAGGAAATTTAAAAAATATATTATGACAATAATTGACCTTTTTATATACATAACAAAAATAATACATGCAAGAACTCCGAAGCACCCCCCCCCCCCACCCCCGATTAAAATGATAATATTCCAATTAAATTGTTAAATCCAAATTGTGTAAGGTCATTTTCAATAATACAAAAAAATCCAGTGTACAAAAAACATTAGAATAGTGTCAAAATTAGAGCCCCCCAAAAAAATTGTTGATGCATGTTTAATTTAATTAATATCATGAAGGGTGCCTGTTTTTCAAAGAGGAATGAGACAAAGCTATAATCAAAGTGCATTCCGTTTTGTCTGTGTGTGTTTGGATGTAGAAACGTAAGGAAGACGCCGAAAAGAAGAAGACAACGGATCATCTGAGGTCTCCGGTAGTTTGTGTCTTGGGTCACGTAGATACCGGCAAAACCAAGATCTTAGACAAGGTAAGAATCTGATTGCACAAGCTCTTCCTGATTCGGCACCGGTGTGTCTATTTTGTTCGTCTGCCACAACCATACTCGTTGTCCCCCGAACCCCAACCACCCATAGAGCTTTTGGTCATGTCGCAGTGTCGCACCACTTCTTTGGAACAAGCTACCCTGTACTTAAGTGTCCAGAAATCTTTGGAATCAATCCAAAGCAGACTCTGTTTACCCAGAGCTACTCATTGTTGTATATTTTGTATAAAATGTATGTGATTTTATTCCTAAACTATGAATGTCTTGAATAGTCTATTTGCACAACTAATTATTGTAGTACCATGAGTGACTTAATATCTTGTTAGAAAGTAGGTTTTAAATCTCTACTATTATTATTATGGTTACTACAATACATGCTCCATTGACAATAGGCCATTTTCATTATGTGATCAAATTTAATGCACAAATCTTTGTTGAGTGCCATGTTACAAGTTATGTCATTCAGCTGTTACAAATAATTGTATTTCAATACTCCATATGCAAATTGCATATATTAATTGTTGTAAGGTAGGACAAAAATTATGGCCTGTCCTACCTAATATCACTTTACATAACAACCATAGAACCCCCAATTACTCGACTCTTGACAGTTATCCACTTTCCATTTCCTATTTGTCCTTGTATTTCTTTCTTCCAGATTCGTCATAGCAACGTACAAGATGGAGAGGCAGGGGGTATTACACAACAGATAGGTGCTACCATGATCCCTCAACAGGCTATTCAAGACCAAACCAAAATGTGTCGAGAGGTAAGGTCCCTATTGCTCTTCCTTCTGCCGTACTCCTCAGTAACTCCTGTATCCATTCTGGTCCATGTTTCATAAAAAATTTTATCAATAAGAAAATTGCAATAAGTGTTATAAGCTACTGAAATTGTGGCATTTGATTGGCTGAGAGCAAATTTGTCATAGAAATTTAGCATTTAACAAGTTTGATGAAACAGGGCCTTGAATTCTCCTCCCTTTAATCACTTCCACTTTCTTTCTGTTCTCTTCTATTTCCATTCTCACTACCCCCCCCCCCCCCCCAACCCCTCCCCTCCCATCCCACCCCATCCTGCCCTATCTAAGTCATCACCCCCCCCCCCCCCTCTCACACCACATGTCATCTTCAGTCTGTTTGTCTCCATTCTCACCAATCCCCTTTTCTTTCTACTCCCTTCTCCTTTCCTTTCCCTCTCTCTCTCCTATCTCTCTTGGTTTTACCATGGATTTTCTTTTAAGTACAACTGAGAAACTACACTTGATGTGGTAAATTGAAGAATGATTTGATATAAAGTTAAATTGTAGTTGTTATCATTTAGCAGCAGAGATCTAAAGAAGGGAGAGAATTGCAAGATTGTCAAAATAGTCCAGACTCTTTAGGTTCCAAAAATACGTAGTTATGAATCAATTACTCTGCAACGTTTCGCCAGTTTGTATGGGCTTCTTAATGTGATCTGATTCCGTACTGGGAGACCCTGTCTTGTTCAATTCTGATCGTGGATGCATTAAGGGCGCGTGAACTATCTAGTATTTGATGTATAACTGGCTGGGAATCGGTGCTGGATGAATCATAATCTTAATGAAGCTATATATTGTGAAGTGGTTGTTGTTCAGATTCTAGACCAACTTGACAGAATTCACTTTTTTGTTTGAATTTAGTTTGCCAAAGAAGAGATGAAGATTCCGGGGCTTCTGATTATCGACACACCCGGTCACGAGTCCTTCAGTAATCTCAGGTCGAGGGGGTCATCGCTATGCGACATCGCCATCCTTGTCGTCGACATTATGCACGGTCTGGAACCACAGACGATAGAGTCCATCAATCTCTTGAAGCAGAAAAAGACACCCTTCATAGTAGCCCTTAATAAAGTGAGTCACCTCCTATTGCTGGTTTGATATATTTCAAAATCACATGAATGCTTCATTTCATCATCTTTTTCAGGCATAGTTTTAAAGGGATCCAGTAACTTTGTCTCAGATTCTGAAACAAAATCCTGGATTTAGCTCATGCTGCAATCATAATAATAAACCTGTAGGTCAGTCAGTAATCTCATGACGTTTTCAAGCCGATCGCCGAATGGAAATCAAAATTTCAAACCTTTCCCAACGTTTTTTATAACACTACAGTCTAATGGGGAAAATGAGTATGGTAAAAACCGGTCACTCAAAGATTTTTTTTTTTTTGAGGCACTTTATGATCATTTTGAAGCGCAATTTTTGTAGGGCTTCAATATTGCACCATATCACAGACACTGAAACCCCAGCCGCGTCATACCAAAAGACGTTAAAAGACGGGAGTTGCTGCTACCTTGTTTAGGCGTTCAACAATAAGGGATAGAGCAACGTCGATCTGGCGCTGCTCAGTGGCTGCCAGGCTCACGATCAATTGGGCAAAAAGAATTTCCATTTTCGGTTTAACTTAATAAGATTTGGAGTGGACTTTATTATTATTATAATAATTATTATTAAACAATGCATTTAAGTAGCACTTCAGCTTCATTTAGGTCATTTTTGTAACAGCATGGATACTACCCATGTCTTGAAATGTTTGTATGTTAATGAAGTTTATATAATCGTCTTCATGTTTACAGTGTATGTATTAACCGGGTTCATATGATAATGAATACTTGCCCATATTTGTTTAAATTTGCTGATATCATCAGACTTGAAAAGAAAATTAATCTTCAAACAATTTATTTTTTTTAAACACTATATTGAAATGAATAAAACAAACAGACAAACAAACAATTTGGGGGGGCATGACGCAGCTACTGGTCTTTGTTTTTTTTTCACTTATAAAAGGCATGGTCGTAAATGTTGTTGATAGGATATGAGGATATGGATATCAGGTTTCCCAGAGCAAGAGAGATTTGCAACTACTGTAAGTGACCGCATGAAAGTTGCAAAACTTGCAACTGATATTTGCAATCGATTGCAACTCAACATTCTTACAATGCCCCACTAGTCTCATAAATTTCCTAGGGTTTTGTTTGGATTAAAGTTTTAACAATTTAATTTAATTTAATTTGATTAACTAGATCTAGCTTTTATTCTCCCCTCCATCTAAATCCCTCTCTCTTACTAATGGGGCATTGCAAGAAAGTTGAGTTGCTATACAAGAACCCACTATTATTATTATTATTATTATCAATTGCAAATTAGACTTACGCTTGATTTGGGGATTTGCAATTGATTGCAACGCCCCATAAGTTTGTCAAATTTTGGAGGTAGCCCCGGCTGACGCCCCAAATTAGAAGTCTTCAGAGTACCCCAACCGGTGACTATAATTTCCTTTTTGCCCACCAGATTGACAGGTTATTTGAATGGAAGTCTAGTCCTCAGACTGACGTCACAAATGCCATCAAGAAACAGAAGAGACACACCCGGGATGAGTTTGAAGAAAGAACGAAAAACATCATCACAGAGTTTGCCGAGCAGGTGAGACTATGATGGTGTGAATGCATCATTAAAGATTAAGATCAGTTCTGGTCATGTGATGGCATTGTGAAAGAAAAGGTGTGGAATCGATCAGAAAAGTTTGATCATCTAGCATATAAGTATCGGTGTGTACTGCAAGGTTCTAGAATCATCAAATTGATACGATATTTGGCCCAGTCTTGGTAAAGGTACAAGCACTGTACACAGAAAGATGTATATGGGGCTACACGAACATGTGACATAAAAATCTGTTCTGATTTTTATGTTGTTACATGCCATAATTAAAATATGAAAGCATTTGAAGAGCCATGCTTTTCAGGGAACATTTTGTATCTGATGTTCTTCCACACTTGCATAATAACAATGATAATGCTCACAAATAATTTTTCACCTCTTCCCAGAACTCAACCTCCTATTTAAGCCCACTGCACTCTACACAATCGTTTTATGATCGATTTTTTAAAGAAATTGCTTTGCATTGCGTATAGAAATTTAAACGAGTTTTATCTCCCAGATAGAGGTTCTGAATAATGATATAAGTACAAATTATTTACATTTTTAGTGATTTAAATCTTCTAGTCGGCATAAAACCAAAAAAATGTGCTTCAATTCATAGACAATCGCACAACTGAAATGATGCCGCTGTAATTCTAAAAAGGAAGCATGCAGTCCCACAACATTGTTACTTTAGTATTCCTATAACTATTTAGAAACATGACTCGTATGATTTTGTATGCTTGAATATTTATGCTGAATGCTATGGCAAATTCTTATTTAAAAAATTGTAGTATAGTAGTGTGTGGTGGGCTTTAGATATAAAAGTTCTGTTAGAGACTGCTTTTTGTGTTGAATAATCAAACACTTAGCTATTGTTTCACATCTACTATGAAAGTTCATTTACAGAATAAATGATACATTTGATACGTCTTTCTCATTAATGCAGAGTTTAAATGCTGCCCTCTTCAACGACAACCCTGATCCCAAGACGTATATCTCGCTGGTTCCGACATCAGCTATTTCAGGAGACGGTATGGGGAACCTCATGGCACTCATTGTGACTCTTAGTCAAACCTTACTGGCAAAGAGAATAGCCTTCTCAGAGATGCTGCAGTGTACCACACTAGAGGTAAGAAACCTGGGCCCTGCTGGGACCCGTTTCACAAAGCCTTTCTTTCAAATGACAAATTAGTGACAAATCTGCTGATAACCCATCAGAAGCAAGGATTTCAGTAGCTTATAACAACAACTGTCATTTGTTACTGATGACAAGTCTTGTGAAACACGTACCCCCTGATTCCTAAGTCTTGTTATCAATAACAATACACAATAACTGTTGTAAGTTATTGACATCAGTAAGTTTGATTGGCTGAGAGAAATTTGTTATGAAATTTGGGCGTTAATGTTATATTAGTGAGAAGTTATATTAAACAAGGGTCCCAATCTTCCTTGACTGGAATACTTGATTTATCTTGGGCCCAGTAGAAAAGAAGCCAATGGATGTGTAATTCTACATAAATTGCATTTTAGAGTTTTTACATTCTTTGACATCAAGTCGCCCTATTAAAGATACATCACATATTTCAGTATGTGCATAGACTGAATTGTCAAAATTGATGTTTTTAGAACTCCTTAACATTATTTCTCTATCCTTTTACTGCAAAGCTGGGAATTTTGGTCTAGACATCGTGATCTGGCACTTGTTTAGATTAATCTGGACAACAATAGTAATGCTAATGACAATAATATACTCTGGACAGCGAGGAAGAGAAGATGTGTTATTTTGTGTCCTGTAAAATACTGGATTTAACAAAAACTTTCACTGTTTGATCCATATATGGATATGTGAGGCCTTTGTCTAGTGTTAAGGCACTACTTGGAGAGAGTTCACAGATCAACAGATGACTGGAAACTGAGAATTTGAAGCTAGAATTCACATCCAAATCTGGACTTCTGTAGCTGTGGACACATTTCAGTCCCATCCCTTTATTTTCCTGAAGTGAACATCCACCTTTTGCTGTTATCAACATGCCTGGTCGTGGAAGTAAGGGAAAGGCGAAGAAGGATAATATGCCTGGAATGTTTCTCCGAGGAGCCGCTCAGGGCCAGGCAAAACCCCCATCACCACAGCGCCCATTTGTGGTCAACAATGATGTAGATCGCAAGGTCGCCTCTCAACGAGGGATGGCAGCTGCAGCATCTCCGGAAAAGAAGGGGATTTTCGTTGATATAGGAGATCATCTAGAAGAGTTGGAGATTGGCGAATATGGCATGATGGGAGATGTTGTGAAACAGGCAGTTGAGGCAGCAGTAAAGGCAGCCGTTCCTGCTATAGTTCAGGCAGTGAAAGAGGTGTGCCTGCGGTCATTTAAGGAGGTGGTCAATCCCCATCTTCTCCACCTCCAGTTTCGACAAGATGCAATAGAGCAGGCTGGCAGGAAAGATAATTTGAGGATCAGCGGTCTGGCTGAGGAGGAGAGGGATGAGACAGAGGAGATCCTGATCGAGAAAATCTGTAAGGTGGCTGGGGAGACCGGGATGCAGCTTGCAGAGAGCGACATCTCGGCTTGCCATCGCCTTGGAAGGAAGGTGGCGGGGAAGAAGCGCGACACCGTCGTGCGCTTTGTCGCCCAACGTAAGCGAGACAAGGTCTACCAGGGGCGTTTCCACTTGAAGGGGAAGGAATCCTTTAGGCAGGTTTTTGTGAACGAAGACCTCACCTCTACTCGCTATGCTGTCTTGATGGCAGCAAAGAAATCTACAGAGGTGAAATCTGTATCAACGAAGGCAGGGAACATCGTCTGCAAAATGAACGATGATACCTTTAAGATAATTTCAACCCCTGACGACTTGTTCGCAGTTGGTTTGGATAATATCGAATACAAAAACTTCAGACTCCGCTTGTTGGAGTAATGTCTCCTCATAATGTCCTTTTTTTCATGATACAAATATTCTAATAATATGTTTGATAACACTGTATCACATTCTTACAAGTTATGTCCAAATTCATTTGATAGTACATTGCCACTTGACGGTAAAAAATCAATTAGTATCTCCCATGTAAATGTACGTTCGCTAAACAAAAATGTTGATTCCTTAAAGTTGTTATATGAAGATTGCGTTAAGTTCAGATTCGATGTAATTGCATTATCAGAAGTATGGAGAGTTTTAGAAAAATCGACCTTGGAAATGGAAGGTTATTTATTGGAGGTAAAGTGCCGGGATGGTAGAGAAAGAGGAGGAGGGGTAGGAGCTTATATTCGTTTTAATTTGAAATATGTCGTGAAAGATTATACAGTGAAGCATACAGAATCAATCTGGTTTGAAATAAACAATGGAGAATTTCAAAAGGTGATGGTAGGTGTTTTATATAGGAAACCAAATACAGATGTTAAAGAGTTTCAAGAAAGTCTTCTCACAGTTTTAGAAGACATTAAAGTCGACAGACGCAATACCATTATAATAGGAGATTTTAATATAAATTCATTAAGTTCAGACGGAACAACAGAAGGGTTTTCAACAGCGATGAAATGCGTAGGAATGGAGCAGAAAATAAAATATCCAACAAGAGTAACCAGTGAGTCTGTAACCTTATTAGACCATATATACACTAATATGAACAAGTATGATAATCACTCGGGTGTTATAGAATGTGATATTTCTGATCACTACCCTGTGTTCATGATTTTAGAAAATCCATGTAATTTGAAGCAGCTGCATTATCCACAAACTGTAACTTACAGATGTTATAAAAACTATGATGTACAAAACTTTAAAGATGACCTTGCTGAGCAAGAATGGCAACATATCAATAGCTGTGAAGATGTTAACATGGCATACTCCATTTTTCTTAATTTGTTTAATAATGTTTGTAATAAACATGCACCAATCAAAGAGAAAAGAAGCTGCAAAGGACGCGCTTATAAGAAACCTTGGATAACCAAATCAATAATGAAGTCTGTTCGAAAAAAAATATAAATTGTTTTTAAAAGTAAGGAAATCTAATTTTGATGTAAGTGATGTACACAAATTTCGGAACTACAGAAATGTATTAACGACTGTTCTTCGCAATGCCAAGAGAAATTATTACAGTGGTTTGCTAGCTGAGAACAGCAATAACACTAGTAAAACGTGGAACATCATAAATGAATTAATATCAGGGAGAAATAAAGGTAACAAAGGTACTAAGGTAGAAAAACTTATAAGGCGTATTAATGGAAATGATAAAGTTCTAACAACCGAATCTGAAATTGCCAATGAATTTAATGATTTCTTTGTAAACATCGGTCCAAATCTAGCATCAGCAATACCAAATGTACCCACATTATTTGAAGATTATTTGAGTAATAGTGTTGAGCAATCCCTTTTTTGGAAACCGGTCACAATGAAGGAAGTTCATGACCACATGTTGGCTCTAGACGAGAAGAAAGCTTGTGGTTACGACAACATTCCAGTACGCCTGATTAAGGATGGTGCATCTATTTTGGCTGAACCATTAAGACATATCTTCAATCTTTCATTGGAAACAGGAAATTTCCCTGATCAAATGAAAATTGCTAAAGTCAGTCCACTGTTTAAGAAAGGTAATAAACATGAAACGGGGAATTATAGACCCATTTCTGTCTTACCAATTTTGGGTAAAGTATTAGAAAAAATAGTTAATGCTCGATTGACCAGTTTTCTAGAAAAGCATGACATTTTATATCACCATCAGTACGGATTTAGGAAGAAGTATAGTACTAAATTATCATTAATTAATCTTATGAATACGGTATTGAAAAGTATAGACGAAGGATGTGTTACGCTTGGTGTGTTTCTTGACTTTCAAAAGGCTTTTGACACAATAAACCATAACATATTATTTAAAAAGCTATCACATTATGGCATCCGAGGACATGCACTGAAATGGCTCGAAAGCTATCTTAGTGACAGAATGCAGTTTGTGAAATACAAAGAGTCATCATCAGAAAGTAGATATATCAAATGCGGTGTACCACAAGGTTCTGTCTTAGGACCAACTCTGTTTTTAATCTATATAAATGACTTGCCAACTGTGACAAATTATTTCAATTTCAGACTATTTGCAGATGATTCTAATATTTTTCATACTTTTCCCAAAGGTGTAGATCAAATAGATGAGTGTGAAGTAAACGAAAATTTAAAATCCATACAGAATTGGTGCACTGCAAATAAGCTTACTATCAATGCGTCAAAAACCAATTTCATGTTCTTCAGTAGTCGTAGAAGAAAGGCTGTGCTTAAAGGGAGATTAGAAATATCTGGGGCAGAATTAAGAGAAGTGGAGGAAGCGACATTTGTTGGCATTACCATTGACAGACATTTTACATGGAATTCACATATAAAATCTGTTAATGACTGTATACGGAGAAAGGTCGGCATCCTCTTTAAATTACGGCACTGTGTCCCTAAACATATATTGATACTGTTGTATAAAGCTCTTATACAGCCACATATTACATATGGCATCGAGGTTTGGGGTAGTACTTATAAATCACACTTGAATTGTATATTTTATACTCAAAAGATGGCTGTACGTGCTATAACTTTCAAGCCACATCGTTCTCATACTAATGCACTGTTTCATGACCTCAAATTGTTGAATGTTTTTAAATTGCATAAATTATCTATTTGTACTTTTGTGTTTGATTTGATAAATGAACGATTACCTCATTCCTTAAAACATTATTGCAGTATGATACAACATGAATATTCCACAAGACAAAAAACGGGTCGACAATTACGTCTTCCTTTATTCAAAACAGACCAAGGAAAGTTTTCTGTTTCGTTTGTTGGAAGTAATTTTTGGAATATGCTTCCTACTGATCTAAGAATTGAGAGATCAAGAACCTCTTTTCGTAAAAAACTTACAAAATTACTCTTAAGTGAAAACCACGAATCATAACCTCGTAACTATATAGTTGTATATAGTAACCAGTCTCATTTTAATATTATACACAAAATTATTTATAAGATTTGGAAACCCATCATATATTTTTAAATTAACTTTATTTTAGGCTTTAGATAACGAGAGTCAGACTCGACTAGCACATGTGCTATTTTTTACTCTATTTTACCATCGATCACAAACTCATTGTAAATAGTCATTTATTGTTTACTCTTGAAGCAAAGTTTACTTTATCTTTGTCATAATGTACATGTATATCGCTGTAGAACATGTATTTTTTTATAATTCATGTCATGCATTTATGTTATATTGACATTGTCATTGTACATTTATCTTTTGTTTCAATGTTTTCAATGGTGGTGAATAAATAAATTCAATTCAATTCAATTCAATAATAGTATTGGCTTATTTTATTTCGTGAGTCTCGTTGAAGAGACTACATGAGATCCCGCTCTTCGCGCATACGCACATAGTCGTTCTTCACAGCTAAGTCTTCTGAAAAGTAACTTTTCATCGCGCAAATTATCCTTCAATTTCATCAAAAATCTTCAGTCTATCCAAGACGCAAGGTGCTCAAGACACTCCTATCTTAGCTCCACTTTAGCTAGGGCCCATGTGCCTAGGTTAACGAAAACAACAACCAGTCTTCTTTACCGGTGGTAGCCCCATCAGAAGTGTTGTGATCTAGTGGATAAGCCTCCGGACCCTGAACCATAAGGTACAGGGTTTGAATCCCTGGCATAGCACTAATGTCTTCTGCCAAGACATTAATCTACATTTGCGACACTCGATCCAGATGGGTACCCGGTAGGATTCATTCCTTAGGATTGCACTGGGCACTACGGTCGCCGGAGCTTAAGCAGAGGTATTGATATCCAAAGTCAATTGGAAGCGCATCAAGATGTTATATCGTCATGTGTTGTGGGCATTACAAGAACAACATATTGTCATTATTACAATTATTCCCCCCCCCCCCAAGGGCACTGCATCCTCTTGTCAATGAAAATCCTGTTTCTAACCATTATTTTAATTGTATTTTGCAATCCTTGTATTAACTATACTAGGTGAAATCGCTACCAGGCCTTGGCACAACCATAGATGTTATTCTCGTCAATGGAACACTAAGAGAAGGAGACACGATAGTGGTTGCTGGCCAGGAAGGGCCTATTGTATCCCAAGTCAGAGGTTTATTGATGCCACAGCCTCTCAAGGAACTCAGAGTCAAGGTAAATCAATATTTTTTGTCCCTTTCCCTGATAGACCAGTTCACGGTTAGCACATGTCCCAAATGACCCCCGAATATCCACAGATCTTCAAAACATGAAGAGGTCCCACTTTGTACATTTTGAAATAATCACTCTTGCAGCGATGGAGGTGCTACATAAATAGCCTTTGTTCCCCCTTTCAAAGAACTTTTCCACCTGTGTATCATGGAGTACACTGCTTGTGCATTAATGAATAATGATTACATAACTTTCATGAGCACGTATCCAGTATTTTGTCTCCTTGTATTTCACAATTTGGTCTGCAATGACCTTTATCCGCTCATGCTCAGACTGCAACTATAAACTGGCTTATTCATCAATGCAACGAAGCAAAGCGGGAAGTCAATTATTTCACCCTGTTGTGACAACTGTCCAAAGTGAAGTCAAACAAAAGGGGTTGATGGGTCTACCTCAGGTTCATGTAAGCCTTTTACAGGGGTAGAGGAGTTGTGGTCTAGTGGTTAAGACTCTGGACTGTCAACCACAAGGTACAGGGTTCGAATCCCTGGCATGGCACTAACATCCTTTGGCAAGACAGTGATCCACATTTGCCATACTTGTACCTAAATAGAGTAAGTGGATACCTGGTAGGAATGCACTCAGTGCTACAGATGCTGGAGCAAAAGGGGGAGGGGGGGGGGGGCTGAATGGTATCCAAAAGTCCTTTGGACATGCGAAAAGACATTATAACTTAATGCGATATGCACTTTCCAAGAACGACACATAATTATAGAGTAGGCTTACGGTTGCACCATGTGAGAGAGGGGGGGGGGGGAGGATTGCGTGCAACCATAAGCCTACTGTATATCTACATCACCATGCAAGCTGATACTTATAAGCAGCATCTGACATATAATTAATCTTACATAATGTAAATTCTTTAATTCATCCTCTTCTCCATTTTAGAATCAGTATGCCAAGCATAAAGAGATTAAAGGAGCACAAGGAGTCAAGGTGTTGGCCAAGGATCTGGAGAAAGCTCTGGCTGGACTTCCCATGTTAGTGGCTGAGCAACCAGATGAAATAGAGATCTATCGTGTAAGATGAGCCATATTCAACTCTTGCTATCGCCCCTACTCGATTCAGTCATAGAGGGCAGCACTGGCTATGGGTTCTGGTATATGGGTACCAATGAAGGCCTCCAAAATAAAGTGGGTTAAATTTGCAAGGGAGCTGTCTGAAACTTTAATAGTGTAAAACACCACCCCATTCAAGGTTGCACATATTGAAAGATGAATAAAGGAACATCTCTTCAAATAGGCCGTTTTCGTAATGTAATCAAATTTATACTTGATACAAATTATTTCATTCACCCGTTTCAGATAATTGCATTTCAATAGTCAGAATGCAAATTGCATATATTACGTGTTTTTAGATAGGGCAAGCCATAATGTTTGTCCTACCTAGGAACAATGAATGTATGCAATTTTAATTCTGACTATTGAGATACATTTAATTGTAACCGGTGAATGAAATGATTTGCATGGAGGCGCTTCACAAAGGCACATGCATAAATTTTGTTTACATTACATAAATGGCCTATTCCTTTGTGTCTTTATATCTTGTGTTGTTCCTTGGCATCGTACTTAAAATGAATTTAATGTATTATTTCTGTGCACAACCCACTTGTCACATCATTAACTTCAAACCTTACATATTCATTAATGCCAGTATTATTAACATTAACATAATTGGTATCATATGAAAGAGGGTGAATTAAAATTTGACATGATAAATAAAAATGTATACAATATTTGCCATATGTACTCTTATATTTGATGTATTTCTAAATTATTCTGTGTATGTAGATTGTGATCAAGTCAGCCATTGGCTGCTAATCAGGATGTGTATTAAACCATAAATATTAAAGTACATGAATGAATATATCAAATAATTAATTTCCTAGTAATAAATTAATGAATTTGGGTTTCCTCTTTAACATACAGGAAGAAGTAGCGCACCTTCTCAAAGCTGCGCTTACGAGCATCAAGATGTCCGAGAGGGGGGTCTACGTCCAGGCTTCGACACTCGGCTCCCTCGAAGCTCTGCTCGAATTTCTCAGGACTTCCAAAATTCCAGTAAGCTAATAATTCACCAAGACTTATCAAGTCATTGAAACTTTGTTTGATAGTAATTTATAAGACAGTTTTGTTTAAAATAAGTTGCTAATTATCTGTTATTATTATTAGAATTACAGTTTGTATTATTGCTGTATGTTTATTTTACATTATACCTTGTTTTGTTAAGCACTTAACATTTTTTAGGGCTTTATAAATGTTATTTATTATTATTATTATTATTATTATATTATCCTGTCCGTAAAGACCACACATACTGATAAAGACTTCCAGTTTATGAAGATCATATTTCTTATCTCCCCGGAGCATTATTTGTACATGGGTTTTACTGTATATGTGTAGCAACCTATTTGTAGCCAATTTAAGTATTGTTTGTATAACAAAGAGTTGAAGCTTCTGCAATCATCCATACACTTGGTGTGTCTAGTGTAAAGATTAATTGTGTTTGTCCTATCCATTTTTTTTTTAATATGTTTTTTTTAATAATTATTACTGTAACGTGGTAATTGCTCATCAATCATGTTGGTCCCAGCAAATGCTTTTTGTTTCTGTAAACTCCCTCCTAGTAAAGTCGTAATTGTTTTTTGACTTTCTATTTGTATTTCAGTATTCTGGTATCAACATAGGGCCAGTGCACAAGAAAGACGTCATGAAGGCATCCGTTATGCTGGAACATGACGGCCAGTAAGTACCCCCTCGATCTCTAGAAATTTGGTTAGGAATTTATGGATTAAAAATAAACAGTGGGCATAGATGATTTGTCATGAATTTATTAAGAAAAATGTTGATAGGTAATACAACAACAACAAATTCTTGCTACAAGAGACTGTTGCATTTTTCCATCATGAAAATACCCTTATTTCCGTAAGTTCTGGTTCATTATGAAGATGGTAACATGTACTGTATGTGTATGGTCCATCTGATACTGCAGAAGATAGTACTATCAGCTAATGAGCGCTCTTATTACCTCCATGCCCAGCAACATTCCCATGTGCATAATACAGGCGAAGTTTAAAACACATGGGGTTGGGCAGTCATCCATTCGAGGGTAACGTCACAGTTGATTGCTTCTGCACATTCTAGCTCTTTCAGGCCTGATAATTACCCTATTTTTTTCCTGATTTTACCCCTATTTTCCTGATTTTCCTTATTTTTTTCCTAATTTTCTTACTCAAAAGGCGGGAATGTTGTTTAATAGATGCCATTTTTTTTCCCCTCGATCTTTTTTTTTTTTTTTTTTACTCAAGGGGGGTCTGGTCGAGGGAAAAAAAATTGTTAGTGCTCACTTTCACCCCTGTCTTCCCATCGTGTTGTAAGAACTATCCACTCACTGTTCCCTGACCTTCCCTCCAGGTACGCTGTCATCCTCGCGTTCGACGTCAAGGTGGAGCGCGACGCCCAGGAGATGGCCGACCGCGAGGGCATCAAGGTCTTCCAGGCGGACATCATCTACCATCTCTTTGACCGCTTCATGGCTTACCGTGAAGAACTCAAGAAGAGAAACAAGGAGCTGCACAAACATATAGCTGTCTTCCCCTGCAAGCTCCGCATCCTGTCCCAGCACATCTTCAATGCCAGGAACCCCATCGTCATGGGCGTGTCCGTAGAGGGCGGTATTGTCAAGCAGGGCACGCCGATCATCGTTCCTTCCAGAGAAGTAAGAATTGGTATAATGGATTCTGCTTCAGTTATTGCGTATTTTAAAAGAATACACTGGACAATATAGAATTTGTGAATGTTCATAATACTTCAAATACATGTAATTTACATCTTATTATTTTTGTTAATAGAACAAAAATAGTTTAGAAACAAAAATTTTGAAAATGTCAGGATTATCTCAAATTCAATACACCATGGGATAGTTTGACTTAATCCATCCCCAACCAAAGTATTCTCCCAAGACAACTTATAATAGTTTTAAGTATTCAGAATAAGGATATTTTTTACATTATATTTAACATTTTCTGTTCAGTTGTACCAACAATAAAAAAGACTTGAGGGAGACACCGATGAAGAACGGAGAGTGAAAGGTGTCATTTTAAAGACACATAGCATGGCTTCTCATTGGGCTTCTCTTCATCAGCTCTTCGATCGCAAATTATCCAGCTAATTTGCTCCTTCATCAACCAGCAGTTGCAATTAGCGGGATATTTGATTCAGAAAATATCCCAAGAAATCTTGGTCTTGTTTCCAAAATATCCCGCTATTTGCGAAATAGCGGGCTAATTTGCGCCCTTCCGAGCTAGTTTGTGATGAGCATATCGGTCCGGTGAAGACGTAATTTTGAGCTTCAGAATAATATCCTGAGTCAGAAAATAGCGGGTTATTTGGCAAACTCGATGGGGAATGGGACACCATTCGGGTGTTCACCTGATAACGGAATGTTATCAATAACAGGAAATGGCCTTCATTTTATGACCAGGTTTTATGTAACGCACTTCACCCACTTCCAACTACCCCATAAGGAAAGCTCATCATCATTAAATTCCTGAACCGGAGACTGTCCAAGACATTGTGTGGAAGCTCAAAAGCTTGGTGGAACATCCAAATTTCGTTTCACACTTCACACATATAATGGTATTTCTACCAAGTCAGGAGTCGGCGAATTGGATTATACTGCACTTGGAAACTGCTGGCAGCATGTCTTTAAATATTTCTAACTCCTATCATTTGTTTCTTTGGTAGAACTGTGAGATAGGTGTTGTGAGCAGTCTGGAGCTAAACCATAAGATGGTGGACACAGCTCGCAAGGGTCAAGAGATCTGCATCAAGATTGAAAATGTTTCTGGCGATGCTCCCAAGATGTACGGCAGGCATTTTGATCACACTGACCTTCTTGTTAGCAAGGTAGGTCTATCTATACTCGTGAGAGTTATTCTTGCACCTGTCCATATGCTAAATAATAGTTGAATCATAGTGATAGAGCTGTTAATAAACTGAAATAAACAACAACAACAAAAAGAGAAATAACTGAAGCACTTCATCTGATTGGTGAAGTGGTGTTAAAGAAAACTTCTTTTGACACCATCAGTATTAAACAGAAGGAAAAAATAGGCGATTATTAAACCTGCCCCATGTTGTTTCTTTTTTAAATCCTGTACAGATCAGCAGAGAATCAATAGACGCCGTCAAGACCTACTTCCGGGATGAATTAGAGAAACCTGACTGGCAAGTTATGATTGAACTCAAGAAGTTGTTACAAATCTTGTGAGATTGCTGAATCGACCTTGAACTATCCGGAACTCTTATTGCACGACAGTGTGGGATTCATCAAGAAATATCATCAGAACGGATTCTCGATTTTAGACAAAGATGTGGAAAGTCACGATTAAGAGAAGATTCTAGAAATCTTCTGGGATCATTGAATCTCCAAACCTTCTATCTATTCCGAAGTCATAAACTAGCCTTTGTGGGCGCCAAGGGACTGCCTTTCTCTGTGCGCAAGCCCAGCTTAAAATGGATGGAATAACAGGGTGGAATTCATCAAGAAACATCAGAACTGGTGCTCAATTTCTTAAGAAGTGGAGAGTCATGATTGCAAGAAGATTGTATGACTCGTCTAGGAATCTTATAAAACAGTTTTCTTGAGTCTGCAGCTATTTGGACCATTGACTATGTACAACAGCAAGACACAAAGAACTATTCTCTTTTCAAGTGCTAACATACCTGTAGTTGGACATAATGACATTATCTGAGTCATAGAGAAATGAATTATGTCAGAACTTGTTTGCAATCTTTGAAGTAAATTATATGTTGCTCAAATATTTTGCAATTTTTGCAGAGGTTGAGTGCAAGCAATGGACCACAGGGCTCATTCATTTTCTTTTCCACCTGTATATTCTTTTGCTCTGTTTCTTGATCTCCAGGGGGCTGTTTCACAAAGAGTTAAGTCAGACTTAAAGTCATGCCTAAGTGCCAATGCGCATACACTATTTAACAAGCAATCTCATTGATAAGACAACGAAAAGCGCCACGTCCCCTGACCGTGATCTGACCAATGCGTTGATGTGTAATATAGCGCCTGCAAGTAGAAACTTAAGCATGACTTTTAAGTCCAACTTAACTCTGTGTGAAACGCCCCCTAGGACTCCTCTTCATGAAACATAACATACAATGTTACTTCTCCCTTATCACTTCACACCTTGGTAAAAAATTGCTACATATCAATTATTTTACTATCGGTGTTATTACTATTGTCTGCACCCATTGCAATGTGTTTATTAATACAATAAACTAAAGTTTAAGAAACACTTAAAAACAAATACCACATTTCCCTTCATGAAATAAACATTTAAATGCAGCATATAATGTCTTTGCTTTGTTTAACTTATTCATGAACTTACATGTATCCCTGTCACCGTTTTGTTTTTTTTCTTCAAATTTTCAATATATTTTTTAATTACATGAAAACAGTCTTGTATATATCGCTTTAAGCATTTACACCGGACTACCGTTTATGTTTCATGTCAGTGCAATTATTGTACTAACATCGCCTTTCTGTACAAAGGAGTGGATACTGATATGTCGTAAACGTGATCTGTTGGTGTATGATGAACGATGATCATGTAGGTAGTCGTGATAGTTTTGCAGACATACAAGTAACATGAACAATTCACACAGCAATAAAAGAGACTTAATTCGGACAGGGTGATAATTCACATTTGAACTGAAGAAAAAAAATTGAATGATTTCATGAACTCCTGGAGAAAATCCCTCAAATCAGCCAAGTTAAAAGATGGGAGTTGTTGCTACCTTGTTTGGCGTTCAACAATAAGGGATAGAGCAATGTCGATCTGGCGCTGCTCAGTGGCTGCCGGGCCCACGATCAATTGGGCAAAAAGAATTTCGGTTTCGGTTTCATAAAATTTGGAGTTGACTATTAGGCTATTATTATTATTAAGTTGTTGCCTGATGCCTGGAAAACACTACCTTTATGAAGAGAATGAGATGAAATTAATTTTGAATGTTATGGTTGCCATTTTTGTGTATTCTTCAAAATGTGTATTGAAGACTGAAGATGGCTATATTTTTGTGTATTGCATTTGTGAAAGTCATTAGCTGAGGTTTATGACCATAACAACTACAAAACAAATACTTTTTCCCTTTTGAGTTTGTCTTTTCTTCTATTGAATTTATTTATTTTGATTGATTTTCTTCTTCTGAAGTACATGTCTAAGTGCTAATATGACAATGTTTTTTTTCAGAATTAAGATTAAGTTAAAGAGATCTGTGTATTATAGCTACGCATGGATTCAGTGTCTAATATTATCTTTGAAAATGATCTTTAAACTTCTTTTTTTTCTTGCATTAGATTTAAACTGGAGTTCACATTTGAAGAATTAAAAACCTTTATCTTAGGAGATTATGAATAAAAGTACCATTGTAAAGAGAGAGAGAAAAAAAATTACTTTTTCTTGATTCTTCAACATCGGAAATTGTATGTGAGAATCTGGTATATGAATTCATTTTCTCTTGTGCCGGCTGCAGACCATGTCACACTCCTGGCCTATCAAATGATCATCGCCATCTAATTCCAGAAATATTTTCTCTGTCAATCTGTCTTGTATTGTGCTATTAGGGCTAGGGTTTATTCATGTGCACACCACACGTACAAGTAAATATAACTTTTCAATAACCTCACTTAATCTCTGTGAAATCTACTGGATATTATTTTATTAAAGATAAAAGTGAGTTCTGGTCATCTGATTTTATTGTGAAAGAAAAGGTCTGGAATGGATCAGAAAAAGTTGATCATGTAGCATGTAAGTATTGGTGTGTACTTCAAGTTCTGGAGTCATCAAAATCATAATAAATTTGGCCCAGTCTTGGTAAAGTAACAAACACTGTACACAGATACATGTATATGGGACTACACAAATGATGTCGGGGCTACTAGCCTTGATTTCCTAATCTTTCTATGCCCATTACTCAGCCAGTATGCTACCAAATTGTTTGGCAAATGACATTTATTTGTCATCTTGAACATTCAGTGTAAGTTTCGTTTGATTATGTTAGAATTCATTTTCTTTTTTTTTACCAGAACTCACCTTTATCTTTAACCTTTAACTCAATTACAGGTCAAATATGATGGTACAGGGTATCCACCCATGAAGTGATATTCATGTATAAATGATATTCGTCAAGCGATCACTTGTTGGTATGCAACTCTACGCTCAGCTTATGACGGCTGGTTTTTCTAACCTGCATTGTAAGGAAAATATTCAGATTTGTTGATATATTTATGTACCAGGAATGGAAAACTACATATAATTCTGAAAAATGCCATCCATTCACGAACAATGTGTGGAGGTATTACTTTATTTTTTCATAAAGAATGGATGAACATAAAATCCCATATACTCCAAAACATTTTGGGCCATGTCTTTGAAGTATACTATTTCCTGGGCCCCATTTCACAAAACTTGTCATCGGTGACAAATGATAGTTTTTGTTATAAGCTACTGAAATCCTTGCTTCTGATTGGTTATCAGCAGATTTGTCATTGAAAAGAGGCTTTGTGAAATGGGTCCCTGGAATGACTAGTCTTGGATGGCATCTAGGATTGCAACAGAGAATATATTTTGAATACTTGCATATTTTACTTATACTGTATGGCCTGTACTTTCAAACCCAACGCTGGGTGTAAGCTTTGTTCAAGATAAGGTGAGAAAATAAAGGATTTTAGTTTTCGATCTAAAATTTCCTTTGTTGAACAGGATCTATAGACCCAGGGTTGGGTTAAACTGAGTTGTTAGAATACAGAGCTTTACTGTTAGTTCTTTGAACAAATTACCTGCTTGAATTATTACCATATGAGCACAAATGAAATGAGAATTGGCAGATGTTGAGGTACAATTTTTTCTCACACATGATGGTGATAATGATAATGTAATACAGAATTTTTTCAATCTATATTCCAAGCAGTTGAAGATTCATCTATGAGATGAGGAATTACTGTGAATCATGCTATGGGCATTACAACATGTCAGTTGCAATGCAAAGCAAATAAAACTATCTTGCATTGTCAGAAGAAAACCCCTCTTAGTGAGTTGTCTTTAATCCTAGAGTTCTGTCTCAGAGAGTTGTGAATGTTCTGAATCAAGTGAAAGAGCTCAAGGGACAATCCACATTGTATATTTAGGATTTTAGATTGATTGATTGCTCAGACTTTCACTGCACCTGTTCCTCTCATTATCTTCTTTTATTAAAACCATTGTAATACCAGGGTGGGCTTCCCCTTTAAGTGTTTTTTGTAAACAAATATTTACAGAGGAAATTTTGAAAAATGAGGGGTAGAGGAAGTTGATAAACCTTGGTTGAAATATTCTCCAACAAAATATATTGTAATACAAGAAGCTTATCATATAGAATAAATGATGTTTATATTTGAAGCATATGCATAACAATTGCATTATAACTTTTTAACAGAATATTTGTTCTCCTCACGAGCAAAGATGTAAGAATGAGTAACCTTCATTATCCTTGATCCCTGCAAGTTTTCTACACAGATGAATATTATCCACCCCCTTCTTTCTTTACCTTTCTCTATGTCTCTCTACCCCCCCCCCCCCCCCCCCCCCCCCCCCCTCCCGGCCCCTTCTCCTGCATCTCCCCTGTCTTCCCTTACAATTCTTACAGTCCATTTCAAATACTCTGAAATAATTATGCATAATATAAAACTTTCTACTTCTATGAATTCTTTGCTAGTTTTCTATCAAGGTGGGATTTCCCTATATGCATGGGATATGATACTGGTGATTCACCATGTTCACAGAATAGAATGTGCAATTCCTCTTTTTAGTCGGTTACTTATTGGTCGCTAGTTTCAAGGAGAGCGGATTGAACGTATCGCACAGGATGGCGTAAGTATACCTTGTTTATTTCGTCTTTTTGTAATATGTTTGTATCATTGGCGGTATTTCGAATCATTATTCCGTATTTTTCTATGTATTTTGTCTGTAGATCGAAAGTAACCTTCAAGATTACGCTCACTTCGGATCCAAAACTGCCCTTCAAAGTGTAAGTAACATATGTTCTGTAATGGTGCCCCATGTACTTTCATTTATGTACTGTTATTAATGACACGTATGCGCACCTCCGCCTCCACAGCATTACATTTAAAACACACACCTTTATTCACCCTTGGGTCATACTACGCACATAGATCCTCAATTTAAGTGCGACAAGCACATATTTTCTGAAGGCTACTAATACTGAAACAGAGATTTTCTATTCCAATTAGCAATTACCACAATTCTGATTTCTGATAATGAAACTGTTCACAATGTACATTGCCAAACTGTCATTGCACAATTCCGACATTTACAAAATTAGGTCTACTACAGCAATATTTTGAAGGTTCATTTATCTAAACTTCTGAAGGTTAATCATTCCGAGAGCAAAAAATTATATATTTTCAAAATTAGAATTAAATGGGTTCATAATTTTGATTAATTTTATCCTCCTCCTGCTCCTCTTTTTCTTATTCTCCTCCTTCTCCTTTTTCTTTTTCTTCATTATCATTATTTCTATCGTCAGTTTAATGTTGTTATTATCATTATCATCATTATTGTCTTTAATAATATTTGTTTTCTTCTTATCTTCTTATCTTATATATTACAATTAAACTTATTAATTTTGTACATGTCTGTTGGGGACCCCACTGGAAATAAGTTCTCAAGCTTTCGTGGGTTATCCTGTTCAAGCTGACTTAATTTTAATCTGTTATCCTTGTATATTGTATGTTAGAAGCTTGACAAATAAAAATCAATCAATCATCAAACCAAACCTGCTGTGATCTGACTTTTAATTCAATTACGAGGTTCAGTCAAACCTGCTTGTCTTTATGGACAGGTGGTCACCTGTCTACAAAGACCACATTTGTGTTTCCCTTGGGCGGTCACTATCGACAGGATTGACTATATTACTCATCCACCCCATTAACGGTGAAAATAATTTATTTTCATGCAGGCTAAGTGTACCGGAATCAACACCATTCACTGCTGTACTCAAGTTTGCAGCTGAAGAGGTTAGTAATTTTGTTGTAAACCTACATTACACAACTACATACATGTACTAAACATATTTACTGAACTGTCCATTACAATAAAATTTGTAATATATTTAGATTTTGATGTATGTAATATATTTAGATTTTGGTGTAATAAGTGAATTTCATTTTGTTTCATTATGCATGATTTATAGTCGTACGTTTTAGTAATTCATATTTCGATCGTTTATTGTGTTGTACATTGACTTTGTAAAGTGAATAATTTCAGCTTCCCAGCTGCATGTTCTTTTATTGCAATAAACCAAATCATATCAAATCAAATCAAATATGATAAGAACTAAAAAAAGACGTAATATTTTTAAGAAATATCCATTTAGATTCACTAGCAAGCTTGCATTTAAACCATACATATGTTAGAAAAAATAGTAAGTGTCCAGCATAATCACCCCTTATTTAAACATTTTGTACATGATTGTAACAGACACAGTAGACAACAAAACATATATTTTTGAATATTCAAAGTTTCTAACTCAACATTTCATGTTATTTTCTTCATAAAATAATTTTTTGACAACGTGTGTCTTACCAAAGTTGTTTGAAAATAAGTGCTATGCTGTGCAAAGGCCAATACAACCTTTAACAAAAATCCAAAGCAATCAATATCTTTAGCAGAAAAATGTAAGAATTTTTTAAAACTACTACCGTAACTAAAGTTTTGAAAGAGTCATATCCAGAAAGAGAACTATAAATAGAGTCAAATGCAGCTCAAATGATTTTCCTTTTTCTAGAAGTGTTGTGCTATTCAAAAACAGAAGTCTCTCTCAACACCATATAATATTGTGTAAACTTGTAATCAATGTTTGTCATTTGTTTAGTTAAGCTGTGTAATGCTTTTATGCCCTTTTGTTTTTGTTTTCCCTAATATAGTTCAGAGTTCCCGCTGCTACTAGTGCAATCATCACAAATGGTTGGTTATTTTTTATTTGTAAGATAAGATTAAACTAAGTCATTTCCTTCTCTTTGCTAACATTATGTTGATTAGTGATTTAGTGCATTCAAAATTATTGTTATGTAGTTAAATGAAATATTTTTTGTTGAGTACTTTCAAAATTCATCATAATTAATGTTAATCAGTAATTAATAATAAATATTATTCCAGTGCATAGAATAATAATTGTTAGGTAGTGGGGACCCATTCATAGTTCATGTTTTTTGTGGGTTTTTTTAATAGTAAGGAAAACTCCTTGCAGAAATCCAAAAAGAGTGAACAATGCATGAAATGACACAGCTATGATCAATAAGGGCAGACAGATAATTTCTTGAGATATTGGTCTTTATCAGTCAAGTCTTAAAAATGCAGATGATTTGATCAAAGGACGCTCCTCTACCAGTAATCATTTACAGACGAATATTGAATTAATAGTCATTTTAATCACTAGAGTCAATTTCAATTGTTTGGACCTACAGCACGAAATGTTGCACTACTTTGTTAGCAAAGAGGAAACATCCATGAATATAAAATTGATTTATTTATCGATTTAAAAAAAATTAAAATTGTTATGGACTGAAGAAAAAATAATGCTAATTTAAACATCTTGTCTTTCTTATTTATTTCAGATGGCATTGGAATCAACCCAGCCCAGAGCGCAGGGAATGTCTTCCTCAAACATGGCTCTGAGCTGAGACTAATACCCAGAGACAGAGTAGGATCACATCTCTGACGCAAAACTTGCAAACATCTATACTTACTTTTGAACTTCTTGACAAAGGTGGAGGAAAAATCTTTGGAAGTAATGCAATATATGATATGACAGCTCCCAGGAAAAAGCTACTGGTGCAAAGGCTTATTTATATTCAAATTCATTATATACATGCCTGCATTAGGGGTTCTGTATTGAATCCATGATTTCAAAGTAACGCCTTTAAAGGTAATATTTAAGCAATTGTTTATTTGTACCCTTTTCTTTACATACTTTTAAGAATGCTATGTTTCTGTGGAAATTCAGTACATTCCTCTGAAATGGAAATAATTTCACTTGGTCTTAGTGTTTTTTCCTCCTCGTTTAAAATGCTGAATAGTACCTTTCAAGTTGTTTGAAACATCTTTATAGATTTCCACTTCATTGAGTGATGTAGTGCATTTTATTCCAATCAACTTTGTAGTATTAGGTGCATATCTGTGCTAATATATAGTGAAAATAGATGCAATTGTCTCTCATGCCCTTCATATTTCTGTAAAGGGGAATTAAGTGTTCCAATCAGCTTTGCATGAGTGAAATTACAAACTTTAAGAAACAGTGAAAACAGAAAATCAAGCCAGCTTTGTAATTGCAGTTTATATAATTGATGAATTCCACATCAAAGGAACTTGGGAGCAATGTTGCCAATCAAAAACAAATAATAATGCATCTTTCACATCGGTTGGTTTGTGAACAAATCTTTTGAAGAGGAATCTATGCTAAGAGAACCACATTTGTATCAAGTGTGTTCGAAAAAGAAAAAAAGTTATCAATTATTGTTTCCTGTAGATCTTACAATAGCACGGCATGACCTATTGTATTTCAATCCATTTTGGTAACATACACATCACTGTACCCAGGCACGTACGTGGGGGGGGGGATTTGGGGGTTGAACCCCCCCCCCCCTTCAGTATTTTTTATGTGTTTATTTTTGAGCAACCCCCCCCCCCCTTTTTTTTTTTTTTTTTTAGTGTCTTCTTACCCCCCCCCCCCCCTGCTTATTCAGCGGCTGGCTGAGTTGTTGCGAAATTTTTGGCCCGATTTAAAAATGTTAAACCCCCCCCCCCCCCCCCCCTTGAAAAAATCCTGCGTATGCGCCTGACTGTATACTTTATTTCTGGGTTGAAGGCCACCATTCAACCATTTCTAATCAATCATGTATTGAAATCACTAGAAAGCTGTCGCAAAATAAAATATGCTGACATTTCTTTGTGACAACATTAACAGTGGTCTGTCTGCTGCCCCTTTTGTCATTGCTGTTCAAGTCTTTAGAAGGTATTGTTACCCTATGAAAGCATACATATAAGGTGCAAGTACTTTGGACGTCGTTTCATAAAACTGTCATAAGTACAAGTTCACCGACATCCTATTGAAATACAGCATACTTTTGACGGTGGCAAGCAATAACGTAATGTTTTCGAACTTGGATTAATAGCAGTTCAGGATTTGTTGTCATTTAATATTGCACAATGTAATGACTTATCACAATTTCCTAATTCAAAGTGGGGAAAAAAATGTTTGTAGTATACCTTGATATTGTTATCATCGCAAATTAGAGGTAAGAATACACACTTAGCAGCTCAAGTAGCTTGATAGACTACTATTAGTGCATGCTACAAATCAAGAATTTAGATAATCAAATATTTATCTCATTTCCAGCAATTACCTTAAAAAAAATATACAGTTATCCTAGAAATAGTGTTGTTTGATATTAAAGGGATTTACTAATTATGAAAATACTTTATCATTTACCATCTATTTGCTCAAATTATTCTTGCCAAAAATTCAAACCTGGCATTAAAAGAATTATATCCTGTATTAAGTTGATTCCCAGCATGTAAGTTAAGGGAATATTCCAACGAGAATAGAGGTATTTCATTATACATGTAGGCACTAATGTATTATCCTTCTTCATTTCTTTTATCCTCATGAATGATTTAGATTATTGATGGATTGATACTTTACCCACTAACCCTTTAATATTTGTACCCGATTTTCAAATGTGGCTTAAAGGTACTATGTCCCTTTTGCAGCCAACATCAAATTCTGTAGAACTTTGCAAGAATTATGAATATGTCATGCATGTCCTATCTGTGAAATTTAAACATTAGCAGTGTCCTAATATTCAAATTATGCAAGGAAACCTGTTTACTTGCTAGACTTCACTGTCAGACACTATTGAGTGACTGACTGGCTTTTTTTCTTCTTTGGTAATAACATACATAAAATGAGCTGTAAAGGGTACATGAGCATTTGTCTACATCAATAACCCACTTCTTGTGATGGCCAAAATTAAACTGATTGAATCTTTGCACAGCATTAAACGTATGACCATTCGGTACAATGGTCTGAAATTCAAGACTATTACTTATTGGCTCTATAGCTCCTCAGGTGATTTGACAACTAATAGTCGTTATTTTCCCACTTCCCAGCTTTTTAGAGAAGTTCTAAATTAGTATTATCTTTCAAATGCTGTTGGAATTTCACCTTTTAATTTTGTTTTGGCCTGCAAATGGGACATAGTACCTTTAAGGGGAAGTCCACACTGATAATTAGTCCTTTTAAATACAAGGAGAAAAATGAGATGAACAGATCGGATCAGAAAAATCGGACAACAAATGAGAAACTTATGGATTTTTTGATTCCGTAACTTTTCATGAAATTTTTCAAATCTGTGATTCAAATTGGCAACACGGTCACTAAATATGGTGTCACCCTCTCACATTTCATCCTTTGTTGAATGCAAGAAATGTCATCAAATTCCATTTTGATCAAAAGAAGAGAAATAGAGATTTTGGGACATTCTGTCATTCAGATCAGTGGTGAATTGTAAGGGGATGACGTAACAATTTCTGACCGCATTGCCAATGCGTCTCAAAGATTCCATTATTTTCATGATCATTTTGAAAGATTCATAACTTTCTTATTTATTGTCTGATTTTACTCAAACTTTCACTGAATTGTTTCTCTAATTTTTCTGCTTCTATTAAAACTTATTTAATATCAGGGTGAACTTCCCCTTTAATGACAATATCAAAATATAGGGTATTGTTTCTTTTCCAAGCATTTTATAATGCAACAGCATTTTTACCTCTCAACAATAACATGAATAGATTGGCAGACTGGTGTTATTCTTTGCCAGCAATGATTGCGTTACGGTTGCAGGCCCCCCTTGCATGGGTGTTTAATGAAGTATGTGAAATTATAATTGAGTCACAAAGATGTGATGTTTACGAAGAGTGTGCTTTAAAGTATTTCCTGCTTGGTTTGGTAGCATTTGAAATTTACGAAGAGCTTTACTGACAAGAACGATATTGTTCTAATGTTATTATTGTCATTTTCATAGCAAATAAAAACGTGCATGCCGCAGTCCCGGTTCAACGGTTGGCCTTGACAGAATGAATTGATTTGGGAGTTGCATTTTACTTTTCCAGGAACTCTGCCTTTTCAGCATATCGAGTATGATCAGAGTGTTCTTGTAGGAAACTGAGTCTGTTTATATTATGACTGATATTGCTTATTGCAAATTGAAAATCCAAATCGTCCGTTCAGAGCCAAAATGGCATAAACTCTGTTCTAAAGAATATAAGTTAAAACCCTTCTGGCTTCAAACAGACAAATACTTTATATATTCTTTGGAATATGAGGTTCGTACATAATTATAGTAATGACATGGATCCAAGTGAATGCATCTACGTTAATCACCGTTTCATGAGCGTAACATAATGTATAGGCTTGCTCATGAATGCTGGTGAACTCATAAATGGAACACGTTTGACCCTCTTTCATATGACAAACAATATGTGGGATAGTTGATGTTGTTCTTTTATTGGAGTCTTTTATATACGAATTACTCAATTCAAGTGGCACATAATTCATGCCTTGATGAACACTATAGAGTGAGAAAGGAAAGGAAAATGGCCAGGACATATACCATATAGAAACCGAACCATTCATCAATACATAAAATTGGTTTTGTGAAAGAGGTAAGCCTTTGTTGTAAAAGTCGGTCAGTTTGGATGGCAATTGTTCCAAACATAATGGGTCTATTGAGAGCCAGAACAAATTTATAGATGACATACTTCTTACACTATAGCAAATATTATGTATGTTCCAATGCATCAGAAAATTATAAAGGGGGAAGTGAATTGAGAAATGGCCAGAATGTTTACAAAGAAACAAAGCCGTTGATGTTGCCAATGTGTTTTGTTATTGCATATATTAATGTGAAAGGAAAAGCGTTGCTGTAAAAAAAAAAGTCGAGTTATTGAGTGAGAAGGCAATGAATAAGCCAGTTCACGGTTGCAGTCTGAGCATGAGCAGATAAAGGTCATTGCAGAACAAATTGTGAAATACATGGAGACAAAATACTGGATACGTGCTCATGAAAGTTATGTAATCGTTATTCATTTATGCACTCCATGATACTCAGGTGGAAGTATTCTTTGAAAAGGGGAAACAAAGGCTATTTATGTAGCACCTCCATCGCTGTAGGAGGGATTATTTCAAAATGTACAAAGTGGGACCTCTTCATGTTTGAAGATCTGTGGATATTCAGGGTCATTGCAGTATTGTGCTAACCGTGAACTGGTCTATTGTATCTCATCTATTCTCTGATGAGAGCCAAACTGGTTTTAACTAGTAGTACATGTACCCACCATGAGTTTAGAGCCCTTCTTATTCTCAGCAGATTATAACTACATATATTTTATCATTCAATAGGCTCATAAAGACATTCTTATTTCCATATTCCTTTTTTCGCCCTTTAAAAAAAAGTATTTGCATGTGTTAAAGTATTGGTTAAATTGCCTTCTTTTTTCTTTTTTTGATGTAGAAATATTTTACAAGGTGATTTTATTGAACAGTGCATGTGATGTATTGTAACACCATGAGGCGACCTGACCTTTAACAGCTTTTTAGGATAATAAAACGTATATCTAATATAAAGCTTAAACCTGTGTTATTCGTTTGTCAAGTACTCGGCTGTGAGTCTGTATCAGGGGCCTCAAGAGGGGGAAGGGGGACAATATTATTGCGCTTAAAGAGAGAGAGAGAGAGAGAGAGAGAGAGAGAGGGGGGAGAGAGAGAGAGAGAAAGAGGAAGCAAAGAGACCGAGACGTGGGAATTGAAAGCTAAGGTGAGCTTAAGAAGGATTAATACGAAAAAGTACACGGGGATGAATAACAATTGATAAGAGTTTTCACGCAAAAAGAAGAGAATAAACAAATAAAAATAAAAATTTCACCGCGGTGCGGCCTTGAAAAGTTATGAGAAAAACAAACAAACTAAGTTTTGCATGGAAATGTTTTGAAAGGTGACTTCATTCAACAATGGCATGTGATGTATTGGAACACTAAAAGACGGCCTGAACCTGACGACCAAAAATAATAGTTATGGGAAAAACAAACACGCTGAAAGGGATATGGAACAATTCATGTAATCCTCTATTGGCAATTAACAATGGATCAATTGTGCTACATGCATCGTAACTAATGCAATAGTAATAAAAATGAATCAATTTCTTTACCCAATCAGTATTACACCAGCAATTACCAGGTACCTATTTACACCTGGGTGTAATGTAGACTTGTTTACTCCGAAGATTTGTTTAATATGCTCCTGTGACATTTCACGGAACAATATCAATTTTTCTACCGCAAAATTCACGATTACCCGAGAGCTCGTATACATGTATTAATTTGCAACTACTCAGATCCATTAATCAGTATTTTCCTGTTAAATATATTTTTAGTAATTACGAATGAGAAGATAATATAGTCCTACATAAAATGCTGACTCAAAAGTATTTCCGAGTGAAGAAGCTAAAGCAATTTTAAACAAGCGATTGCTGACTCAATGACTTTTGGTTTTTCATGTTTAGTGTTTGTATTAATTCCCGTCAGATATTTACTTGATATCTCTTTTTCAAGTAAATAGAATTATTGAATTTCTCTGCATCTATATTTGCGATCTTACACAAAATGCATGTCACACTCATTTTTTTAAAAATATGAACAGTATCATATTTTGTGACTATAAAATGATTGCATTCTGCCTTATCAAATTTTGCCTTTCAAAGACTGAATCCCGCTGTTTTTCCCTATTATTAAAGTATCCAGCTGAATGTATTACTTACGCAGATATTGATCTTATGAAGTACCGTGTGATTTTTTTATCAATTATTACTTCAATAATATCTTTTTTTGATCAGGAGAGGTTACATGTGAGAAGTGGGAAAGGGAAATCCGTCGTACATCGAACACACACACAAACAACTAAGTTCATCATATTGACGAATTTTAAATGATTATAATACTCTATAATATATATAATATATTATATATATATATATATATATATATATATATATATATATATATATATATATATATATATATATTATACTGTACAAACATTGTACGCTCAAGCGTTCACTATATAACAAATATACGAACCGTCAAATTCAGTATTTTCGCAGTAATCTTACATTTCACCGAGGCCACGTTCAGGCCGAGGTTGAAATACAATATACATATTCATATTTATTTCATTTCCAACAGTGGCACGAGGGGAAATCTAAATTTGGATATGAATATAATATATAGGGTATACTGAAAAAGGCAATGTATGCATATTACATTTTGTTATATAACATTGAGGTTATTTGCGATCTCATGCATTGATCCTTCGATGGAGTCAGTCCCTTTCATTTACATTCAGGTTCCCTTCGCATCGCATTTTTGTGTGTGTGTGGGGGGGGGGGGGAGGACTTCCCCTTAAAAGAAAACCTAGAACCACCACTGTTATTTGATTGAAAAAAGTAAACAACCTTAAGAACTTCTGCGCATAGACCTTTTCCAGTTGCAGATCCCGGATTTTCAATTATAAGAGCTGGCGCGCGCAAAAGTTATGATTGGACGAATAAACAAGGAGAAGGTCCACGAACTTGACACCCTCCCCTTCGTCTGGAGCCGCCACTGGTTATCTGCCTGTTAACAAGCAAACATTGTTGTTGACAAGTCAAGGTTACCTGTACTTTAGCATTGTGAATGTCTTATTGACTTTAAGTGATTAACATCTGTTATGTCTTTGTCTCAGCTCCAGATATGCTGATCGAACATGTTTTACAATCAATTAAACAAGAACAAGAATAAAAGTCGATACTCCAACATAACCACCCATCGATCTGTTGGGTACCGTAAAAGCGTTGTCTCTTACCAGGAAAAAGTCTGTAACAAAGTTCAAAATAGGTGCACCGTCATTAGGGATGTGGGGGTATATGACCCCCCCCCCCCCCCCCCCCCCCATCCCTACCCCTCCACACACACACTCACCCACACACACATTTATATTTCTCTCATTAAAGCTATCTGGTCCGCATAATTTAATACAATGTGGGGCCTCTTTCTTCGTTTAAACTGTTTTCATCTTGTCAGTATACCTGCAGGTATTTTAGACGCACCATCCTACCCATTTCATTTTGTTGTTTTTGTTGTTATTTTTGTTATTTTTGTTGTACAGACGCATCTGATTCAGATCGAGGTAGCGTAATGGTTTTTCGGACTCTCCTATATCATAATCTGTATGATATATGAATGAAACAGACATGCCTTCACCGCTCTGACGAGGATTTTTTTTTTTTTTTTTTGTTGTTAACATCCTTATATAGGCATTTTAAAAATAAAAATACCTTTTGTGGAACTATATGACTATGAAGTTGTGTGTCACCGCTCCCCCCCCCCCCCCATCAATCAGTCTGCCTACACCTGTGCTTGTCCGTCAAAAATTTAGCTGTATATCAATGAATCACAAGTTCATTTCACAGTATGTCAATGTCTTTGGAAGATGACATAAATCGTGGGATGAATTGCTTTGAATTAGATGAATGTGCATATTTACAGTGTATTTAAAGCTGTCAAGTGTAAAAATGTGGACATTTTACAAAGAAATGTAAAATGATGATTGATTTGCAGCTTACTAAACCAGAGAGGAATGTTTATTTATATGTCCTATATTTGAATATAACAACTTCCCCTTTTTTTCCCAACTTTATGGATTTCCCTTCAGTGTTATCTCCTATTGCAGTCTTCTGTATTAAAATAAATTTGTCGGAAAAATAGAATAAAATATGTTGAAATATTAACAACTTTTGGTGTGGAGGGCGGAGGCGACAAATCCATATTCAGTGACGAAAATCCAGCTCATGATGTATGCTACCCATGTATCCACATTGCCGATGGTTCTGATGATGGTGGTGGTGATAATGATTATTTTTTTCATGAATACGCTGGGTTTTTTCCGTCATGTTTAAAAAAGATCATTATTGGTTAGAGGAATGTTGGCCCTATACCGTGCATGGATACTTGATTCAATCGAGCGATTTTTCAACGTTTGTCAAATTTTGAATGGATAGATGTTTCACGCCCCAAAATAACAGTCATCAACAGAACCATTCCTGTACTTCATTTTGACTAACTTTACAGCCCACGACACCGAGACCGACAGCCAACGAGACCGATATTGTTGATAACTTGAGCCCTTCTAATCACTTTTCATAGAGTAGTAGACCAAAGACCGAAAAACTGATATATTTGATTCTATCTTCCTTCAAGTCTCGTGGGCTATCGGTCTCAGGGACTTTTTGTTACTTTCTTCTTTTCTATATTTCTTATGTACTATATTTTGCTTGTTGGTCTCAAGGACTCGCTCTACTGGGATAACCCCTCAATTGTGATAACATTGCTAAAATCAGCACAAAAATCGTTTATATCCAAGTTTCCTTTGTTGGTAATTCATTGTCATTTAGGGGGCATAACTAAGGGCTTTCATATCTTTTACTGATAAGATCTATTGGACAGTGCATTGACCTGATTTAAAAGTGTCCGCTATAGGTTGTACGGCTTGCAAAGTGACCCGAGCATACTCATATTTTTTATAGAGGAAATTTTTTTATGATTGACAACTACTTTAAAGATATGTGTTTTCCCTGATATTACAATTTCGAATCATAAAGAGTAAGATATTTCGCAGAGGGCTCAAAGTAAGAAAAATGTGAGCCAATCCCCATATAACCCCCGAATTCTTTATCTGGTAAATCATGGTTACAAACGCGCACTCTCTCATACACATCTGCACACAGAGCATCGTATTCCCTGTCTATTCGATAACTATGTTCTATTTAATCAGTACCTGCATACTGTTGTTAAATTTGCTATTTTTCCCCCTCTCTCTCCCTCTCTCTCTCTCTCTCTCTCTCTCTCTCTCTCTTTCTCCCTCTCCCCCAATATCCGTAATTGAATAATATTCCGTATAAAGAATGTGACTTCGGATGACATCAATGCATTCACCACGTAAAACCAAGTGATTTCGAAGTTAAAATTCAATTTTTTACAAAACATAATTACAAAACACCACACGTGGAAATCTTGAGTGAGCGTAACATTGTGATTTTATTGAATTAATCCAGCTCAAAAAATGGCTGGACATACAAGAATAAATCTTTGCAAAACTGTTATACTTCAGGTTATAGAAATTATATGCAAAGAAAATTACACGGCAACAGGGCGTCTAACCATCCTCGGGATGGGGGCGGGGGGCTAATTTATAATAGTGCAATATATAATGCACGACAGTCTCATAATTTGTATAGGGCAAATGCCTCCCCCCCCCCTTGCGGGCCTGGTATCGAGACCCCTGCACGGCAAGTCAGATTTCATATCGGCACGAATAATAAAACATTATATTCCAGAACAAAAACAAAAATGGTATAGTTACTCTGCCGTCCATTTCAATCCAGAAAACAATTCTGTAAAAAATTTAAAAAAATAAATCATCATTTTTGTTTCTAAACTTGTTACATTGTATTGTGTGATCATATCATCTTTTCAATCTAGCATTAAGCGTATACTCTTTATAATTCACACGTTTTATTCAAATCATAATTATCGAAAGGCAAGAAGAAAGTTGATAGTAATAAAATGCCCAAATTCAAAATATGGCTAATAATTACTTTAAGATAGTTTTTAGTTTTTGTGATAGATTTATTTTAAATAAAGTGTCTTTTCTTTAAAAGTATTTCAAAACACAATTTCAGAAAACAACAACATTACAATGACATTTACAATGACAAAACAGAATACGAAACATGAGTGATGTCTGAGAAATCAATGACACAAAATTATAGTTTTCTCTTCAGAACTATACATAAACATGAAAATAATGACTGTATGTGTAATTTCTTGGCATCAACGTACATTGCACAAGAATGTGAAAAATAAATATAATGGGATGAATTTATGAAATATACCACGCGGTCAATATGCGATCGATGACTGCCTCGAAAGATTTGCGTTGAACGTAAAGAAATAATTATTTGGACATTGACGGATAAAAGTACAGCATTGGCCAACCTCGGCCATTCACTCCTACTTAACAATACGCTTCCAGCGTTATTATGAAACCGCAATGGTTTCCCTGTTTTGGAGTCCCTTTCATACCTCTGTATTTCTGGAGGTTTGGGGCGAGGTTGCCAGTTTGTATATCCGTCGCGAACTATCGTGTTTAGATAACATTCCTCTTCGTTTAAGTTAGTCAGTTTTATTGACTAATTATTGTGATGTTCTCCTTATTGATGTGCTGCCTCCTCTTCAGTTTTCCAATTTGATTTTAATTGTTAATGTAATGATTTGTAATGGATTAAATGTAACACTATTAAAAACAGACCTCTACTACATAACTTATACTGTCTAGTACGCACACGACCAGTATTAGTCTGTAAATCAAGACCCCTTTTTAAAAAAAGCCCCAATCTGTGCCGCATAAAAAATAACGCTTCCGGGGGTATTTATAGGTTTCTTTTCATGATAAGTTTATATGCACATTTATTATTATTAATAAGCTCCTTGAAGCCATTATGTTCCTTAAATCCAGATAATCAAAAGTTAATTTTGTCGGATCAAGTTAGTCAGTCTAAAAATATAGACAGTGAGATAAACGAATGTTATATTTGCCATCAACCAAATACGATCTGTGTTAAAACGATCCTTCTCTGAATATAGCAGAATAGGTATCTTCCTAATAAAATCAGAAGGACTACCTGAGAACTATAGTCCTCTTCAAACTACTAGTTTCGTTAGTTATTTTTGTTTTCACTATCAATTTCTTTAATCATCCTAATGGGAATAAAACCAGTTGATGAGAGACTGATTTCCGTATTTAGTCTTATATTAAGATCGGTTATGCCGAAATACGCATGGCGATTATTCAGAATTTTTCACCTAACAATGAATAATACATTATTCATGATAACACTTCAGAGCTGTTTAAACTATTTTATTCTAATACAAAATTTACTTATACCAAAGGAGAATGCAAGTTATGATTCACACTGGAAATGTATGTGTTTGAGTTTCTTTTGAAGACGGGTTAGTTCAAATTATCAAATAAACCTTTGAATAAAGAAAAGACATTTGGCATAATTCTCTCTTTGCTGTACGAATACCACTTATCAACATACTTATACCTAAAACCTCAATAGGCCTGTACACATGACTGGAAAGGGGATTTATAACCACTTCATGCTTTGATACGCTCCAAACGCACTGTGGCCATTACATCAAATATTGCCCATAATAATAATTGCAAACGCGAGTATTCGTATGCATCGAATTGGAAATAAAGAGGTTATGTATTTTTCTTGGTTGAACCCAATTTCCGGAATTCAAAGGTCAAATAATTGAATGCGAACAGCCTAGATTGATATGGAATTTGAATGATTGAATCATATGAAAAATCGGATGGACAGTGTTTGTTGACTACAATCATAATGTTGGGCGTAAGAGCACAATTCCGCCAGAGGCTGTTGTTTCCTTCCCGAATATCACATGTTCAGTTTCAAACTTTGTCCATGCCACTCTATACGCGGCGCAACTACTTTAGTTTCAGGATTCTTGGGCAGACTGCAGTCCTATATCGATATTGATGATTAAAATAACGTATATATATATATATATATATATATATATTAATTCTTACGCTTACAATATAAGAGTATATTGGCACGATTAATGACAGGGTTGCTCCAACTTAAATGTGGACACAAACAAACGGAAAATAATTTACAGCTGGCTTGGACATGAATTAAGAAAAATTGCTCAGACATACTTACTGAGAATTAAAATTAACTTTTGAAACATAAAGTTAGAGAAGATAAAATGGCTGTGACAAAACTATGGTTTATCCTCTATATCGTCCCAGAACTATATTGATCAATGTAGAAAGTCATTGGCATGAGGGAGATTCATCATCAAAGTCCTGAGAAGATTTAAAGTTTATCCTTAAAGAATAAGCCATACTATCACAACTATTTTATGAAAAGAGTTAAGAAAACAATTATCCAACTATGTGGGCAACATTGTATCTTGACCAGTGACTTTTAAGAAAAAAATCAGGAAAACTATCAGGCAAATCTCGGCAAAACTACTCAGCAAATGTCAATCTTCAGAGGTCTATGCAATCGTCAAAGAGCAATCATAACGATAACACAAGTACACGTTTTTTTATATTCTAGTATATATCTTTATATTCCCAAGAATGTTTTATCGGGTGCCCTTCGGATATTACAAGTCTTTTTCTCAGATATGATAAAGACCAAAGGAAAACTATTTATTTGTGTAAGGATTATAATACATCAACAGAAAAAAATACAAACACAAACAGATAATATAAATATAAACACGAACAGATTACAGATTGGACTGATCTTCACATCAATAACAAAAATTGATTGAAATCGATGCTGATACTCGTTATTAAAAATAATCAAGAATATACCACCTATACTGTTTAGGGATATTCTTAGATAACGTTTGGTCCAGGGTATTCTAATTGTGTTCGAAGCTGACCACGGACCAAATTGTCGCTGAAGCATTTGTCGTACAATCCCTGCAAGGTCTCCAGAACGAGTTCGTTTGCACCTACAGGACGGAAAGACACCCACGATTTAGACTAGTCTGCAATAACTTAGTTCTGATGGGTTCTGAGAGTATTAATTATAAATAAGAAAAAAGCTTTACAGCATGGTTATCCGTGTCCACCACTGCTACATGTTCGTCGTTCACTATGGCCATGCCTTGTGGATTTCGCAGTCCATCGAAACTGTCGTCAACTCGATTTCGAAATCGACCGCGATAGTCAAAAAGCTGGACGCTATTAACCGATGTATCGGCAACCAAGATGTTTCCCGAATTATCAATAGCTATACCGGATGGACACTGTAGCTGGCCTCCATGTTTGCCTATCGAGTTGAACTTGTTTCGGTAGCCGCCGTCACTGTCGAAGATATAAATTAGATGTGATTGACTATCGGAAACGAGCAGGATGTCAGCTCGTGTAACCGCGATGTGAGTAGGGCTACGGAAGACGCATTCGTCTGCTTCGGTGTTGGGGTCGATCTTTTTCTGCGATGACGAAAGACCACCGAAGCTACGAACCTCTTGTCCAGAGCGATTGTAAGTCCGCACCACCCGGGCATACATGTCAACGACGTGCAGCGATCCGTCTTTCGTGATCGCAACACCACCGGGCATTCCCAACTCGTTGCCGCCAAACCGCATGAGAATTTCCCCGCCCAGCGAACAGACGAGAACCTGCTTGTTACTGACATCGGACACCAGGAGACACTCCTTCCCATCCGAGCTCAGTCGCTTTGTCATAGTCAGATGCGTCGGCGTGAATTTCTTGGCCAGCTGGGGAAATGTGAATTTTCGGACAAACACGCCATCGTTGTCGAAAACCTGTATTCGATTCTTGCAGTCTGTGACGAAGAACTCGCCTGTTTCTGCGCTAATGGCGATACCAAGCGGTTTATAGAGTTGACCATCCTGGCTCCCTTTCACCCCAAACTCTCGAATGAGTCCGATCGTTGTCGGTCCCCACGACGCCGTCGACTCGACGCGACCGTCTAGGAAGTTCATCAAGGACGTCATCGCGTGGCTATCAGGAAAGCCGAGGATGCCGCTCGCGGGGACAGTTTGTGAAACCCGACACATGGGGCAGGTGACCGTCTTGGCCTGGGCACCGTTCTCTTTGGACTTGGACTCGTACCACTTGTGAAGACATCGGGTACAGAAGACGTGTTGGCAAGGAAGCATCTTAGGACGTGAGAAGCAGGTTAAACAAAGAGAGCAGGTCAGGAACTCCTCGCGGAGATCTTTAGCAAGTGAGGCAGCGGTTTCCGCCATGGTCATCTGTTCAATATCAAGGAAATAAAGAAAGAGAAAAAATGCTATTGATCAAGATTTTAAAGAAAATGATCCATCTATATAGAGACGACATATCACAAACAAAACTGTATATTTTGATAAGAATTTATTAATTTGTTTTTTTTAATCGGCGTATGTTATGCAGAATTTCGCTTTTTCAGATTGGCAAACCATTTATTTTCAAATTGTCATAAATAGTTGTGATGACTTGCTAAAATCTTCGTCTAAGAATAAACCATGCACTGCTTGCTGATTATAAGTAAATCTATAGATATCCCATCGGTGTGTTACCTTTAATGTTTACACTTTAGAAGCTATATTTTATTTCCACAAGTGCTTGGTTCCTTGCAAATAGACCAAGCAGATGGCGTTTTTCATCATTTCGGCATAAGCTGTTACAGTTCAGTGTGTAGCACTCTGAAAAGAGATGTTGTTCGGAGTCCCAAATGAAAACTAATGAACATGGATTGGTTATGTTCTCTACAAATGTAAACGTTGCAGGCCACATCAAAAAGGGGCATTTCTCCTCTTCCCGTCTATGTATTTTCTGCCCTTCTATTCATTTCTCTTCCGTGTCGCTCTGACGCCAGTTATAATCTAATTGTTGTCTGACTTTACAACAGCACGGTACATGGTTATAAGTTGTGTTTCAACAGCACGCTGCTATTGTCATCAATTTTTTTTCTACTGTATTATTTGTGCATGGTAAAAAGCCTCTATTTTGAGGATTCACACGCAAATACTGTTCAGACGATAATCACAATTATTGTATTAATCACGGTACCTTGGGTCGATATAATCAAAGTCACTGTTGAGTATTTGAGGATTTTTTAGGATGCACACGCAAAACCGTTCATACAGTAATTTGTCAAAATACATCATTGAATCATTGAATTAGTCACGGTACATTGGGTAATGTAATCACAGTCACGGTTAAGATGTCATCTGTATTCTATCATTCGGATCTTTGCATGCATGTTTAATTGTGCTGTTGCTATCGTTCCCACATGTAGTCTGTTGTTTAGAATGACGTATTATATATTTTAGAGAACATGGGTAATATTAAAAAATACAAGGGCGTTTCATGATTTAGAAGATTTGGCCTCAGATGATCTGAGGGAAAGGAAAATCAGTTCCCCTTTAATTGATACTTGCATGACAGAATTCCCTTTTTGGAGTATGTAATTAGCAGTAGCACTTCCTCATTCTTTTTTCTTCATGGTGAAGCATCCATTACCTCAATTTACCTTCATGTCGCTTCCTCTTTTATTATGTATCATGATCCGAATGACATTCAACGGTTTGTTACTTCACACAAATATACTATTTAAAGCCTACTTATGCATTAATTACATACATATTTAAATGCAGCATTTCTTGTTACGACCGTGTTTGGATAATGTTAATAAAACCATGTATCATATTCTCATCAAAAACATCCCTTTCTGGTCCTTAAAAACTCCGCTAGTACAAGGCATGAGACAAAAATAAAATGAATCCATATCGACGGTTTTAGGACTTTTACATTGGTTACCGTTTAAAGGCACTATGTCCCATTTGCAGGCCAAACGGGTTTCCTTGCATAATTTGAATATTAGGACACTGCTAACGTTTAAATTTCACAGATAGGACATACATGACATATTCATAATTCCTGCAAAGTTCTACAGAATTTGAGGTTGGCTGCAAAAGGGACAAAGTACCTTTAAGATCTTGCTGCTCGCTTTCAAATGTTATCATGGCACATGGCTCTATCCTATCTGTCAAAGTCACTCATAAAATGTTACCCCGTAAGAAATTAGATGTCAATACAGAAAGATATGTATTTTGTGCATGTGGCCAAAACAAAGTCTTATGGTGAAAGTGGTTTTGAGCTGTGGAGTAAATATCCTTCATAATGCAAGGCAAGCTAAGACAGATCATTAATTAAAAACTGCTCTTAAAACTTATATGTTTAATTGACTCATTGATATTTGTACTCATTAGTCAAAGAAAATGTATTGCAGCTTATTTGTTTCACGTCTACTCACTTTTTCCTAAGCGCTTTAAGACCTTTTTATAAAGGTATAATGCGCTATATAATAATATTTCTATTAATATGATTATTATTATTTTTGAAAGGATTTGTATAAGTCATATAACATAACACGTCAAACATTGATTAATCAATCAATCTCGTTTTAATGAAGAAAATAATTCAATAAATCACTCACAGTGAACAGCTAAAGAATCAAATGCGATAAGCTGTCCAGTCGGTTACTCTGAGAAAAAACTGTGTAAAAGGCATTGTTCTATTCAACATGCCAAAGGTGATATTGTTCAATAGCTCCCTTGCATTGTCAAGACCGTTGCTTGAAACTTTTTACCACAAACCGCAGTATGACGCGGACAGAAAAGAGCATATTCGGCATATTTTGAAAAGCCTTTTGCAAGCATACATTTGTATTATTTTTCTTTTGAATAGTTGAAATTCCATCTTTTTAGAAAATATAGAATGCCGAAATATTTCGTGACAAACAACGGGTTCTAGGAATGCACAGTCCGCTGGAGGTAAGTTAGTAGTTTGATAGGCATTCGACTTTACTATTTGTTGGCGTTGCATTGAATTTAAGTACAGTGAATTAAATTAAATCTATTGATTTTTATATCATCTTTTCATATATTTTTTTATCCGCGTTAAAGTTTCAATATATTTAGTGTAGATTGCAATAGCGATATATGCTATAACGATCATAAAATGCTATTCTCCGCTACAGTTTGAAGACTTTTAAACATTCCAAGAAACAATATTTAAGAGTATTACTAAGTTTTAGGAAATAAAGAGTCTAACTTATAATTTAACCTCACCCCCACCCTCTTCCTTCTCGCCCCCCACCCCCCCCCCCCCCATCCCTCTCGCTCTCTCTATCTCTCTTTATCTTATTTTGTACTGATGTATTAAATGTGTGATTATAAATAAAGTTTTTGAAACTGTACTGGTATACGAGTTCTCTGCATAAAATCATTTTGTGTACTTTATGCTTATTTGATTCGACTTCTTTTTTGCACTTAGAATTAGTTTTTGTTCCAAACGTAGTTTACTTTTTTATGTTCTTTACTTATTTATTATTATCAAAATATATAAGAAGGAAAAGTAGAATAGACTGAGAGGGAAGCCGAAAACCAACTAGGGAGAGAACATAAAAAAATGGGAAGTGGAATGCAGCTACAAGAGTGTACTGAATGGCAGAGAAGTAATGAGAGAAGGTATCAAGATAGATAGAAAATGAATAATTAATTCTTTAACGCATATTGTGCTGCCAAAACTGCTTTCCAAAAAAATCATTTTGAACCCCAGCTTCTGCTCCAACAGCTGGTATCAGCACACGCTGTATTCAAGGAATAAACCCTACTTTAAACACCTGGGTCAAGAGTGATAAATGAAGGAAATTAATGCTGTACTGAAGCTGGAACCCGCAACCTTCACATGCTGAGTCAAGTTGTTAAAACCACTCGACCACAACACATCTACTTTTCGTTTTGAACCTCGTCCTCGTTTGTCAATATATCTATGAATCCCCCCCCCCTTTTTTTTTGGAGAGTATATATTATAACCCGACGACGATGGAATGATAATGTCAGTTTCCTGTCCTTTGTGTTTCGTTTTGTAATTCTGTTCGTTTTGTATATTTCGATTATTTAGACACTTTAAAATGAATTATGAAAATAATTTTAACATTATATTTATTCTTGGGAACCTACAAAAACAAGCTATGATTTCCGGTAGATTCCCGTTTTTTATTTTATAATTTTGAACTTACTTTGTCAACTATGTTCTTTATTGTGCAAACAATTGATTATGAAATAGAATAAATTCGAATAAATCAATCAAATCAAATCAAATATCAGTCAGTTGTCGCCATTCTTGTTTTGTGAACAAACATGGCCTGTTTGCTTAGAAAAACTTTGACAAATACTCATCATGAAGTTCATATTGATTTGCCATTATTTTGACCAAGGTTGTTTCCAGAGAAACCTTCTCTGTACAATATGAATATGGTGTGAACAAAAACGTTGGCACCAAGGCTGACCATACAGCTGCTTTTCTGACGGTGATAGTCTGTAAGACTCTACGTAAATACACGACAAAACAATAAAGAACCAAAGTTGTCTTGACAGGTCATATTTTTCTCCAGGGACACGATGTTACGTAAAACACAAAGGATTTATAAGGCATTGTCATTCTGCCTTACTCACTTAAATGGTGATTGCGTAGTTGAGATATTAGTGCCCTTTGGGTAGTTTTCCAGGGGTAATTGCTCTTGGGAATAATTGTTCTGATATGGATTTATGCTTTTGGGGGAAACGCCGATTTTTTTTTGTTCACCCTATAGGCGTATTTAAGAAAGAATTATTTTGTAAAAATTTGTAGCAACCACATATACCGTTTGTGAGTGGTCCCTATCCCAAAGGGAGGGCTACATCTATATGTTCAAAGAAGTTTCAATGTACCCAATAAGCACTATGATCTTGGCGTATGTAAGTGGTTAGTAATGTGTAATGCGTGAGAAAGACTAATCCATATTACCCCCACTGATCGGTCAATTTGGACAGGGTGTACCTTATAGAATCAGCTTATACCTCAGACACACCGACAATTAAACGAGGCAAACCAACATTAAATTAAACCAACCAATTCATGGCATTTGTAGGCTAAATCTAAATATCATATTTGGTCTGATATCATTCTGATTTCGACCTTATCAGTGGCGTATTAGAATCTTTTGCTCGAGGTTTATTCCAACATGACTTCGATATCGCCATTAAACGCATGCACTAATGAAATGAACTTGATGATTGAAATATGTCACTATTCACCAACGACGTCCTTCGGCAAGTCATTAATCTCCATAGGCCACACTGGACACGGAGGAGTCAGTGAATTCATTCCTTACAATGGTAGAGTAACATATTGGCACCCATGCTAAAGCCGGGGTAATAACACTGTGGAGCGCCGGGATTATCAAGTCTGACAGACATAAACGCTTAACAAAACCCCACTATTACTATTATTATTATTATAATTGATAATAATTTAGTATTATTATCATCATATAAGTGTTTATCAATTATCTTGTAACTACATTGTATTTTGTCTATGTGCTGCCAGTGGAGGCCAATTTTCTATGTTTTGAATATGGATCAATAAAATAATCCATCTATCTATCATCATCTTTATCATTATCATTATTATAATTGCTATTATTATTATTATCAGCAATTATTATTAGAATTAAATCCTTTGAAACATACGCCTACGAATATGCTTCATAGAATATACAGCCTCTCAATGTATAACGAGGGAATTCATTATAGAACACCTGATACGTTGACATGCAATGGTCACCTTATTTATGACACATTTTTAAATATATTGTATGCTTATTCTTGACTAGGAATCTAAATAGCACAATCAGGCTAAAGCCACGGTGACAATCCTCGGTATTGATTCGTAGACAATAAAAATGTAGCATTCAATAGACATTAATCATAACTACTCACCTATGTTTTGGCTAAATTACTGGAGAGAGGTGATTACCCGGTCTTTTCAGAGAAAGGGTTCTTCAGACAATCGTGTTGCTGGTTAAAGATGATATTTTTTACAATTATTTGATCACATTTCGTCAGTCATCATTTCAGGGCATCGTGAAATCAATACGATCAAAGAGAATCTTCGAGGCACCAGCGACTATATTCTTGTCTGTCCGTTTTTCACAAGCTCCCTTCCGTCCACTTGAGTCCGCACATTGAAATTTAACTGCAGAATGACGACAGTGATATGAAACTGAGAAATGAAATCTGATATGCAGTTATACACCTTTACAGCACTGTGACAACAACGACAAGCAGCATTCAAGTATTACTCAATATTCTAGATATCACTAATGTTGCAGTGAATTGCTGACTACTGACTCACCGGGTGTCGTGTTTATCAGTGTCATGGCATTTTAGCCATGAAAAGAACTCGCACAACAATCATGCGTGTCCTTTTTGCCAGAGCTCCTTTCGATAAATGACACCGAGCGGTGACCCACGGCTCAATAACGCGACTCTGTGATCAATACTTTTCGACAATAGAAACTCAATATTTGCTTTCCAACAAAAACGAGAAACCACTGCGGTGCACCGCCCACCTGGCCCGCTAGGTTTACTCCCGAGTGTAGATTCGTTCCGTGAGAAACTACGTGCATGGGCGTCGCACTTGATCGCGCTCCCATAAAGCATCACTTTAATTGATATTATAATTCATCATAATTCTTGAACTGTATTCTTTTCAGCGTCAGGGACTAAGGGTACGCACTGTGTAGGATTATCATTTTGTGTAAGGGTATTGTACTTGGTAGGCATTCATTCCGCAAGTATTCGGGCGTTGTTATACCAACGTCGTGATTTTTTAGTATTGTCTAGTCTCTAGAGCTTATTTTGATAAATACGCGTATGCCATATTCTCGGGGCTATATTTGGGTAAGCTCCCCAAAAGTTACATATACTAATTTTTTAATAGAGTTGATGAATATATTGATGAAGATCAGTCTGCTGCATCATATTTTATAGTAGATTTCCGTGCAATTAGGCGATGGAATCATCTAGATCCCTTGCCTTAATTGAATTTACTCTAACCTCTGTTTCATATCTATACTTTCCATTTTCAGTTGACATGTTTTTTTGGTGTTTTTTTTTTAATCTGCTTTTTCTAGGCTGAACATGGTCACATTCTTATTCTATAGTATTTTTAATCATGTCACATTACTGCACATGGTCTAACAGCTTTCTTTTTTGTGCGATGGGGGGGGGGGGGGGGGGGTCTTAAATGGCAATTAAATGCCGATATCTATATGTGGTAAATTAATGGCCGTTATTCCGACGGCACTCCTTTGCAACATTTTTCTCTTTTTTAAGGATATGTGATGTAACAGGCCTAATATTTTTAACGATCAGTAAATCGTTAAGCTTATGAAATGAAAACAGAAAAGTTATACTTTTTCTTCTCCTTTTTGTTTTATTCTTTCTTTCTTTTTTCCTCGCCCTTTTGGGGCAGGAGTTAGCAAGATTCAAGAAATCTCATGTGATATTTATTTTTAGATGAAGTGCATTCAGACCTCCTTCAAAAACATTTAGGCCTAATTCATCTAGTCATGGACGTCTTTAGCTTTGATTGAAAATCACTATCCCAACCAGCTATTCCTAATCGTTTGCGAGAGAATATAATTATCTCCTTTGTTCTCTCTTATAGGCGCGTTTATAAGAATTAAGAAACCCATAATCATCGACACATTATCTAAAAATTCCTTGTTAACCTTTTTTTCTTCATCTTCTCCCTATTAATGTTATTATTATCAGTCTTTTAATAAATCAGAAATCTATCATTTTGCCGACATAATGTTCAATGATACCCCGACAAACGCGTTAATTACTCACTATTTATTGATTCCACCCAAATGAATGGTGGCGCTAGTTGAGTACCCATCTAGCTAAAGAGCAATTAAGCTTGCTTTTTTTAATCCACCTGTTACATACACTGGTATTCATTGGCGTACAGCTTGTGGTCACATGACACAACGTTGTGTTGGAAACGGTGGCATAAAGGAGCTCAAGTAGGACGCGTTCATTATACACGAGGGGTATAAATATATTTCTCTTACAATGTTTGTATAATTTTTTTTAATTATAGAACAAATGTATTATACAAAAAGTAAAATTCTAATATTTGTGTGTGTGTGTGGTTTACCTTAAAATATATAAAAATGCATTGAAACCGATTTTCTTTTGTGGAAAATGATTGACTGTATCCCTTATCATAATAGAACAACCCAAATCTTCAAGTGGGAAGGACATGTATGGACGCTAGAAGGTGCCGAACTTTTGCAAGATAATAACAAAAATAAACTAAATTAATAGGAATTGACGGTGTCATTTTCATCTCATTATCCAGAATAAGAAACTTTTGATCTGGAGTTTTGTTCGACGAGGGAATCTTAGGAAGTTTTCTGTATTTCATGAATTACTTGCGGCAGTTTTGTGGTCGGAGTTGACAGCAAAATCTGGGGTAGATGGAAGCCAGCGGGACCGTGATTGCTTTCTAGTGGGACTCTGTCCCGCTAGCTAGGGCTCCACTTAAACCCTCGTTCCTGCAGGATTATTGGAAACGATGTTGTTGCTGGTTCAGCTGAGCCGAAGACTAATTAAATAGGCCTAAAGGATTTTAACTGTGACCCAAATCAATGAGAACATTCTACCTGTACCCCGTATGTTGGTAATTTCTCCTTAGTCTTCTAAATTCTAAACTGCTACAATGTTTTCGTTATCAACCAGCAGTCAAACAAAGTCGAAGACTTTTCAGTTTGATCCGAGCAGAGGACTAGATTTTGAGAATGACATAAAAGTTCTGCGGAGGTCAAGGGTAAGTGGCATGATACAGTATAGTCATTAGCATTTTACTCTAAGGAGTTGTGAGTTTGTCTAAGGGTAATGTCCGAGGTATGGTCAGGTCAGCTCATTTTCTCTGTCTTCACCTTACATGTTCATACTGACTCGGTGGTTCGACTCGGTTCCCAAAGTTTGGGGACTGAGCTGAGCTGAGCTGAGTCAAGTGTTTTGGATGGTGACGTTAAAGAATGGTCCCAAGACCTAAATAGTTACATACACACATCTAATGCATAATAGTACTATCATATCATTGTGTCATAAGCAGTGGTATATTCTTCATTCCCTGTGGAAAAAATGAACAGACAAATACCAATATAATTGCGGAGCGCCAGGAGGGTCAAATATAACAGATGTCACAGATATGAGCACTATACAAAAACCCCACTATTATTAATAAGACTAAGGCCCCGGGCAAGGGTGCACCCAGGCCAAGCAAACATTTTGCAACAAGAATTTTGTTGGCAAATTAAAGTATGGCATGACTGTTATAAATTGCACAAACAAAAAACAACTAGTAATGTTATTCCATCATTTTGTTGTATGGATTAATGATATTGAAAATTGTTTTGACATAGAGATTAGAGTTCTGAATAAACTGTAAATCAGATCAGATTGGACAAGCACTGGTCCTCTCAGCACCAAATGCTTCCATAAAATTAATATGTGCGTCCACCCGCCATGCGAGCAAAAATAGTTTCAGGTTTATTAGAACGAAGCACCACTCAATGTAACGACCGGAAGTTTCAACAGGATCACCTCACACTTCTGTATACCGATGCTGATGCTGATGCTGATGCTGATAATCCTGTGCATACATTATCTATGTTTATTCTGTTGCAGTTGACCAAGCTCTCAGAGTTCATGACAATGCTACTGTCGGCCGAACGCTTTCAGCGGGATGCCAAGTTATCTTCGCTAACAAGGAAGGACAAGAACCAACTTGCTCAGCAGGCTGAAGATGCCCAGTTCTTTCGCATCTTGCTTAGGATGTTGATGGAAGTCAGCAGGTAATTACAGTTGTTTTTAAAAGATTGTTCAAATGATGCCGTTAACAGAAAATACATTTTGTTGTCAACTTGCTTTACAGATGTTTCAAATTGTACAACAGTTGTATGGTATTCTTGCTCATGTCACCCAATTCTGTTGCATGAATCCTGAATTTATGTTACTAAATTGTTATCTTCTTCTTCTTCTTTGTCATAATCTGCCTCCTTCACTCCTGAAGATTCTTGCAGATGAATAGGGTGGTGTGTGTGTCACAAAAGGACGTAAAGTGCAGAGTGTCCTACTTACATGTACATCAAGTGGTTCATTGAAACTGAAAGAAAAACAAATAGATTTTTATAAAGCTGTCAAGACTTGTTTAATAGTGATACAAGAATGTGTAATATAATAATATTGTATCTTGTTAGTGAATGTTTTACGCCATATTTGTCAATGAGGATTATGAAGTGAGAAATAAAAAATTGTGTTACCAGCTCCTCCTGAAATTTGCCTTTTTTAAAGAGTACATGTAGCCTTGTGCGGCCTGTAGTACAAATTAGACACCACTCACATCAGATTAGAAATAATGTGTACCTAGTGTGTCCAGTCAGATTTTTTTACTTTTTGGAGTTTTACCCCCGACGCCCATATCTTCCAGATTTGTGTACGTAGATCTACATGTACATTATTTTATGACTTGCATTGATTGTTATCCATCTACGTGTACATGTACCTAAAATAACATTAACAATGAATAAAATAAAATAATTTATAGATAATTACAGACCCCTTTCCTTAAAAAAATGTTTTGCTTGTGTTGGGGCTTATCACTGCATTAAAGGAAGATTTAGCAATCTTTTCTTTAATATAGTGGTCCCAATTTGAATTCATAATATGATTTTTGAGGGTTCCATTGATACCCACTGACTGTACGTGTTGTAAAAGAAGTAGGCCTGTCCAAAAGGAGGGCGATCACTATCAGTCTCTAAGATTCAAGATTTTATTGTCTATATAAAACAGAAATTTGTTTTCCATCAGTGTAACTTCTAATAATATATGTGAAACATACATGTAAGACAAAAAAATGGTGTCCTGTGCTGAAAGCCAGATGGCCTTCAAGTAGTGCTGGTCAAGACTCTATAAATGAAAAGTCTATGAGCAGGCGATCCTTCGGCTCTCAGCACACAACATGTAACAAGACAATTGAGCAAGAATTTTAAATAAATTATGAATCACATCATGAATAAATTCAGGTATAATTATAAATATGAATATATGAAACTGGAATAGGAGCAGCATCACAATCAAAATATGCGCAGAAAGAGAAAGAGACCTTGAGCTCAAAGGACTGATAAAAGAGAGAAATATAGGGAGAGTTTATAAAGATGCAAAGGGTAGGGGAGAAGAAGCATTGATATAGGTACAAAAAGTGTTAACCTCCACTTCACCACGGAACACATACATCTCAAGACATTCTATTGTAATGCTAATTATAACAGGCAAAACATTTTCTTGGTTTCTTTGTAAATGCTGGGTATTGTATTGCTGGCTAGATCTTTAACTTCTGTTACTAATTGCTCCTGGAAGGTTTTTAAGCTGTCCTAAAGGCTCCTTTGAATACAGTGATTGTTCAGTGCCAAAACCTTTATTTGTCGAACTCTCTTATGGTCTTTACAAATACTGGCTTCAAACAGATTTTTTGTGGTGAAAATGGCACTCATGGGATTCATCTAGTCAAGTCAATGGGAGAATTCAAGTAAAGAAAAAAATCGAGCATTGGCTTGTTCTGTTCATTCTATCTGTCCTTGTACAGTAATTCAATACCCAATGCACAGCAATTGGCTGTCGATATTGACTCAAAAGTAATACATGTACATGTACATGTGTACGCTTTTTTTGCTTATAAACTGAAAGATATTCATGTCTGTCATCACAAATTACAACAACAAAATAATATGTTAACTGTTTGATGAAAAGGAAAATATTGATCATGTAATCAAAGAGGAACTTGTAATTTTTAAGAGGTACATGTATTTATCAATTGGAAGAGGAGGGATATTTTCACTTTATTTTCATTATTGCAAAGTTGAAACTTTGATTCGGCAAGTTTATCAAAATTCAATGCTTGGAAACATTCGAAGTAATGATTATTATAAATTACAAAACGCTTGAATACAGCCCCGGCATAGCACCTTAAGAGCTCTCCAAACACTGATGAGATGTGTGAGATCACAGTATGGACATGATTTGCACAAGCAGACGATGTCCCATGACATCTCACACATTTTCAGTGCCTGTGTTTTCATCTTCTGTTGAGTTCTTTCTCTTACTTCACTACCGTCAGGCTAAATGTATAATCTATTGCCTCACTCTAAACCCCGCGCATAGTTTTATTTTGATGAAAAATGCAGCGATACAAAAATAAAGGAATCTGTCGCTTGTAAACAAAATAAGACGCCATTATATATTCAGCTGCACACACCGCGGTATGTTCGGCGTTTCAAGAGGGAACAAATGCCGTCCTTAATATCATTCCGGGGTTTTTCAATTTGAAAGTCTGGTTTCTTTGATTGTTAATTAACCCCTATCCTGTGTATTTACAAGGAAAAGATTTTAGTTATCAGATTTGGGTCATATCCCCTTTTGAATGGTTTGACATGCCATTACATTTATATACACTAAACTCATTATAATTTGACAAATAATAGCTTTGGAATTGTGTTAATTCTTTATGGGATGTCGTCTGCTTGGGCACTATTGGTCCATATAGTGACGTCATTAAAACATCGTTATTTTCCCGGCGAATCTCTCGTATATCCCAGCTGCTATGAAGGTGGTTGTATTTGTATTTTTAAAAATCACCCGATATGTAGTTGACCTAAAACTTATACGATGGCCATCTGTTAGCTTACCAGTTTCTAGTAATACATTAGTTGACATATTTGTGATTTCCTTTGAATTTCACCTTTAAAAGTGTTTTTGTCCTGCTCAACAATTCCTGGCCTATGTGTAAAGATAATGATAAATGTACAGTGTACGTGTTCATGAATGAGTATAAATTTTGTTTCTCAAGAATAATTCTATAGAAAAAAAGCATTATCACGTATTTGAATTGTGTAAAAACTCTCAATTGGTTGATGAATAAACAGGGAAAATAGAGATAAAGTAAGGGGCAAAGCCATTAAAAATAATTAAATTTGAATAATCATAGCAACAGCACATCAAACCAGGGGAACATCAATAATGTAGAAACAATGTTTAATTCAAAACGACTGTTTTAGTTTCACAAATAGCTCATGCATGATATCCAGCCTGGCAACTTTTATTATCAGGAGCGACGTTTACTGTTAACCACTTCGCTGACAAATTATACTAAAATAGTTATCAGGATAGTGCCATCCAGGCAAGCAATTATTGGCTTTCAGACCTTATGGTATCCAATGGATTAAATACACTACACATTCTCTGTGAATTCATTACCTTCCCACTTCCATTTAAAATGCTTGGTGGTACGATGTTGCATCCAGAGAGGTGTATAATTTATTGATTACTGATTGAAATCTAGTTTGAAAGGCCATAATGACAAGACAAATTGAGCCATGTGCCTTGGATGGCAAACCAGGTGTATTCCCTTCCTGTTCCTTCGAATTGTTCACACTTGAAAGTGTGCTGGGAAGGTGTCTGGGAGATACGTTTAGCCTTCAACAAAATTAATCCTAAACAAAAATGCATCCAGGATGATCATTGGTTTTAAGGGTGTGTGCAAAAAAGATGTACATTGTAAAGGTAAAATTATTTGTGTATTCTTATAAATTGGCAATGCAGCAAAAAGCTACCAAGGTACATTATACATGTACTTGTATGTATGACAATCAAATATAGAAAAAGTTTTACCCAAGTTTAAATGTATTTCAGTGTCAGAGGCTCAGGGCTACAGCGTACTGAAATTGACATCGAATTATAATATGCTTCATTTGAGAGAAGGTTCAGAAAAACCAAACTTCCCATTTCCCATTTTTGTTTATATCTGAACCCCCTTTCATTGTTTTCTTTTCCCCCTCTACATATATATTTTTTCTATTTCACTTTTTCTTGTCTTATAGATAGGTAGTTGAAGTGTCTGTACTTTGCTTATTTTACTTAATTTATTGTTGTGTGCTTATAATATTTTGATTTTTGTTGTTGTTAGTTTTTCATTCTGTAATGGGCGATCCAACTTCACAGGCTTTCGCAACCTTCATGGAAAACCCCTCATACCTGTTTAACCTTTGTAAATATAGTTAAAATTTACTGTTACTTTGTTTACTTTGATTTTTATATTGCAAAATAAAATTGAGAATTGAATTGATTTCCAGATTTAAAAAAAATTAAAGTTGATTTTATACATTCTAGCTTTATAATTTTTTTTATTTTTCTAATGATTGGTACATCTTAAATTAAATATTTCTAAGCAATTCTTTTAAACTTTACATGTGCACATGAAAGTAAAGTCAATTTGTTTTTATGTTTTTTCTTTCAGAGCTAGTGGTCTAAAACAAAGGGATGACCTAAAGAAAGTTTACCATTGGTATCAACTCAACAAAGAAGTGTTACATTGTGAACCAGTAAGTACTGTATGCAATTTAAAATTATGTTCTCCCCTCATATTGTTTATTAAGTCACATGTTCAAGGTACGTTTTGGAAGCGATTGTTAGTTTATCCAGGCTCCCATGATCATCATCTTCATCGTTTTCCCTCTTACCAGGGATTACTGATTTTCGCGCCGTGATGACACCCGCTCTCTCCACTTCTTCTTGTTATCTCGAGCATCCTCTTCATTTAGACCAACTTTACTGCTTTCTTCCTTCCCCTCTTGTTGCCATACAATTCCAGATCCCACACTCTTTTCACACGTTCTTCATCTTCCCTTCTCAACATATGACCCATCCATCTCAAATTCTCAATCTACTTCTCTTTACCACTTCCACCACAGTTTCTCCCAGACCCATCCTTTCCATGAGCTCACTTATGTTATTTCTATTGAACGATTTCATACCATACATCTTCCGTATCATTACCCTTTCTGTTTTCCTCAAGATATCTTCTTCTACTGTCTTCATATTCCAAGTTTCTGAACCATATAGGGGGGGCCTGGTCCCCCCCCCCTACCCTTGAGAAAATAATCATGTAAAAACACATGATTTTTTACCTTTTGGGGGGGGGGGGGTTGGGGCCCTGGCACTCAAGGGGGGGGGGGGTTTCGGCCGGAGCGATTTTCAAATTTTGCAAAAAAAAAAAAAAAAGTGGGCCCCCTCCCCAAAGAAATCCTGGATCCGCGCCTGGTTGTATCCCCAAGATAACAAGACATATCATTCTTCTCAACATCTCTCTGCAATTTCTCGCACTCAAAAGTCTCAGCCAATCTGTTGGTGATTTTCTTTACTCCAGCACATCTCGCATGAATCTACTTTTGACATGATGTATGTTTTAATTGTTTATTTCCCTACAGGAAAAGCAAAAATATAATGAACAAAAGCATTTCTATAAATAACATGTTGAATGAATGATCAAAAAGTTAGTGAATTAAGGGTCATGCCAAATGAACTTGTGGCGTCTAGCCTATTGTAGGGAATAAATGTTGTATGTTTACTTAAAGGAGCCGGGAGTCAAAAACAAATAACAATGCAGATAACCCAAGGAAAACAAACATGGGTACAAACAAAAGAGATCCAGAAAGACAAACTATATACATGATGTGAATACAATTGAGTGTAACGTGCGAACAAGAACTTCATGTTATTATACAGAGCGTCCCAGAAAAAAAAAAGAAACCAAGAATTATTGATGTTTTATCATAACTTAATCACAGTTATAATTAATAAAGATCCTCCTCTTTCAGTTGATGGATCTCATATGATGAATATTTCATGCATAAGTGATTAAAAACAATTTGAAGAGAGGGTACCAAAATGTCATTTTTAGGGCGGTATCTGAATTTCAAAGAGAAAATCATATTTCTAGAAAGTTCACTTTCTGCCCTTCGATATGACACCTCAATCAGGAAAAATGAGCCAGGAATAACAAAGTTCTGTTTGTTGGAACTCCAACCTTTTAGAAAACTTTTTGAAAGTTGTAATCACTATCTGTAGAGATCTAAATTGGCTGAATCTGTAATGTCTCTATGATGTAGTGGCAGAAAACTTTCGCATTTGTTCATACACAAAAATGACAAAAATGTTTGTTTCAGGAGGGTCTTTCTCTTTAGAGGACTTAAAATGATATGCTATCCAAAATATATTTTGAGTAGTGCCCCAAGGGAAAAGGCACTTCATAATTAGGAACAGAAATTGATAATATTTTGTACACAAACGTCCACTGACCAAACTGCCCATTCGAGATTCCCATAGACTTAGTGATTTCATGTTTCAAACAGTCATAATTTCTTATTAACGATCTGATTTATTTAAAACATTTGCCATTCTGTTCACCATATTTTTTTACCTTTCTAATTATAGTGGTTGGATTGCCCTTTAAGATCTTTTGAAGGAAATATGAATTACTACATTCAACAACATTTGCACCTGCTTACAAACGAATACAAGAAATATTGAAAAAATTGCCCCCCCCCCACCCTTTTCCTTGCAAATGAAATTTATAAGAATACTACTTTCAAGGTCATTTGTCATATGGTCACATAGATGTTTGATATTTCTTCAAAGCATACATACAGTACTTTAAGTGTTTAAACAAGACAAATGTGTAGAAGTCCTTGTCCTTACCACAATTTTGACATTATTATTAAGTCTCAATAACTATCCATGGTTATGTTACGATAAAGAACGTCTTTTTCATTGCAGCACTTCAAAGGGGCGGGCAAGCAGATGTACAAGCGTCCTGAGTTGAAATTCACATCAGATGCAATCAAGTACTACTCTGACCCTCCGGGCAGGAGAAAGAATCACCATGTGGCCTTCCAGACACCCTCTCAGCAGAACAGTCCTAGGGGTCAAGGGTCAGATGACCTCAATGACCTACGGATAGATAGCAGTCGACCAACGACAGCACCTCCTGGCATGCACAGACCAAAGGTATTGCATTGATTTCAATTCCAAAGGAATAATGAAGTTTAGCAAATGGAAGTTACCCAGAATATTTGAATAGTACAATTAGTAGATTACATGTAGGTGTAAATAATTTCTTTTGGTGTGAAGATGGATCTATTGCGAAGCTGGCTCCATTAAATGAATTCCATTACACTCCTTTGGCATTACTATTCTGTATTGTCTATAATTGATTTGTAATTATGTACATGTATTATTTTCATATGCAAAGTTTTAAAGGTATAAAGACCAGTATTGGAAACGCCCCAATTTAAAAAAATGAAATGGAAGCTCTTATTACCAATCATGTGAAAGAATATGTTTTGAATAATGCATGATGATAAAAATTTTGCCGGCAATTTGCAGTATAGAAATATCTTATTATTGTGATTATGGTATTTTCATGCTCCAATAATCAACTGATATTTCATCTGCTGAGAGCCAGAAGGGCATCTTAATACATGTAATTTACATATTGTTAATGTCTCTCTAGCTCTTAGCAGACAATTAGTTAGATACACCATGTTACCTTTACTGTTCTCATCCTTCAATTCAGAAGAATTCACCAAATCCTTTTTTGTTTTCTTCCTGCAGATTCGTAACTCACTCCGCAGTCCAAGGTCCGGTGATGATGATGCCAGCTTTGCTGTGAACTACATCAATTCCTACCTCAACAACCACCTGTCTCCCACGGCAACCGGGCTGGACAGACCAGCCTCGGCCATGAGTGTCATTCGCCACGCCCAGATTGCATCTCAGCAGACAAACCAGGATGAGGAGGAGGAGGATGACCTCGGGAGCGGCCAATCTGCCCATTATTCCCAAGCTGCGAGCCTGGCCAGTGAATCCAACATCTCAATACCGGTCCCGGAAGCGAGACGAGATGGAGATGAGAAGAAGGATGAGAACGAAGAAGAAGAAGATAGTGAGAAGGCAGATGATGATGATGGAGAGAACCCATCAGAAGGAGAGAAGGAACAAGGTCCTGGTCTCTTTAAAAGTAAGGAAGATGTTACAAAGTATTTGATGTACATAAATTGACTTTTTTTATCATTATTTTTTGCATAATGGGCAAGAAAACTTGAAAGCACATTAAAGCTCTTAAGTGAATTTTTTTTGTGATTGAAAATGCTCAATATTAGCTGAGAGATGTGTATAATGGTTATGATTTATTTATAAATATCAATTAGTCTATTCCCATTTGGTCTACACCCAGCATATATGGTCTTATCATCTATTATTGGTTATTAGACTATATGGATAGTAGACAAAAGGGGCATTGGACAAACTGGGAATTAGACTAAATGAGAATAGACCTAATGGGTAGTAGACTTATCAGAAATTAGACCAAATGACTACGGTATCAGCCGAAATGGTCATTAGATCAGATGATAAGGAGACAAAAAGATTATTTGACCCATTTGGATCGCAGACAACTAGCCAATCAATTATACCTACATGGTATTCCTTCTTTTTTTTAATAGGGAAACCCCCATTGACGAGCCTTGTGAACCCGGTAGCCCAAGCAACCTTTGAAGAGGAGTCATTCTATGGAGCTCTTCCACCTGAGATTAGTGAAGGGACTCTGCTCAGGGTACAAGTGGACATGCCTAAAACTGCAGGTAAGAACCTAAGTTTGGGTCAAATGTCAAATAGTGACTTTTTAATCATAGCAAGGAGTAGTGCAAGGTAATCTTTCACTCAGGTCATGAAACTGTATTGAAAGTCCCTTTTGATGTTGGTTATGTATCCTCTTACAATTTTGGGATTTAGAAATAGCAAAATATGACTAAATTTGTGAAAATGACTCAAATCCACATACTCTGACAGCATCAACATGAGACAGAAGTTTGGATTGCAATTAAGACTGGCTATTAAATTCTTATCAGTATTTAATCTTGCTTTACGAATTGTGGAGCAGATATCATTCATATCTGTATTGCTCAAAAAGTTTTACTTGGATTGCATAAAAGAAACAATTTTCAATGTCATTTTAGATTAATTCCACATTGAACCTCTCTGATCCTTCCCATACAGCTACCAAGCAGCATCCTGGACCATCAGAGGCTGAGAGGAAAGCAGCACACCTACAGCAATGGCAGGATTACCAGCATAAGCAGGGCGTGGCTGCAGGGGATGGCACCCCTGGCGTTGATGAGGGAGGGGAGAGGGTCGTTACTACTGAGGTACCAGAGAGGTTTACTCAGGAGGTCATAGTAAATTATGCAGCACAGGAGTCCTTTGTCACAGATAATGGTAAGTTAAAGTCAGCATGATTCATTATCTGTTTAGTTTGATTCAAGTTCTTTCAATTAAATGCATGAGTAAAGTCAATTTTATTTCGTTTTGTGCAAATCAGTTTCATTCCATTTAGTTTTGTCCAATTTAGTTCTGTTTATTCAATTCAGTTCTAGGTAGTTAAATGCAATTCAGTTCAGAATTTTATTTCAGTTTTGTTAAATTGAGTTCTGTGCATTTCAGTTCATATAAATTTGAATCAATGGCATTCCCTTCAACTTTTAGTATATACTCCAGTGACAATAATGTAAATGGAATCACATTTGAAATCTTGCTTAATACATGTGTAATGACAATGGAAGATGTCAAGAAATTATATACTAAATATATTTTTAAGAAGTGGCCATCTGCCAGAAAGATGAGACTGTCACATATAATGCTATTAAACCAACTGTGTTTAATTTTTTTTAAATTACAAACCATAATATTCATAAAGACGAAAGAGAGATCTTAGTGTATAACTTGTTTCCACCCACTGTCTTTGCAGCTCCACATATCCCTGCCAATAGTCTGGCGTCCCAGTCTCTTGAGCATTTCTACAAGATGACAGAGAGCCACGAGCCTAAGGTTGATCAGAATCCCATCTCAACACAGTCTGCACTAAGACTACAGAAATCTCAAGAGGCCAAGAAAGTCACTATAGCAGAGGGCACTTCAAACAATACAAGACAAAGGTAAATTATTTTTTCGGAATTTAAGTGGAAATTCAACTTCCAATAAATAGTGCTATATATAGATCCTAGTGCTTATGTAGAACTTCAGAAAGATGAAAAGAACAAAGAGGAAAGGCACATATTACAAATGGTTTAATATGGGCAGCGAGTTGATCAACAGAAATTGATATGTATGTAACAAAACAAAAAAATTGCTAGTTGAAATTATGGTGACCATAGACATACACTCCATGTGTACCCATGCCAAAGAGATGTACATAACATTATGTAGTGATAGAACAATACTTCATTGCATCTTTAGACTTAAACAGTAGGCTTACGGTTGCACCATGTGAGAGAGGGGGAGGATCGGGGAGTCCTGAAAAGGACTGTCGGTAATCTTTTCCTTGAGTGTGTGTGTGTAGTCCTGAAAAGGACTGTAGGTAATCTATCTTGAGCTTATAGTTCTAAAGAGAAGTATAGCGCCCGGTTGGAGAGGATGGGTAGGGGCTTACTGTATATCTACATCGCCATGCAAGCCGATACGTATAAGCAGCATCTAATCTTTAGGCTTGTTTTCAGCTTTTTTGATAGCTTAATACACTATGATGTTGTTGTGATGAAAGCTTTTTGAACGTTTGTCTGTCTGTCTTTTTATGTTCAGATCACTAAGTGCAAGAATGGAGAGACCATCAACTGTGCAAGCAGCCTCACTCGTCATGTTGGCAGATCATGTTGGAGATAATATGATGGTTGAAAAGGAACCGGTTAGTAAATCAACTTTATTTGTATATTTGTAAAGTTTGAATTGTTTTATTTGCCTATTTATCTTTGATTTTCACTTTCTGTTCATTCTTGCATGTGTAAAACTTAAGCATGTCATTGTTCAAAGCTGTCCTTCAATATTTATTTCCCTGAACATACTGTCATTAGAAAGATACACAAGTTAAAGGGACTTTGTAACATATTGTTCAGATGAGAGAAAATGGTGCTAAGGTAGTGAGTTCAATGCTAGATGTACAATTAAATATAATCTGAAAGTTTGAGTGAAAACAGACCATTATTCATTATGATTACAATTGTGAAAAACTGATCTGATCGATTCCTTAATTCTCCCAACTATATTATTACAATTTAATTACATGTTAGGGAATTGTAAATTGTCACAAAGCAATGAATTGGTTCTATATACCATTCCAGACGTTTAAGTGTTTAAAGTTTTTTAAAAGCCTGTCTTGTGTTTTATTTTCATGGAAAAACGGTTGGGAAAATTCAAAAATGGTTGGGAGAATTTAATAGTAGAGAGTGTCGCACAGTGATGCCTTCAAAGAAAACCATAAATATCTTTGTAGTTTGAGAATTTTTTCAGGATTTTTAGCATGTTAGAGGGTTAGTACAGTAAAAGGAATATAATAAGTTACATTTCATACAAAAATTACACAGTTTTTACATCAACCTTCAACAATATTATGAGTCACTTTAAGCAATGGTCTTAAATTTCATCCTGTTCCTTCTGCTATTTGTATTCGTATTATAGAATGGGCCTGAGATGCCTGCAGGCTTCCGCAGACCGTCCTCCAAGGTTACTCCTAAGAGACCTGCCACCGCACCCAGCACAAACCCCATTAGTGTTTCAGTCGCCAAAAGCTATGGGGGCAGGTCACCCCCTCCAAACAGCTCTGGGTAAGTAAGATACTCCAGCATTCTCCGTTCTTCATAATTCAATAACTCTCCTCATAGTTTACCCCAAAGAGGCCCTCCATGGCACCTATCTCACATCCTAGGTGGGGGGGGGGCATGTAACAGCATACCCTTTACCTCAATAACTAGGTTAAAATGGCTGAGCTCTTAAGAAGTAGATTAAGTTTACTATATATATTGATGTTATATATAAAGTATCTCAAAAATATTCAAGTACTCTTTATGACCTTGCTTATATCTTTAGTATCAATATTAAACTATTTGAGTTTTTTTTTCATGATGGCCATAGTTGCCAGGTAACACCCTTTTGAGGTAAAAGATGAACACCTATTAAAAATTTGTCAATTTTCATGTGTATTATGGGCAAGTAAAGATATTAGACCATACATCTTAACAAGTTTCATTCCATTTTTTTTAAATTTTAATTTTGGTCATCATTAACATCTATTCTGTTCTTTTTTTTTCCAACATGCAGAGATTCCACCCCTGAGTACACGCCCAGGAACCGGAGAGGTGAACCTATATTTGCCCTACCAGAGGAATCAGACTACAATGTCCATTTCAGAAGACAAGGTCAAGCACCACTCTCTACCACCGTCCCTCATTCTATCTCTAGGCATCAAGGAAGCATGCTCCCCGAGGCAGCTAGATACAAGTGAGTGCTCAAAAGCAAAACGATTCAGTATCCCTGGTGACTTTCTAAGAAAAAGTTTGGTCTATTCTTTAAGTCCCATGAATTAGATGTCTGGGCGCCGTTTCTCAAGTCTAACTTCTTGGGCATCCTATTGAAACGTGTGTTATAGAATTACCACACGTTTCAATGGGATGTCCATGAACAGTTTCGAGAAACAGGCCCGGGCATCATTTCACAATACTGTCATAAGAACAAGTACACCATCATCCTATTGAAACGTGTGTAAAAAAAAAAAAAAAAAGAATTTCAAGGGGATGTTGACGAAGTTGTACTCATGAAGATTCATTAAGCGATGCCCAAATGTTGATTGTGTTTATTTATGAATGTTTCATATTTGTAGGACTCAGTGCTCATTCTTTTTTAAAATTTGTTTTGGTTGTTCTAGTTCATGTATCATTTGTACTTCCACCATTTTCTTTGTGCTTGCCTAATTGTATTCAATGTTTTCATGTGCACTCCTGCATAAAAATTTGCTACAAGCAATTATATGTTCAGCATATATGCATACAAATAATTAATGAAATTCTATATAGCACTTATGAAAAATTCCAATATTATGAAGCTGCTTGTTGAAATAAACCATTGTATAAAAATATCACTTCAGCATCATATAGCATAAATACTGTTAAACCAAAAACTTTCGCGAGGAAATGTTATGCTTCGCAAAATAACTAAATAAAAACTGACCCAACACTAACTTTTTTTTGCAGTTTACAAAAGTTTCTTGGACAGAAAATCACTCTCCTTTACAATTTGTGAAGGTGTCATTTTGCGACCATTTCCAGTTTTACAGTCTTAAGTTGTGTCGTATAGAATTTGTTTTCCATGTATGTCCATGATATATACATTTGCATGTGCTTTAAAGGTAATACAAGGTTTTGGGAAATGTTGAAAATTGGGTGGATAATGATTCTTTACTATTTTTATATATTTGGATGCTCCTGTGGATGTATTATAAGCACTAGAAAATTTAGCCCAGAAAACACTTCTGCTTTTAAGAAAAATTGAATATTAAAATTTACCGGTGCTCCCGTTAAATTTGGATAAATTTCAAATAGCGCCTACGGCCGTACAATGGTAGCTGCAACCATGAAAATCTCAGTAGTCGTTATATATAATTTCCAAATGGGAATTGCTTATCTGTCAATTTTAGTCAAGAAACAATGTTTTATAGCTAAATTAATATCTTGACCTTGAGAGGGAGCTATATAACATAAAGAGTGTATAAATACAATTTCATATCTTTAGACTCGATTTCAACCGCGACAACGAGCACTGATATTGTAGGATCGCATTATGCTTCCAATGTGTTCATTTTAACCAAATTCATGACCCCATACCAAAACTTTGTATTACCGGTACCTTTAATAATTGCCTGTTTTCAACCCCATTGCATGCAATGCTCTTATCCTGTGTGTCCTCTCTGTATTGTTATTGTTCACAGGTGGCGTGATGATGGGTATGGTAATATGACCTATCGAAAAATACACAGGTAAAACATACATGCACATCAATATTTGCTCACTCACCTAACATTAGTTGTTAACAAAAACATGTATATATATTAACCTTCTTTGTGTGTACAACATTTCTTGCATGTAGCCATTATGAACGATTGTTCTGGTAATTGCGACCCTTTCAGTTCCCAGTGGGAACCAATGTAATAATATTTTATTTTGTATGCCTACCGTTTATAAACCAACTAAATTAAATGAGTTTTTGTACTATAGTGAATTTTAAGGCTCTTTTTTAGGGGGAAATAGTACAATTTTGATGTTTATCAATGATGTTGCACATAAAATTACTAAGCAGAGTGTCTTTATCAAATGCAACTACATTAAGGTTTTTCTATTATATAACTTGTAATTTATACATTCCTGTAGTATAACACTTAATACAAAAATGCTACTTATTAAAGGTAAAGATCAGTTATGGTCATGCGATTGCATTGTGAGAGAAACGTTGTGGAATCGATCAGAAAAGGTTGATCATCAAGCATATAAGTATTGGTGTGTACTGCAAGGTTGTGGAATCATCAAAATGATAAGAAATATGGCCCAGTCTTCGTAAAGTTACAAGCACTGTACACAGAAAGATGTATATGGGACTATACGCACACGTGCGTGACACATGCGTTTACCTCTCACAGAATAATAATAATAATAATAGCTAGTTTTTACCAAATATATCAATTAGTAGGCGGTTTCCCGGCAAAATTTTTATCATCATGTATTAGTCAAAACATATTCTTTCACATGATTGGTAATAAGAGCTTCCATTTCATTTTTTGAAATTGGGGCGTTTCCAATACTGGTCTCTACCTTTAACCTTAACTTCTTGAAGATATCCAGATTTGACAAATTGTTATCCAAATTCTTGTTAGACAATTTATTTATGTGTCTTCTTTGCATCCACTTCCTATTACTGCCCAATTAAGTATTTGATAAAATCTTTTTCAAGATGGAATATGCAATGGACTAAATGCAGGAGAAAAATTGTATGAAGGAGAGGGAAAAAAGGATGAAATTATGTGCTGTGATTGTTTGGAGCTTTAATGCCATCCCAAAGGGGTTAAAAGTACTGAGCTTACCAATTAGTCCTTCGGAGAGAACTTACAGCTGTTGGTCCCCTGGTTGCTAATACCAACAAGCATATAAGTGCTTGTTAGCAATCAGGTAAAACAATCATCAACCTTCAATATCTTTCTACAGTCGAATCCAGAGTGCCCCTGCTCAGAGGACGTCATTGAGAACGGCAGGGTCAACCAGGGGAGGAAACAGACCTAAAACTGCTTCGGAAGCATCAACTAAGAACAGGAACAAGAACAAGAACAATTGGCATCCATGCAAGGTCAGTACAATGGCTAATGAGTCTATCAAGGAAGCAAGCATAACTTTCCAAATAAATATTTTTAAGTGCCAATGATTAGTATAAAGTTAGAAGAATGAAAAAGTGCATCCAAGTGGTAATAATCAAGGAATGCCTAAGAAGTATAATTGTCATTCGAGGTCAGTGAAGTGTCAAAGGATGTCACATTTAAGTTGTTACTATAATGTCACAATATAAGAAATAAAAGATGGCAGAATGAATAAAGCATGGAAATAATGTTAGACTCTTGTCATGAATATTTGATCAAGTGGCAGATATTATTTTACATCCATGTCAAACAATTTATGTATGTTCAGTTGTTTGCTAATAAACCCCTTTATATGATAATAAATATCTTGCTATGATCTGGTTTTATCATTTACCGATGTAGGTATGTGAGGATAATATCCGTCTACCCCAAGCAGCCAGCCACCGTATGAAGACGATGCACCCAGCCACCGTTGCCAGTATGATGTCCATCAAGACCCTGGGAAGTGATCAACGCAGGATGAGGTAATTAATCTGCAAACACACCCTTGAGATCTCCTGTACATGTAGCAGTCGGAATTCATTGACTACCGCTTTACACGTACTGCCGGCCGGATGCGTGTAGCTTTTTTGTCTACGTTCAGATCAGATCTAGGATTGCTACAAGGGGTATAGGTTTGGAATATGGTAGGAATACTCCCCAGGTAGTGGAGATGGTGTACATTGTGCGTGAATGAATCCGGTGACCAGGGTAATAATATCTGAAAAATCGTGAATAGACATTATTTTGTAAGGGCGATATAAATCCAGGTTATTATTTAACAGATGAACGACAAGGAGGTTAAAAAACATGTAACTTTTGTGTTTTGTTACCTTTATACCCTTAGATTGTGGACTTTAAGTCAATATTTTGAGTTTGCTTTTGTTTTTGTTTGTTTTAGTTCAAGGATGGGACATCACCACACAGGGGCCTATCCTTGGGAAGAGGTTAGTATGCAAATATAATGGATTGAGGGCTAGCTTGTAAGGGTTTAGATTTCCTCTGGGATCATTCCTTTTGTGTTTAGAACACTTTAAAATAATTGACTTCCACAGAATTGCCCAAGGTCTGTAGAGAATGCAGTATCTCTTGAGTTACCTTCCACTGGTAATCTTTCTTCTCTATAATGTTTCACATTCATTTCATTTTCATTTCATTTCTTTATTTCCACTTAAAGATAAACACAATATTACTTTAAAATATAAACATGTATGATAAAATATCATAAGTGGGAGGGTCATAAAAAGCACATAAATGGCTTTCTAAAAAATGATCCTCACAAAATATACAAAATAACAATAACTTTGATACATAATTTACATAAAATCAAGATTTTAAAAATAGAGAGAAGATAAAGAAAATGGAGAAAAGAAGGAGGAATTCTTGCATAAACATTGCCTTTATAAGTTATATATTAGATAGTGATAAACATGTATTCATATTGAATGATATTTAGCATTGGCCTTTCCTATCAAATAGAGATCTTTTTTTAAAGAAGATAATTTGTGTTTGTGTCTTATTCCAGGAGCTAGTAGCAGGTAGTGTCCCACCTAACATGCAGTACATGTCAATCAGCACACCTGCAGCCATCAAAGGTAAGTTTGAAAAATGAGGACATTATTAATGCAGTGCCCAGGACCCTGTCTTATAAAGAGTTGATATTAATCGCAACTTATTTGCGATTGATATCAATCGCAACTATGTTAATAAGAGATAGGAGGCTGCAAACTTGCGATTGATTTGGATCAATCGCAACTCTTGATAAGACGGGGCCCAGGAAGGCATTAAATTAGTGTTCAATGAGTCCCTTTGCAAATGAGGTTTGAAACTACTCGCTTTGTTCAATATGATTCCATTTCATTTGTTTTAAAAAGCTATGCTCTCCTATGAATTGTCAATGTGGTGATAAATTGCACTTTCATCATTGCTATTTTTCAATTGTAATCACCTTATAAATCGTTCTGTTTCTTTTTATTTTTTGTTCTTTTCACAGTGAGGAATGCTACTGATGGGTAAGTCCTCATACATGATATTTATCTTTCTGTCAACTTCAGAAGTAACATAATCTTGAGATGTGTTAGTACTTAGAATATGAATTTGTGCCTATCAGAATTGCAATGTGCAGCTTTAGACTTGAGTATGTTGTTTGGAAACTTTTGCTCATTAAGATCCTGTGCATGTTCAAATTCAATATATTAGGAATTGAATAGGTGGAAAGCATTTGCTTTGAATTATGTGATTCATTACAAAACTTACTTTTCGCATGCATCCCATTTTATCATTAATGCCCCTTAATGCAGTTTTATAGTTATAAAAAAACCCTAATAACCCATATGGATGAGTTGTAGATTCCATGCTGTGATTTGTATGATATTATAGCTCTATTAAAATGTGTGGTTTGTATTTATCATGTGACATTGTAGGAGCTTGGCCCCCAATCAGAGTACAGAGAGCCTGGTACCTAAAGACTCCCTGCACAGTCCGTCCAAAGACTCCTCCCATCCCTGTGCAATCCAGGGCTGGTTCATGGGTGATAGCTCAGCAGGGGAGACGGCTGATGGACCTCCCTCCTCCAACCAGGGAGGGGACAACGCCTCCTCCACCATGATGGCCCCTAGCGAGAGAAGCTTCGGAGGGATGTCAGACATTGACCTCGCTGACCTCACGGATCAGACCCTCAGCCCCGCCGACACGCCAAGGACAATGGACAGTGGGGATGGCAGGGCTCAGAGCAGGTTAGATTTGAGTGTAGGGAATGGCATTGGCGAGCTTGCGCAAGATATGGAGATACCACAGGCTGATAACGACTCACAGAGAGGCATGCCAGACATGGCAACAAAAGAGGCTGAAGATTCATCAGAGAACACACCTAGATCAGTTGGAGGCAATAGCTCTATTGCAGACACACCGTGCTCTTCCAGAGGAATCAGTCAGGCTGCTGACGAACCAGAGGCTACTAGCTCTGACAATATGCCAAGAGAAACTATTGTCCAGGGAGAACCTGATCAAACCAGTTCTGAGCAGCTAGTTGCAGAGTCCAAACTGGATGAAGTTGAAGCGGATCCAACTGGATCAGACGAGACTGGGGCAAAGCAGGAGGAATCGGACGCTGAACAAGGTACCATTGATACTCATGTAGAGCAGGATTGTACTAATAAAGATGAAACTAAAGTAGATGGTTCAGATAATACTTCTACCAATGTAGAGGAAGAAAGCATTACTTCACACAAATCATGAAGGTTCCCCATCCATTCCATATGAAATAAGCCCATACCAATCTTAATCCACATTCAACCATGTCATTTCTATATGCATCTAGTAATCCTAATACATGTCAATTATTGTCATATACCTCCATTTGGGCTAAAACCTCATCTGTACCATTTTTTATATTTCAATACAATTTTGAAAAATCTGTTGACAGACTCTTTCCATTTCTAAGTCATTTACATCCAACTACAAACAAAAAGCATAATGAATGGGTCACTTACAAGAATAAGCATTTTTATATGTCTAGTCATGAATATTTTGCTTCCATCATTGGTTTTGTACATTTACATATATGTAACCCTTTATACTCAACCATACTTATTTCATAATTTCCAACCTTGTACACTGTAAGTTCTCATTCATTGGTATATCATTGTAAGTGTCATGGTGATGATTTGTGGCATGCTTGTGGCTATTTAGTGTATATGTATATATTCATTTATGTATTATATGTAATGTTATCATTTATCTGATATATATTTATAGGTGTACATAATTGTAGTTCTAGTGGAGATTGTAAATAAAAAGAAGAAAATCTTTGTCTTTAATCTTTATAGGAGAATGTTTATATCCGTGCAATTAATTACTCAACAACAACAAATAAGTGAATAGCCATTGTGTTTGTAAACCAAATTTGATCAAATCTATGCATCTATATTTATTCAACTACTGAGGGTATTCATGATGAATGTCATTATACCATGGAAGTCAAAGGTCAAAATTTAATTCAAGGATTAACTTCATTAATATTGTCACAATGTGTGCTTATAAATACACGTAGGAATAATGATACGACAGGATTTAAAAAAAGAGACTTTGGGTGTAAAATATAATATTTGAAAAAACCATATAAGTTATTATATGAATATTGGATATTCATTACATACATCTTGCTTTTTAAAAGCAACATGAACTTTAATAGTAGCCATTTAAAAAGCTAAATCATTTGTTTTAATAGTAATAAAATACTCCCAGCTTATTGAGGGATAGATGTCTATACTCCATTTGTGTAGTCTCTATATTGAATTTTGTACTAATTTCTAATTCTTCATGCAGTATATGGTTACAAATATATTTCGTACTAGTTTTCTTTAGACAATCAGAATTTTTATTTCATTAATGTGACTTTAAAGAACTACTTAATGTATTTAGTACTAAAGTGTGGTCTACAGCTCGGTTCTTAAATAACTATCAGAATTAATGTATTATGTCCTTTCTTAGTAATAATCCTGAACTGTGCATTAGGATAGAAATGTACATGCCTGTATATTAATGTGTTTGAATTATGTTTTCATAGGTATTCCCTCATAGAGATCCGTCCTCATTAAGAAATTACTGCAATTTTTTAAGTATAATTAGGTGCATTTTATATGTTCAAAGTAAAGTGATTTCTAAGGGGTCTTCCAATTTAAAAAACAAGGCATGAACATGCACCTATTTTTAAAGTCTAGGGAATATTGGGGAGGGGGAATAGTTACCTGTAAGCCATTTTGTTTTTAATATAGGATATTACAAATTTAGATTATGAATATCTGAGCATTTTTGCGATTCTGTGCATGGTACAACCTATACACAAAAATATATTTTGCTATTTAGTGGTTAATTCTCCATCCGTCCATTGTTTTTATTTCAGCTATATATTTATCTATAAGGGATAACAACAAATTATGTCTGCATTAATTATAGTGTCTACAGTGTAGCATTTGCAAAATACTTTTTTTTTGTAGCTAAGGTGTCATTAAGACCATGGGTTCAAAATAGCAAGGACAGAAGTATGAAAAGAATCTGAAGTGGGATAAAAAAAAAATTAAAAAAGTTTAAAAATGATAATAATTTGAAGAAAATTGCAGCAATTTTTTGATAACCCCCCATAACAATATTTTAAGTTGCTGCATTGTGTAACTTTTAACATTATGCATTAAAATTTCAGAAGTATAATCTTGCACCATTTTTTTCATCATTTTATGCCTTCTAAAGGCAATCTGATCAATATTACTTACATTAATGATATGTTTGAAGTTTATTCCAGAATCGATGATGGTTTGTTGGAAATTGAAACTTTGTCATTGAAATGTAGTAAATACTAATATTTTGTCATTAAAGGGCAGTGAATACACTGCATGAAAGGAAATGATATATCGTAAGTTGTGATCTGTCATTGTAGCTGCAGTGATGAAAGCAAGTATTTGAAAAGACATTATTCTACCTTATTGTTATTAAATTTCCAGCATAAATTTAATTTACCTTTACATTTTTCATCAACATTTTTTTATTTACAAAACTGTAGGATGCTGTTTTTCCTTATTTATTATAATTTTTATGAAATTTCCTCTGTTTTGCCCATAAATAGATAAAGCAGTCCATGTATGCAGGTTCAAATGCATATTATTCAACATTAAATCTTAATTATACTTAATTAAGTCGATTAATATCAGCAACTTTCAGGTATTAAGCATGAGATATCTCTAAGATGGCCAAACACTAGACACATTTTCACAATTTCACATGTTATGTTTAATCGTAATAAATATTGCATGATTTTTTTTTCTCCAAAATTTGATTGCTGTGTGACAAGCTTTTTTCTTTTTAATTTATATTTTCTTTTTGTAGAAAACAGAAATTATTATAGTTTTCATCCCAACCTCCTGTAGTGTTAGTATACCTAGATTGTATGTTTTTGTTTGATTTCTGCATGAAATACTTGCTGTTCTTCATTTGCAAATACAATTGACATCACTGACTTTTAGTTGCATGGCTGTGTAAATTTCTATTGATTGGAGTTGTCCTCTCTACAGATCTTGGGTCATCTTCATTTTGAATTGTTTAATCAATTTTTAATTTGCATGTAAATTTGTTCGTTTGTGAGCATCATTCAGTCTTTCATATTCTTCTTTAAGCATGACTTTGTTTTTTCTTTGAAAATTGATATTTCACAACTTATTCATTTGGATAATGGGATGATTAATTTGGATTATTGGCAGTTAATTTTTTCTCTTCTACTTGGGGAAGGAAGGGCCTCTCGTTGGATTTATATTTTTAGGTTATTTGATGGGTAATGAACTTTTAATATTCATTGGTGGCCTTGAATTATATTTTGCTGTGATTTAATTTTCTACCTGTTGAAATATTTCTCTGCAGTGACTGTTAAACTGTTTGAAATGCTGTGGTATATAAAAGGTACATAAGAAAATCACATCAATTATCACAGATTGGAATTCTAGGACAATTACTCATCTAGGATAATTGCCATCAGGGCAATTACTCTTTGATGGTCACTTTTCATATGATTATACAACGATGATTAACTGGACAAGTTTTTACATTGAAAATTACCCATCTTGCGCTTTGTATCTTCTAACGAAAAGGCGCTTTAAAAATGTAATATATTATTATAATTATTATTGAGATGTCAAATGAGTCGGTGTATAATGGCTAGGGGCTTTTGACTTGCCCAATATCATAGAGATAACAGCTAATGATCCAGGGGGTAGTTCTCCAGATGGTAATAAATTTAGATGTGTGATTGTTGGATCGATGTCCAAGGCATAGAATAGTATGGAGATATATTATGGAGGTTTAATGTGAATTTATTCTCTTTGAGCTATGTCAGATAGAGATGTAAGGTAAGAAATTCTTCAGATCATCTTTGTATAATGAGCCTTTGACTCTTTGCTAGGTCATGAGTGTCATCAAAACATAGACATCTGCCTCTGATGGTCCTTTCTAAGTCACCAGAAGAATCCTTCATCAAAACTATGATAAAGCATGTGTAGTTTAGTCAGTGCATTTCAATTAGATGCTGAAAGTGTCTGTGCAAAGTTGTCATTCCTCCTCTCATTATTCATCTGTCAATCCATCCTTCCATCCATCTCTTTAGCTGCACCTTCCTCAGCCCAGCATACTTTCAAAGCTCAAGCTGTAGTAGCTAGACCCTCCTCATCCTCCTCCTCCTCCTCCTCCATACGTGCTGTACCCAGCCACGCCCATTCCTTTGTCCCTGTGGAAAAGCATGAGAAAACATCCCACCATCACCACCAAAACCAACATCCTCATCCCCATGGTAACCATGACCAGCATCATCCACCTAGAGATGTTCTTCCAGGAGGCGTGGCTGAGGCCAAAGTCATATCCCTTGATTTGGATGTTCATATGCACGAAAGAAGTCCTAGTGCAGCTTCCAACAGCTCACCTAAGAATAGACCCATTGGTAATTATCCACTTGCACTGCACTCATATTCATGTTACATGCTCGTATTGATAATGTGCTTTTGTTATTTACTTATACAATTGTATGTCTTAATCTGTTTGAATTTTAGAAACTTGAGCATGTGTATCTCCATCTGCTGTATACACCGATGTTTACAAATAAACAAGAACATGTATGCACAAATTTCTGAATATGCAGCCAAATGCACATCTCATCTTTCTTTGTTAAAGTAGTCACCCAAAGAATCAAAAGTCTTTTGAATTGATGCACAATTTATATCATTGCGGAGGGGAAGCCTTACTGATCAAACATAATAACTTCCCTCTTCAAAATATGTTTGGGGCCCACAGTAATCATCTCTCAAAAAACGTTACTTTGAGATCCAGATTTTCTGCCTTCAGCGGTCCTCCGTAGAGCGTCAAGATTAGTGACGTCACATGCAAGAAACGGCTAGCCACAAAATTGCATTTTACGCCTTTCCATGATATCTGATATTATTCCTATTTTTCAAGAGAAAATCTTTCCATCCATATATAATTTGTCCATAATTATCAGTTGTGAATTTTCTTTTGGTGATTACTTTAAATGAGTGAACATGGATACACATTCCTGGTGTGAAGAAGTATAGGGAGTAGGTACCCTATCCTCCTTCCACCGTGCATGTGACTATTTGTTCCCCAAGGAGAGGGCACCGACTTTAAACTTTGGGAATGTGGATTAAAAGGTTGTCAATACTATCCAAAATGTCTGTCCTGTATGGAAATTGCGTGCGCCAAAGAACATTTCTCTAAAAAGGCAGTCTTCAGTCTTTCACTTGATGTTGTCTTCTTAGATTTTAGTTTTATGGAATAGTTTACTACTATTTTACATGGCCTGTACAGTAAATGGGTATATTCATAACAACTTTGTTCTAATATGAATTTCTGTACTTCCCATCAGCATACTTGAAGTTGTCTGAAGATGAGAAAAACAAGTTGAAAGGCAAACATCCCAGTCTTCAGTCTTTGACTTGATCTTGTCTTTTTATATTTTAGTTTAATGGAATAGCTTACTAATATTTTACATGGCCTGTACAGTAAATGGGTAGATTGATAACAACTTTGTTCTGATATGAATTTCTGTACTACCCATCAGCATACATGAAGTTGTCTGAAGATGAGAAAAACAAGTTGAAAGGCAAGCATCCCACCGCTGCCACCAGTACACCAGAGTACCTGCTGATGATGCCAGCTGTGAGTAGCAAACCCCTCACACCCTCTAGCAGGCCAACCACGCCCAGGTCAGCCACGCCCAGGTCACCAAGGGTGTCTCCTGCCACCAGTCCCTGTCCGAGGTACTCTAGGACCCCCTCTCCGTCCATTAGGTCCCCATCACCATCCATTAGGTCTCCGTCTCCATCCATTAGGACCTCGTCTCCTAGATCCCTCAATGGACGCCTATCTCCAAGCTTGAGGACATCACAACAAGGTTTGTTGCAATTGATTTTCGTTTACGTGCAATCGCTACTTAGCAGTAATACTCTTCATAGTTTAAACTAATTGAAATTAATTTTTGTAAACTATTTAGGGAGAATGTATGTTTGACGTAACCCCTGGCCCTATTACCGGTATACTTTCCAATTAGGAAGATGTTTGGTTACATCCAATTGTGCTACAGCGTCTTCTTCTCCTGTATGTGTCGGTATACATCTCTCACTGATAATCTTTGTGTACTAGTCGGATTAAGTATTTGGTATGAATCAAGAAGACAAGACGTAATTAAACAGCTCCCAACATATTAAAACTTTTCATTTAATACATAAATAATTTGAATTGAAAAAGAAAAAATTGTTATTTAAACAGAAATGTTCACTTTAAAAACTACCAAAATGTCATTCCTAGTGACTGCAACTTTGAATGTTTGTATTCTAGGTCATGGTTCTAGGAGTCCCAGTCCGACCCTCTCTGCAGCATCGCAGTCGCTGAGACCAAAGTCTGCGAGGTCAAGGGTCACCTCGGCTCGACAACGAGAACCACCCCCATCAGACAAAGTCAAGGCAGAGGATGTCGGAGTAGCAGGAGAGGATGGAGAGAGGGGTAGTACTCCGGTGGGGCTGTCATCAGAGAGTCAAATCAGCATCACTGCCGAGGATGAAGAGGTATTTGAATAAAAGAATCTATTGCAAATGTATTAAAGCCCCACTGTACTACTTATAGTTACTTGCACCCTCTATATAGCAAACAAACCATTGGTCCCCCATGATCCTCTTTTTATAATGTTAATTGAGAGCTGATTTGATGAGATAACCACCTGTCCAGTGACTTTGCAGGGTGGTCTAATCCCTCCAGTAAACTAGTATAGATGGGCTTTAAAAGTCGTGAAAAGAAGCAGCAAGTGTTACTTTATTATTGAGGTATGTTATATTGTTTAATTGAATATTTTTGGATGAAACATTTCTTCATTAATGTTTCAGAGATATCTTACCTTTTTAGCCCAACTACGTCTTATCAGATTTTCATTGAAATGCCAGTAAGATTATCTAGTAGTACAACTTATGTGAGGTTTTTGTTATGTCATGTCTACAGACTCTTTAGTGCATTAAACTTAATGGGCCGAATTCACAACAGAGGTTTAAACTTAACCCATGATATAAATCTTCATTTACATAACCCATGGTTTAAAATCAGCCCAAATAAGCGTGACACCGTCAGAGGTCCAATATAATATGCATGCAAGGCAAGGTACGCTAATTTTGAAACCATGGGTTATATAAATGATGGTTTAAGCCATGGGTTAAGTTAAACCTCCTTTGTGAATTCGGGCCAATGAGAGCAGTCCTAAAACTTGAGTAAAGCAGTAATATAATACCAATTCCATTCATATTTGATCAGGTATCTTTCATCACTGATACATATGATGATGATCTGGGTATCATCGATGATGATGGAGCCAGTCTGGCCCCCTGCACACCGGACAACTTCAGCCAGCAGGATGGCCTCTCATCCGGTGCCACATCACCTTCTATCACCATCACCATGGCAACGAATGCAACCTCAGACCAGCCGCCTGCAGTACCCCAGATCCTGGTGAAGAGACCAAGCTCTGCCCCAGGGATCCGGACCGATGGTGGCCCGTCTTCGTTGGGACTCTCTCCTGAAGGGGGTGGTGGGGGCGGTGGTGGTGGTGGTAGTGGTGGTGTTAGACCATCGTCTGCCAGAGGACGAAGGCCGGTCTCAGCAAGAAGAGCGGCATCACCTCAACCGAGGAGACCTACGTCACCAAGGTAACATGGAATATATATTTGCTGGCATCTTTAATTTCCAAATCAAACCTTGAATGAGGTACAAATGATGTTCGGATTGTTTTGTTCTCTTTCATTAGTTTACTGTAGAAAAGGGTGGGAGGTTGAAAAATGACAAAAGTTCCATTTTGTGCTTGCTGTACATGAATCTTTTCCTCACCTCATAATTTGCATACACATACATTCATTTTTTATGACATATTTTCATCTCACAAAAAAAACAGAATTTAACTACTTGGAAATATTTTTTTCTTTTCATCAAAATTTGAGAATTTATCATTATTTTGTCATTTAATGTGATTTTTTCCCTATGCATTAGGCTAGTATTCTAGAGTTGTATCCTTATAATATTTGTATATATATATAGGAATCATTCCTCCAAAATAGGAAAATGTTAGCTATGTGAAATGATAACAACAAAAATAAATTCAGACCGATGCATTTTTTTCTTCTATTCCCAGGCCTACATCTCCCAGGTTTACCAGACCTGTGTCTCCTAGAAGCAAACAGAAAGGATCTCAGTGGCAAGGTAGACCGGTCCCTGCATTTGGACATTCAAACCCTGTAAGTGTTGCGGTATTACGAAGCTCACTTTCATATGCAGGATGTACAATGTCCTCAAATATTAATATTTGGAATAGGAAAGTCATGTATATTTGTGATGATAAACGCTTGTATGTACATTTATCATAAATTCATTGTACTAGGCAAATTGGAATGTTTAGAGTAGAATTTTACATAGTTTGTCTATGAAACACAGAAAGAAAGATTTTGTTTTCAATAACTTTTTGTTTGTTGGATAGATGTTTAAAATGGGTGTGTTTTTTAAATTATTTTCTTACCCTTCAACGCACTTGGATTACATAGAACATATTATTAAATAGTACCCTCTACTTGTAATCAAGGAACATAACATACAACAAGTGTAGTCTCCACAAATTTCATAGTGCTTTTACCCTTGTCTAGCCAGTTTTTTTTCACTCATTATCTATGGCCACAACCCTACTAGAGTAGTCTAGAGCACAGATAGATATAACCCGGTATGGTCTTCTTTTTATTTCTGTAGGAGGCCGAGTATGAGTCATACCAGAAGCATCAAGAAGCCAAAAGTTCTGTTCAGATCCAGAAGCTCTTCAACAAGTCTTCAGCGAAGGACGCCAAGAAGCGACTTGGTCAGGCAGAGAAGGCCAGGCAGGAGAAGATGGGCAGGGAAGCGTTTGAATCAGAAAGGTTTGTCAACTTTTTTTTAATCTTCTTCAGGGATGCCACTTATCAGGTTTAATATTTGCATGTTTTAAGGCCCAATTGTACTACTTGTAGCTACTTGCTCCCTCTATATAGAAAACAATGCCTAATTGTGCCTGTTGGTCCCCCATGATCCTCTTTTTCTTATGATAAGTGAGAGCTGAGTTGATGAGATAGCCACCTGTCAGTGACCTTGCTGGGTGGTCTTATCCCTTCTGTCCACACTAGTACAGACGGCCTTTAAAATGCTTGACTAGAGATGAAAAGGTCGTGGGTTTGACCCTCACTAATTTTCTTCAACAAGACATTAATTAACATTTGTCACTCTCCACCCAGGTGTTGAATGGGAACCTGCAGGTGGGAAGGGAGTCCTTGAATAATGCAAGCGCCAAAATGAGTGGCCTAGCTAGAGCTGTGGTAATATTGAAATGCCATGAGCACCATTTGTGGTAGATATTATTACTCTACAAGCAGCCAATATTGTTTTTATTATAATGAATCCGGTTCAATTTTTAATGCTAGTTTTTAACTTTACATGTCAGTTTTGTTATTACTATTTTTTGTTATTATCATTGTTGTATTTTCTTTGCATCCTCGAATGTATATATTGTTTATGTTGCTTGTATATGTATGTCACTTGCCAGTGGAGGACGAATTTCTGTTTTTTTTAATCAGACAATAAATTATCTTGAATCTTGAATGAAATTATTCAATGTACTTGGAAGTCATATCTGCATTAATTATCAAATAATAATAGTTTTGTGTGTGTGTTGAAAGGAATGCTTCTTTTGTATCATTTACAGAGCGTATCTTGAGCATTTATGGAGGAGAGAGGTAGCGCTCTACAAGCGAGACGACGTCACCTTCAAGAACTTTGAGAGAGAGTACATGCTGGATAAACTCAACAAGAGTAAACTCAGGAATGCGAAACGTGACATGCTACTCCGAGAGTAAGTCATATTGTTTGCGTCTTGTATAGATTCCTGTTTATATTTTCTATTCACTGTTACACTTTCCCTTAATCACCCTTTCCATAACAGAATTTTGGAATAATGTAAACTACAAACCATTGTGAAACAACAGGTTTTTTCACAATAAAGAGCTTTCATCAATTGTAATAATTTGTTGGCGATTTAATTATTTCTTGGCATGAAACTTATACAAAATCTGGACCTCAAACCTAGCTTGAAATAAAAGTACTGATAATTACTTTCAGCAGCTTCTAGAAACTATCTTTTGATGATTATATACTGTGCGTCAATGTGCAGAGCCATGATGAAGTAAACTGTAAATCAACTATTTGTACAAAAGCTTAATAACAACATTCAAAATTTTAGTTCTTTGAAGAAGAAAATTATTCAATATTACGAGTACGAGAGATATACCGGTATTCATTATATATCTGGTATGTATACAAATTATTTTTTACTAAATGGCAGTCACTTCAACATTTGTTTGTATGAACAACAAGGAGAGTTAAGGAAAGACTTAATTTCATTGAATTGTAAAAATGTTTGTTTGACTCAATAAAATAGCCTATGGAGGGCTAAAATGTTTATTAAAAAAAAAATTGAATGAATTACCAACAAAACAAAAAAACAAAAACAAAAACGATGAAGTAAATAACTGCATTATCACATATACAATATGTATACACCATACAAGTAAAACATGCTTCTGTGTTTTGAGTAGGAGCCAAATCAATAAAAATATTTCCACAGAAAATTTCTCTCAAAGATATATATGGTATATACATTCCAAGTCTCTTAAAAGCTGAATTAGTTCACCTTCATAAAGTTGTTTTAATCGAAAGTGCTGGCGATGTCGTGGCAATGTCCTAGCAAAATATTGAGTGTTGGGTGCATGTATGTATGCATAGCTCTATGCTGATGCTTGGCATCTTGGAGCATTGCCCATGGGTCTTGGTCAGAGCTTGGTAGCTTGCGGTCGACGTCACAGCAGATCAAGGATGCTTTTATTTAGAATTGTAGTCAAAATCATATCTCGTAGTGATTATGTCAATATCAATATCATACGTTGCTCTGATGGTGCCATAAGGCTAAAAAGGTGAAGAACCATTTGAGATAAGCCAACTCTGCCTTCAAGTATGATTTGTTATGAGTGACCCTTTTCTCTCTCTTAATTTGTGCAGACAAGCCGCTGAAAACAGACATCAGATGGCCCTTCTCAAAAGGATAGGACCGAGTGTAGATATTCATGAGTAAGATTGTATTTCTATTCATCCGTAAGAAAATAATAAAAGAGAAGGACATTTTATCCCCATGTGATTATTATACTTATCTTAAGTGTCATCTATGTCAACAGTGTTCTGTTTTTCTGTCTAATCTACAAAGTCATTTAGGATCATAATGCATTTAAATCAACCTTGAATGTATTAAATAAACCTTGAATATACATATAAATAAACCTTGAATGCATATAAATAAACCTTGAATATACATATAAAAAAACCTTGAATGCATATAAATAAACCTTGAATGCATATAAATAAACCATGAATGCATATAAATAAACCTTGAATATACATATAAATAAACCTTGAATGCATATAAATAAACCTTGAATGCATATAAATAAACCATGAATGCATATAAATAAACCATGAATGCATATAAATAAACCTTGAATGCATATAAAAAAAACTTTGAATGCGTATAAATAATCTTTAAATGCGTATAAATAAACCATGAATACATACAAATAAACCATGCATGCATAGAAATAAAGCTTGAATGCAATTCGAGTTCTGTAAAAATTAGGGGTATTTTTTAAAACTCTCACTGGAAATACTGTAGGATTTAATACGTGTGATTGAAGCATCATCGTTGTCTTTTATTTTGATGAACCTGTGTACATGTATCTCTCTCTTTCTGCCTGTTTCAACTTGTAAAATGGCCACATTTGTTTTGTATTCTACCAGGTTATTCAATGCACAGTCCAGAGGTGTGTCTAAGGCAGTCATGAGAAGAGCAGCTATCAGCATACAGAGGTAGGAAATCAAAACACATTTAATACCCAGTCACAATCCTTTTTACCCCCTCCAATTTAACATTATTTCACACATGTTTTTGTTATGATTTGGCTTTATATTGTGTTTATCGCTGCCTTTTGTGATATCTTATACTCAGTAATATAGATTATAATATTCAGGGGAACTCCTATTTCATTTGAAGCTATTCTATAAATTGAACATTCTCTGCCTTAGTATGTATATATACTAAATACTAAATATTATTTCAAGGAATCTGTGCCAGTCTGTAATGAAATGGAAAACCTAGAAGAAATACAGTCAAACCTGTCAATGAAGGCCACCCATGGGAAACGCAAAAAGTGCCCCATGTAGACAGGTGGCCTTTCTAGTCAGGTTCCGAAAAAACACAAGTTTCATCTTAGGAGAAGGCAATATAGTTTACCACAATAGATACGTGGCCTTTATACAGAGGTGACAGGTTCGACTGTATATGAATGTGTAGAATTATCAAGCCACTGTGGCTCTGGCTCGTACTCTTTAAATTTACAGCATACTGACATTTTATGCAATCTTCACACCGTATGGGTTGAATGAATGAACATACATGTACATTTCCATTTTCTGATGTCTTAATCATCACCATTGATAGTGGCAGTACCATCGTCTGAAATTAAGTCTTTGGGGCTTCTATACACACACAACGTCTTCTCAAAAAAGGTATCTCTAATTATTCTGTATATTTTAATTTCACAGGTTTGTTAGAGGGATGATCATCCGGAAAATGCTTGCTAAAGTAAAGGAAAAGGTGAGTATGGCACTAGTAGCACGAGTAGATGACCAATTATATGACAGACAAAGCTGAAAATCAAAAAATATATATATAACACAGAATCAAAGTGCAGTGATCACGGCTATTATTAAACATGAGTCCCAGCCCCCCCCCCCCCCTTTGTTCCTCCCCTCAATTTGAAAGCATTATGAGTCTTCTCACTATTCTCTCTCAGGCATTCTGCCAAAGGCAGGTCCACACACAATAGCCTTCTTAAGTTCTTTCTCCAACCCTCTCTATCTTTAGCCTTCTTCTTCATTCTGTCACCTACCAAGTCTGACACCATCCCAAATTTTGGTCTTCATCTCCCCACCGATTACCATCCATCTTCCCTTCCAAGATGTCTCTGAGCTTGTTATCCCCCGTAAGATGTGTCCTATCCACCTTTTATTCCGTCTTCAGATCGTTTTTTTTTAAGCTACTTTGTTCATCCACTCTATCGAAAACTTCCTCATTGGTGACCCTGTCCCTCCAACTAATTCCTTCCATTCTTCTCCACAGCCACATTTCCAAACGGTCAATCATACTTTCCTCTGCTCTCCTGATTGTTCAAGTTTCAGATCCATACAATGCTACACTCCAAACCAGACATTTGACAAGTCTCTTAGATTGAGCCTTTTTACTGTCAGTACCCTAGTGATAAAAGAGAAATCCTTCTTGGCTAGTGATGTGCTGTTTTTGATCTCTCTGGTGTTGTATCCATCACTAGATACACTACCGTTGTACTCTTTTAATCGTGTATGTTAAACATCTCTCTCCCTTCTCTTTGTTCGTAGGTTAAAAATAAAAGACGCTTTTAATAATGATATTGCCCTTGAATTTATGTAGTATATTACAGAGTCAAAGTGAAAGTGCATGTTTCTTGAATCAAGGTCAAGGTTTATTAAAAAAACATGTATCGCAGCCCAATGGCTGAATTGATCATGTGTACAAATGAAACACTCATTGCATATTTCAAACATAAAATATAGTTACAATTAATTTGACAATACTGAAATGCATGTATATAAAGTTACTTTGATAAGATTGCTTGGGCAGCAAAAATAAGAAAACAGAATTTAACATGAAGTCAGGAAAACGGAGAGGAGAAACATGAAGAAAAAAGTATAAGAGGAAGTTGTAGAAAATGCATGTACATCAAAAAATATAAATTGCATACATGTATTTTTAAAGAGTCATTAAGACAATATACGAAAATAAGAAGTAGAAAAGTACATATTCTTTTCATAACATTGTTGAAGATTGATATTCCAAGTCTTTATATTATTGCTGAGAGAAATGATATACAAAAAACAGAACAATTGTGGCACTCTAAAATTACTTTTCCTTCAGATATAAAGTGGCTATTGAAGGGAAAGGGAACAGAATTGTGTTAATTTGGTTTGTTATTATCTTATGGAGAGTAAAAATCAGGAAACTTCAACATCTGTGAAAAAGAGTATAATACAAAAAAAAAATGTATATTATTCATCTACTTTGATTAATTGGGCTTGGCTTTATTGAGAAGGTCGACAAAGTAAGGTATGGGGCTATTTTGGAAACGATTGGTTTTGCACTTGAACTGTTGATATCTAGATGCATGTCGTAAGGAGATGGGTACGTTTTTCCGAAGAGGTAACCAGGTACTACATGTTGGGTGCTTAGCTAAGGATGTAGCAAAATCCAGACAAAGCTTTACCCTTCTGGATTCAAGCGTTGAGAGTCCACATATTTGGCAGGCATTGGTATAATTTGTGTATCGTGGACCCAGTATGATTCTACATACTCTTTTTTGAACTTGCTCCTACTTGTCTCTCCCAATTCTCCCCTTTTATTCAGAGTCGCATCCATGCTGGCTCGTTCAAGTCTTTCATCAAGTACTACTACCAGCTGATGAAGAAGATTGCTAGATGGCATGGTGCCAAGAAACCCAGGATACATCTAGACCTCTGGCAGATGGATGAATTCATGGATAAAAGAAATGTGAGTTCAAGATGAGACATGTAAAATTTTATTTTATTTCAAAATCTTCACAATCGTGCACATGTACTGGCATGCCCTCTCTGCAAATTGCTATAAAATATTTTTCTTAAGTTTTGTTTGCTATTTATTTTGATATCAAAACTTCAAAGTATTATAAACTTTTTTGCACAATTTATTCAAATCATATTTTTATAAAGACGTATGAATACAAATCATTTCAATTGCTCCCTGTAATTTCTTGTCAGAAGAATTATAGCGCTTGTATTGAATTACATGTAGAACACAGATGGTGCACAAGTAAATCAAAATAATTTTGACAAGTGGAATTAAGATTCATTAAGGAAATTTACCCCCAAAATAAAATAAAATGTATGGATTGGTGGGAAAAAGGTGAGTAAAATAAAGGAAGATATGAAAGAAGCAGCTTTACATCATTGGACTCCATTTACCACCTACCTGTCCTTGTCTTTCTGTTACATGGATCTTTTCTCCATGTGACTTTTGTAATATTCTTCAATATTGTAATTCACACAGACTATGAGTACATCTTTGCTATGAGGATCCATCCTGAGACACAGATGTCTGCCAAAGATCTGCCTTCTTATCTCAAGGAATGTGATCATCATCCATCTCAGAGAGAGATCAATCATGCTACTGGTTGTGTCACTACCATTATCATTATCATCATAACTATCTTCATTATCATTACTTCTTTCAATGTATCCATTACAGAATATGAGTACATCTTTGCTATGAGGATCCATCCTGAGACACAGATGTCTGCCAAAGATCTACCATCTTATCTCAAGGAATGTGATCACCATCCATCTCAGAGAGAGGGATCAATCATGCTACTGGTTGTGTCACTACCATTATCATTATCATCATAACTATCTTCATTATCATTACTTCTTTCATTGTATCCATTACAGAATATGAGTACACCTTTGCTATGAGGATCCATCCTGAGACACAGATGTCTGCCAAAGATCTACCATCTTATCTCACGGAATGTGATCATCATCCATCTCAGAGAGAGATCAATAATGCTACTGGTTATGTTACTATCGTCACTGTTATTATCATAACTTTCTTCATTATCATTACTTCTTTCATTGTATCTATTACAGACTATGAGTACATCTTTGCTATGAGGATCCATCCTGAGACCCAGATGTCTGCCAAGGATCTCCCATCTTATCTCAATCTGATCATCATCCATCTCAGAGGGAGATCAATAATGCTACTGGTTATGTTACTGTTATCACTGGTATAATCAGTATTATCTTCATTATCATCACTTCTTTCATTGTATCTATTACATACTATGAGTACATCTTTGCTATGAGGATCCACCCTGAGACACAGATGTCTGCCAAAGATCTACCATCTTATCTCAAGGAATGTGATCATCATCCATCTCAGAGAGAGAGAGATCAATAATGCTACTGGTTATGTTACTGTTATCATCATCATCATTAATACCTCTCATTTTCTTGTATTTAAACAGACTATGAGTACATCTTTGCTATGAGGATCCATCCTGAGACACAGATGTCTGCCAAAGATCTCCCATCTTATCTCAAGGAATGTGATCACCATCCATCTCAGAGAGAGATCAACAATGCTTTACTAGGAGCAACCAAGAGTGAGTTTAAGCTGAGCATTGTTAAACTACGTAGTGGAAAACCACTCATGCATTTAACCCATAAAATTGGTCTCTTGAAAACTTAGCACAAAAGTAATATTGCCTTCTGCTTTTTTTATATCAAAATTAATTGATGAATTGCTATTTCCATACTGCTCTTTTTCATATTTTTACAGACCCCTAATATTGCAGGTATGCATCCTTTTGCATTGAGGATTCTTCTCAGTAGCCTCTACTAGAATGAATCTAGTGGGCTGAGTAATTAGCAAAGTAGATGAGGAAATCAAAGGGGGGAGGTGTTGTCAAATAGAGCTTGTGTTCCCATATGCTTGCTTGCACGTTGATGTTTTACAGTTGGTTGGATTTTCTACAAGAAACTCATTTTCTGCTTCATAAACAATCCAGGATAGTTTCACCAGTTTACCTTGAGGGACGTTTCCATGACCAGAACCTATGATTACTTTTAAAGAGTTTTTAAAGGAAAATTCAGCACGTCATCCCCAATTTTCACCTGCATTATTTTCCACAGAGGATTTCAATAAGCCCAACTTGATGCTGAAGGAGAGAGAAGTCTCCGAGATCGTCTTCATGATCTACGTCCCACGAGGGACCGGTCTAGAAGCCAAGAATGTCCGCAAATCAACCTGGCTCAATCCACTAGTTGACGGGGAGGAAGCTAGGAAGATGATGGGTAAGCATATATTTTGTCGCTTGTAGATAAATCACGTGATGATCTTTTTTTCCCCCTTTTTTGTTGTCGCCCTTTTTTTTTAAAACACAATGTTGGCAGGTTTTTCTTTTTAAGCATTCCTTTAATCAAACACTTTAAAGCTGGAAAACAAGACTGATTCATTCCACATCCAATAGGAGGAAAAAACAGACCTCTTTGTTATGTGAGCAGCAGCATTATCAAAACAATGTGGGACTCACATTACAGGAAAGCTGGCAAGACCTGGGACCTGTTTCACAAAGCCTTTTTAGAATGAAAATGACAAAAATCAATGACAAATCTGCTGATAACCAATCAGAAGCAAGCAAGGATTTCACTAGCTTGTAACAAAAATTGTCATTGAAGACAAGTTTTGTGAAATGGGGCCCAGATGTAAAAAAATTACCTGTTGATATCTGAACTTGCAATTGTTTGTTGTAACGTAGCAAAGCATATACATGAAAGGATTTTTGCTAACTTTACTTTTCAAATTTTTCTGTAATTCTTGCAGGGAATGATGAAGTGAAGAATGTGGAGCTCTCCAAATCACTGCAGCTGGTCTTCAACTCCATGCAGGAGCGCAAGGAACAGGAGATATATAAGGAGAGGATCAGAAAGAGGGAAGAGGAGAAAAAGAGGCTGGAGTTGGAGGAGCAAGAAAAGGAGAGGAAAGAACAAGAGAAGAAGCTGATTGCTGGTGTAGGGAATGGAGAAAAGAAAGAGGATGAGAGTGGGGAGAAAGTGAACAGTGGTGAGAAGGAATGAGAGAGAGAGATATATAGAGAGGAAATGGAGAGAAGTTGAGAAAGGAAGAGAGAGATAGAGAAAAGTACTGTTTGGGAATAGTGTTGAGAACCAGAAGAAAAGATGAGAAATGGAAGAGAGAGAGAGAATGGAGAAAAGATGATGTTTGAAAATGGTGATGAGAAGCAGTAGAAGAGATGAGAAGAGAAGGAGAGAGAGAGAGAGAGAGAGAGAGAGAGAGAGAGAAGGAGAGAGAGAGAGAGAGAGAATTGAATTGAAAACAGAGTTTTAGGATAGTGATGATATAAAGAATAATGATGAGAAAGGGAAAGAGAAAGCAAGGTTTTGTTAGAGAAAAAATGTAAAAGAGAGACACACACATAAACACACAAACCGCAAAAAGAAGAAGACACTGAGATGAATAAAGAATGAGAGTAGATAGCTTGAAGATTAAGAGATACATGTAGCTGGAAAGATGGCAAGGAAAGATAGGAGAAGAGATATAATATCCGTATGCTGCACATTTCAAAAGTAGTGCAGTCTTTACTTAATGTGAACTACCGGTACTGAAAATTATGTGTGTGCAATCTCCATGAACACTGTAAGTTTCCAATACATTTTTGTGATATACACCCAAGGAAGCTAAATATTTGTGTCTTGGTATAAAACATTTAATATAGGAGAAAAAAGACTTTTTTATAGTCGTACCTCACATAAAAAGAATTGATATGACGAGACAGTACTTTCTTCTGAGATGTTTTTGAGAAAGATTTATCTGTGATATGTCCGTATGTCTTTCTAAGCTGTGACTACATGTACATGTATTTTGGAATGACTTGTCAGCATTTTTTTACACTACTTTTTTATTATTGGCTTTGTTTTGTACATTTCTGTGATAAACTTGTATACCAAATAAAACGTGATGTAAATGTGCTCATTATTAAAAGTGCTTCAGAAGAAATCCAAAGTTTTCTAAGATTATTCCGTCCATAATTTAGGGGCTTCTTCGGGCAGAACATTCAAGGTTATGTGTATTCAATTTTCTGTCTCTTAATTACACTATCTTTCTCATTTGACCAATTGAAAGAAGGGTTCTTCTGTTTTAAAGTTGGATTATTACTGAAGAAAAGATGCTGTATTTTTGTGAAGCAGGAATTTCATAAATTCTTTGTGGTATAGAGACAATTTAAAGATGTTTTGAACTGATACAGCCTAATCTTGTTCTTCCCAATCTATATTTTTCCAAAAAATACAAAGCAGTTGCACACAAGGCTGATATACATATTTGTCCCCATCTCTCTCTCTCTCTCTCCGTCTGTCTCACCTCCCCCCCCCCCCCCCACCTCTATCTCTTCTGTATTTGTTTCATTCTTTTCTTTCCATCTTTTTTTCTACTATTCAATCTCTCCTTCCACCTTATTTCTCTTTATTTAATTTAATTTGTATGCCTGTCTCTGTTGTTTCTATTTGTCTACCCATCACAATCGTTATCTTTTCACTTTTTATCCATCTTCACTCTTCATACTGTTTTATCTCACTAACTTTCACTTGCTTTCATTTGCTTTTCACCGTCTTTATTTACCTTCCAGTTTAAATGTGGACAAAGAATTTGTATTTTCAAAAAGAGTAACACCTTGAACATTTATATTACAAAAATTATATGTATATAAGCCCTTTTTGTCTGAATATTTTTGTATTTTTGCAATATCTTCATTTGTATTCATTTTTATTTGTGATTGAAAGCTTTGTACAATTTTCGTAACGTGTGCAGTGTATAATGAAATTATTTATACTGTATATAATGTCTTTTTAAAAGCAATAGGTAATGCAATGTATAATCATGTAGTTGAAATGTATGTGTGATTTCCAGTGTATAAATGTCCCCAAAATGTGAAATTAACTACCTCCACATTCCATTACTTATAATATGTACAAAATTTCTTCAATTATCAAATGTTTCTAATGATTACTTTTGTATTTTATGAAAAAAATACATACAAGTATGACTGGCAAATTGCTTCTTCTAGGCATTTGCTAGTAGTATTTATTTGAACCAATATATCACCAGCAATTGCTATTCTGTGTTAGTTGAAGCAAATTATATTGAGCCAGTTATTGAAATAAATGTTTAATGATATTTCTTCATGTTAATGCAGTTTGTTAATTAAGCACTGCATCTAATATTTTTTGCAAAAGTGGTTAAATGAATTAGACGGAAGTAACATGCTCAAATACTCATACGTGTGTCTAAACAGTATCTGTATCTTCCTGTTTACAATGGCATTTTTATTTTGCTTAACAAGTTTCATTGATAATAATTTCAGATATATACAATGTTACATCTTCAATCTTTGTAGTAGTAATAAAATTATGACCTGAGTGATCTTAAATTAACAATAAATTTACTAAAAAGGAAACATTTTTTTGTTAATGTTTATTTGTGAAACAGTCATCAATTGTGTGAAGCTCAGTCAGTATATCATCAAACAGACTTAAAGGTACTATGTCCCTTTTGCAGCCAACCTCGAATTCTGTAGAACTTTGCAGGAATTATGAATATGTCATGTATGTCCTATCTGTGAAATTTAAACGTTAGCAGTGTCCTCATATTCAAATTATGCAAGGAAACCCGTTTACTTGCTAGACTTCACTGTCAGACACTATTGAGTGACTGACTGGCTTTTTACCTTCTTTGGTAATAACATCCATGAAAAGAGTTGTAAAGGGTACATGAGCATTTGTCTACATCAATAACCCAATTCTTGTGATGGCCAAGATTAAACTGATTGAATCTTTGCGCAGCATAAAACGTATGACCATTCGGTACAATTGTCTGAAAATCAAGACTATTACTTTTGGGCTCTATAGCCCTAAAGTCGATATGACAACTAATAGTCGTTATTTTCCCACTTGAAGACATTTTCAAGCCCTACCTTTTTTAGGGAAGTTCTAAATTAGTATTATCTTTCAAATGCAGTTGGAATTTAACATTTTTTAAAAAAATTTTGGCCTGCAAATGGGACATAGTACTTTAATATTTCACACTCACACTCACAATTAATAAATTGAAACATTTATCTCTTGAAAATATGTGAAATATTTATTATAAAACTTTGTCGAATGGTAATGACACTCTACCAAAATATATACTACACAGTATGACTTTAAATAAACACAATATTATTGATATTAGTCTTGTTGTTTACAAAATTTATCAATTTCAATCAAAATCACATACAAAAAGCATTATGTAATACTATATACTTACAAAAGCACACAAAAACATATTGCTAATGTCAGATACTTAATCAGGTACCCTGTGAAGAAATACTGCTGGAAGGCCTTTATAAATTTTCTTTTGTTCATGATTAATTTCAAGCTCTGAAGGATAAATTTGTGAAGATTTATCACAAACTTCACTTAGAACTTGAAAAAATATTCTGGTAAAGGTCTATTGCAGTCCCTGAATCGAGTACACTTGTCACATCATAGTCTCCTTTCTTGCCAAACCTAAAATGTAAAGATAAAGAAGAAAATATCAATAGTTACTCAGAAAACTTAAACGTTAAACGTTTGTGGTGAAGCATCTATATAAAAAGGGGAAAAAAATAAGTTCAGGAGAGCTTATTATTAAAACAAAGTAGAGATTCACTTAAATATAATCTTAAGGTTAATCTGAAGTTCTACATGGAGAACTGAATAAAAATAAATTATCATGGCCATGTTGCATAAAAACTTACTGTTGATGGTAACTTTGCCATCAATGGCATCTTCCATGGAAACCTTGATATGATTGGCAAAGTTACCATCAATGGCAAGTTTTATGCAATGGGTTCCAGCTTTGATGGTAACTTTGCAATCAATTGAACCCTTGATGTGATTGGCTATTGACCGATAACATTGATGGCAAAGTTAACATCAGTGGCAAGTTTTATGCAACGAGTTCCAGCTTTGATGGTAACTTTGCCATCAATGAAAACCTTGATATGATTGGCTGTTGACTGATAATATTGATGGCAAAGTTATCATCAGTGGCAAGTTTTATGCAATGAGTTCCAGTTTTGATGGTAACTTTGCCATCAATGGAAACCTTGATATGATTGGCTGTTGACTGATAATATTGATGGCAAAGTTATCATCAGTGGCAAATTTTATGCAACAGGTTCCAGCTGCCTCCAAGAAGGCTGTTGCTGTCACTGACATTACATAGATTCTCAAAGAATCAAAAGATTTTTCCAATGAATATTTATGACTACATATAAAATGATAACCAGCTCTATATGGTGGGAAGTTGGGAACTGTATACAATTACTTCAGTCAATTTCTCATGAATGAATTTCATTACAAGAAGTAATGTCCAGAGCTTGATGTTAACTTTTAAAAGGACAGCAAAATTAATGAAAAATGTAATTACAGAAGATCATTCAAATTCAGTTCATAGTTCATTATGATCATGAACTCAATATGGGATGTGACATAGATGGTAATGAAATAAATCAATTAATTAATTACAAACAAATGGATAATTTACTTGCTAAAAGCAACTGCTTTCTTTCCTTCTCTAACTGTAAGAAAACTTTTTTTTCTCTTTTTTTCTCCGTCAATGAAAGTTTAATAATTAGAAACAAGTGAACTTTTTCTCATGCCACGATAAGCCAAGACAAACAAAGGGATCATTGCAAGATATTGAACACGCACAATACAACCATGCAAATAAGGATCGCTAAATTAAGTTGTGAGATTCTTCTTTAAGAGGCTATGTGCCATGTCCTTTACAATATCCCTTTAGGGAGATGCGAGTTAGTCTAGCAGTACGTTCACTTGGTCAGTTCTCTGTTTTCGCCAACAAACTGACTCGGGCAGACCCTGGTTAGAAACCAAGTCGTGTCTTTCGGATGGTGACGGAGAAGGTTGGTCCCCACACGTAAATAATCATATTAATACACGTCTGTAAAAACCCAATTACACACACATCATACCTCACCTTCTTTGCTGCTCTATGTACAATGGAGTGTCTGGCAGCAAGCCTATCAATGTCCTTGTCATAGCCTCCTCCTATGACAGTCACACAGGGGATTCCCCTCTGGATGACCTCATTGATCACCCAATAATCTCGTCTGAAAAGACCTGCATGGGACAGAGGATTCCCTTACCAATAATTTGAGATTGACGCAATTTTCATAGAGCAAGGAAATAAATCGGACGTTGTATGTCGACCAAGGTACATTTATTACAAAAAGCAAATACATGTCACGTTTAATTATCTTTTATGAACTTAAAAAGTAAGTCCAAAATAATGGACTAAACTTTCTCTTCGTGTGCATCTGTGATCGACAAAAACTTCAGCCCAAACTTTAGGAATACTGATGTATTTGACACATTTAAACTTTCACTAAAGTTCCTGTGAAGCAATTCTTATGTCTACCTCATGTTAAAGATCTTATAAAAATCTGATAAAAATACAACTTTAAATCAATGGAAAGCTGAATGAATGTAGAATATGATTTATATAAAGGAATTAAAAAATATTTTCCCTTTCAGTATTGCTAAAATGCAAATTAAAACCTCATTTTTTCTGCACCCCACCAAATTACGGGTCAACAGGGTTCAAATTTGCCATAGTTACAATGACAACATGATATGTGGGTCCGATTGGCTCACCTACATGTATATAGCTGAGGCGATAAGCCATGCTAAATTACTGCAAAGTCATTGTGAATATGCATATTCCACACAAGATGCTAGTTTTCAATTCGAAAACTTCTAAATTTCAAAGCTTTAGACTTTGAGCTTTAAGAGGGCTTTTACTCCTCTTACAGACACTAAAATAGCATTCAATTGATATCATATTGTAATCCATGTCCTATAAGCTTTCCATTGCTATATATTACCTACTTCATTTTTCACTTCCAACAGAGCCTTTAAACTTTTTCTTTTAAAATGCAGCAAAATGACTGGAAGGAAGAAATTTATCAAATAGGGATCTTTTTTTTAATATCCAATTTTTAAACAAATAAATAAGGTTGGGTAGAAAATCTTAGCAAATCAATGTATTAATATCAGTGAAGGCAGGTGCTGGTGCCTTTTCTTACCCTGATCAGTCAACTCTAAATATCCTAACGCATCATCCTTGTGAGGATCGACACCGGCATCAAAGAAGACCAGTCCTGGGCGGAAATTTGTCAGGACCGATGGTATGTGGTCTTGAATGATCCTCATGTAGTCATCATCCCCTGTTCCACGATCTACAGAGACATCAAGGTCGCTCTGTTGCTTCTTGAGAGGGTAGTTCTTGCCACAATGAACAGACAGTGTGAACACACTGGGGTCTTCCTGGAAGATAAGAGCCGTGCCATCACCCTTGACAATAAACAGAGGATAAAGACAGACATTGAAGTTTAATAGCAATTAAAGGAGGATATATGTATGTGGTCTTGTAAAACCATATTGTACTAAACGTGAACTGTCTTGGGATCGACAGAGGTGTCAAGGTTGCTCTATTGCTTTTTAGACAGGATAGTTCTTACTGCAGTGGACAGAAAGGGTGAACACAATGGGATCTTCCTGGAGGATGAGGGCTGTTCCATCACCAGTGACCAGGGAAGGAGAGAAGGGATATAAAGATATTTTCATTTATAAAGAGAAGACAAGGATATGTGGTCTTGAATGATATTAATGTCTTCATTGTCTGCTAGCTGTCTTGGGGTCTTCCTGGAAGATAAGAACTGTACCATCACCCTTGACAAGAAACAGAGGATAAAGACAGACATTGAAGTTAGCAATTAAAGGAGGATGTATGTATGTGGTCTTGTAAAATCTAAACAAACTTAACACAAACTGGCTCGGGATCTACAGAGGTGTCAAGGTTGCTCTCTTGCTTCTAGACAGAATACTTCCTACTGCAGTGGACAGAATGGGTGAACACAACGGGGTCTACCTGAAAGATGAGGGCTGTTCCATCACCCTTGACCAGTAGAGGAAAGAAGGGATATAAAGATAATTTCATTTATTAAGAGAAGAGAAGTATGTGGTCTTAAATGATCTTCATGTCTTCGTTGTCTGCTAGCTGGCTAAGGATCTATAGAGATGGCAGGGGTGCCTTGTTGCTTCTTGACAGAGTACTTCTTGCCTTGATGGACATAGAGGGTGAAGACGCTGGGCCTTACTGGAAGATAAGGGATGTGCTGTCACCCTTCAGAGAGGTACAGAGGATTGAGAACAATCAGGAAACTTTGAGAACTTGCAAACAGGCCTCCCAATTGTTTTAAGGAAGGCTGATGGGGCTGACTACTGGATTTGGAACTGGTAGCTAGGTCACAGATAGGAAAGACATCAATCTTGTATTACTAAGTCCTTTTAATAGGACTTAATGTTCTAGGTCAACTAGCCGTTTATCTACAAGCTTATATTCTTAGTAACCTGGTCTTAAATAAAACAATACTCTGCATGAAAAATCTTCTCTCCCCCCCCCCCCCCCCCCCCCCCAAGGAAAAAAAAATCTTGTTACTAATTTGTTGACAACATACCTGTAAACAATTTAATTAAAACGTTTCTCACCTGATGTACATCTAGGTCGATAATCAGTACCCTGTCAACCTTCCCTCTATGCACCATAAGACTTGCTGCAACTGCCATGTCGTTGAGTAGACAGAAACCTGCTCCATGTTCGGGGAAGGCGTGGTGAGTGCCCCCTCCTGTATTGCACACCAAGCCCCTCCCGAGGGCCAGCTCAGCAGCCAGGATGGTGCCACCTGCAACATCAACACAGAAACAGGAAAATTTAATGTTAGTCTTATAGACAAGCTATTTTCCAGAAATAAACAAATCAGGCTCAGCACAGTGTGAGTGCCCTAAAGCTTTAGTGGTAAGGTATAAATCATCTTCAATTGATCTTGATTGAACTAAAATGCTTGATATATCTCATAGTTTCTCTCCAGTATGGAACAAAACCTTCACAACCTTTTGGCCTTCGATTTGTCATCCATCGCATACTCTACAGCGCAGAGAAAATGACAGACTAACCATGAGGAGGCGAGTTGGCTCAGTCGGTAAAGCGTCCGCCCGTCGAACCAAAGATCCCGGGTTAGACTCCAACCCAGGCGGATGACTGAAGCCTGCGTTGTGTGTTAACGTGCCCCTTCCCTTGTTCATAGTCGCAGGTTATGTCAAGCGGAAAACAGTCTGTCCCTCGGATAGGACGTTAAATGGAGGCCCCATGTAGAGAAGAGTCACTACCTTTGCACGTTAAGAACCCACTGCACTGTTCGTATAAGAGTAGGGGGAAACCCCTGTGTAGAGGTCCACCTGCACACACCCCAGTATAGTACGATAATACTCTGTAAAGAGGTCTGTACTCAAAAAGAAAGAAGATGATGTATAAAATATACAACAATCTTGCTCATCTTCCGGCACAGGACTATATCACAGAAGTCACCCAGTCGACGAGAGCCACCCAACCACATTCCTATCAGATGCCATAAGAACTGAATGGCATCAGCATTTGTTCTTTTCGAGATCAGTAAGGAATTGGAATTCCCTGCCCTCAGAAATTGTTGCAGCGCCATCTGTTGGAGGCTTCCATAATCGACTGCAGACGGTTGGTGACAGTTGCTAGTCTTCCCCCATCCTACACATAAGCTTGTAAATATTTGTAAATAAACTGTATTATAATTTAATGTAAATAGCACTAAAATGGAAGTAAATTGCGGTTAACACACACATACACATAGTTTTCAAGAATCTTCAGTCAATTGAAGGAGGCAGACTTGATCATAAGATGACACTATGAACATGACTGACAGAGAAAGCGGACAAAATATACAGCTCCTCAGGTAGACAAAGGAACATCCCTTCACTGCTATTATGTAAAAATGTGTAGAACAGGTGTCACATGCATATTCACCTTTGTCCGTCATATTCATAGTATGAAGAAGAAGTATCATTTTACCTGTTTCATATCTACACCTTGATACCAGTCCCTCGCTCCATGTGAACCCAGTGACGCGTTGTTCCTTTGCACTCGTCTTGCCTTCAAAGAACTTCTCAATGTACTCCTCAGTGTGCACACGGATCAGCTCATCCTTGGTAACATGAACAGGGCTGCTCATCTGTTTCTTTGATATGACCCCATCGTGTAGAAGAACATCTGCAAAATCGAGGTGAAGCATACAGTGTTGATAACAGTCAAAGAGGAAGGGATCAACCTTCATGAAAAAAAGCTCATATTATGCCTGTGATCACGGCGCTCCCATGCAAATTTTCATATGGGTAAAGTGCATAAGAAATTGCATTTTGTAGGGTTTGAAATGCAAAAAATATATTGTAATATCATCGTTTTCCTGTGGTGCCATAATACGAATTCCAGACAACCCGCCCCAAGACAACCCGCCACAATACCCTGGACATCTCGCCACACTTTTTTCCCCTCATGATTTCTAGATCTAAAATCCCTCATCTTAGATGAAATTGTCATTTTTCATGATTTTTGTGCTTTTATAAACACAGTCATTACAGGAAACATGGAAATTGTGAGTATTTTGAGAGCTGTTCTAAAGAATAAAGATGATTTTAGACTAAAGATTTAGACTAAACTTAGACTATGTTGTTGTATCATCATGAAAACTTAACCTAAGGTTAAGTTTTTGAATGTATGATATGATTTTGAAAGTATAAGTCCTTAGTCAATGAAACTTGGACTATAGGGTAATCAAGTATCCCCAATCATGTGAGTAGAATTCCAGTCACTAAGTTAAGGTCAAAGGTCATTTTAGGTCAACAAACTTAGACTTTTTGTGGCATCAACATCAAGATTTGAATTTTTAGCATATTTTCAAAAGTGTTTGATCAAATTCCATGAAACTTGTACCCAATGGTTATCAGGTATCACAAATCATATGACACAAATTCCAGGTCACAAGGTCAAAGGCCATTTTAGGTCAGTAGACTTGGATAATGTTTTCACACCTTAATATGTGAATAAATAATAAAAAGTGGAGGCACAGTGTCTCCCACCCCCCCCCCCCCCAAACCAAGAATCCCGCCTCTGACTGTGGGCAAAAGTGCGAAACTAACCCAGAAAATTTAGAAATAAACCACATTTCAATTTTATTTTGTGGGTCAACTGCCCCCTCCCCCATCAATACGCCAGTACTTCCAGTACGTAGGCCTATCCTTCCATGAATTCCTACCATTAAAAATTATCAGAAGGGAAAAGGACATGTACAAAGGATAAGGGGGCACTTTAGGGGACCCTGAAAAAGTGTGGGCACAGTGTACCCCCCCCCCCCCCAACAAAGAATGCCGCCTCTGACGAAACAAACCCAGAAAATCTAGAACTAAACCACATTCCAATTTTATTTCGCGGGTTAACTCCCCCCCCCCCCCCCCCTATCAGTACGCCTGTGCTTCCAGTATCCTACCATTAAAATGCAGCTGTTATAGACCTCTAAATCTACCGAGAAGTTATCTCAATGATCTGGCGATCGTACGCCTTCGGTCAGTTGTCAAAAATGTATTATTGTTGCAAGGGAAATCAGCTTTATTCTTTATTCTTTGTAATGACATGTGTTTATAAAAGTACGAAAATCATGAAAAATGACAATTTCATCTAAGATGAGGGATTTTAGATCTAGAAATCATGAGGGGAAAAAAGTGTGGCGAGTTGTCCGAAAAGGCACCCCACCCTGGACAGCTCGTCTGTGGCGATCGTTGTCCAGGGTATTGTGGCGAGATGTCCAGGGTATTGTGGCGGGTTGTCTTGGGGCGGGTTGTCTTTGTGGCGAGTTGTCTGGACCCCCCATAATACCTTGAAGCTAGATACGCCATAGTTGCATGCACTAGCTGGTGTTACAGTAATTAAACGACTTTGAGAGAAATACAGCAGTGAGAACATGCTTCTAGCTGTTAAAAAAAAATTAATCAATAAATTATTTTTAGAACAATACAAATCATGGTTGGTGGTTTTTCTTCTTCTTCTTCTTTTAATAAAAAACATTTCTTATCAAAACCCTGACATACTGCATATGACCTCTAGCCTAACACCACTGTCTAATTAATCACCTCTAAGTTTGTTGAACTTTCTCATCTGGAAGCGATGGCCAGGAGGAAGATAAGACTCGTAGCCATCATGGTGCACTATGGGTAAGTCTGGAGCGTTGCTAATGTGAGGGGTCTCCTTGTCCGGATTGCTTGTATGGAAGACCACTGATGCAGGGGTATATTTCTGTCCACCATGGATCTGCAAAACACAGGCAGTATAAAATTAATCATGTTAAAATAGGCCTGCAGCAATTAAATTTATCTCTCACAGGCTACAGCTGTTGCATTTAAAACAGATCTGAGTACAATAATCTTCAATTGTGCAATAGGCACAATCAACAGACTTCTTCAGATAAGTTGTAAATCCATTGAACAACAAATGAATATCTATTTTGCTATTGCATTCAATGTGGAATAATGACAGATTTACTTGGGGGCGCTATAACCTTGATTAGCATGTTCTTACTTGTTAGATCCCATTAAAAAATAATATGTACAGTATTGTATTGCATATACCCAATAGTCTGGCTCTAGGCAGAAATGGGAAGATTTACATGCTATTCAAACTTTTATGTATGTGTACCTATTATGGTATAGCTTTGCAAAATATCTAACGGTATGTAACTTTATTTTACAGAGAGATGTAAGATAATGATAGGGGGAGCATTTATACATAAGGCCTGTTGGTCATAAAACTGAAGTCTTATCCTGCATGGTTATTGACTATAAATATATATACACATTGCTTGTGACGCTGGCAAGTCTGTAGACTGTATGGCCATCATGCAGACTGTCTTCGAATCATCAGGTCATCACGTCAATCAAATCAGGTCGGGCCGTGGCCGTGGTCACATATATTACCTGCAACCTTTTGAGAAAACATACCTAACCTTATACTCAAAAAATGCTGTGGCTATAATATTTGTGAAATATCGGGCCCTCATCTATTAGATGGGACGCGGTGACTGATGATTCGAAGTAATTAAGCCAGCCAGGCTAGTATGTGATTAATTGACAGCTAGCATCCGTTATTGGGGTAAACACCGGAATGGTGTCGCAAATTCCCAATGAACTAGAGCCCATAATTTGTAAAGTAAATTGTATGTCAATTAATGGGCATGCAATGTGGGCGAAGAAAATTTTGACTATATAAAACATGAATATTGTATATTATAGACAATGAATATGATAATTCAATTGAATTCATCATGTCCATTTGATCATCATCAGAATAATCATCAACATTAATCATCGACCATCATCCTCATCATCATCGTCATCATCATCATCATCATCATCATCATCATCATCACCACCACCTTCATCATCGATCACCACCACCTTCATCATCACCACCAACCGTCATATCCTCTCGTCATACTCCAGCAAGCTTCTTTGGCGTCGGCGTCATAGCTTCCAGGAGTTAATCGTTATCATGATCATCACCTCATCTCATCATCATCATCATGCTTCGTCATCAGTCACAATCAGCTTCATCCTTCTTTCTTTTTTTATTAGCTCTTGCCTATTATCACACCCCCTCCCGCTTCCACCTAAGCTATACGAGGCGAAGCTCCTCGGTCCCCGCAAGTACCCGCGCCTGGCCGCCTAGCCTCGCCTGTGCACCGTGACGAGGCCCCCAGCTCAGCTCCAGCCATGCCAGCATGCAGAGTGAATACAAGCCGGTTATGCAATTCCCAAAGCTTGTAGCTCACACGCGTACACTGACTTAGCACTCACACAATACGGTAATTTTATCTGTTAAAAAGCAACGTCAATACCTGTTTCACTGATTCAGATTTGTGCAATAATAGTCCTGATCTTCTTCTACAGTAAGCAGACAAAATACTGAAGGTAAGTGGGCATGATAGTTTCATAATGCGATGAATGATTGCAGTGTGGTTTGAAATGATCAGAGTGAGAAACTGCATGCACGGCGTGAGCTAAAATGAGTACCGGTACGATGGCACGCTGGAGCGAGCGTGATAAGAGCTCCCGGCCCCGAGAGTTCCCCCAGAGTTTTAGGAGGCAAGTGAGACATGGTCACAGTTGTTTTAAGCGTGCTCATTACCGTGTACATGGTCCACAATATACACATCGATCGAAGTTAGAAAGAGGGAGGAAGAGCTAATAAAGATATTCGTGAAATTGATTGAGAAATTATAATCTTAACATTAATAATCTAACTCTGGTTCTGTTTCTGAATTTATGTAATCTAAATGTTAGTACCAGTGGCAGAAGCAGCATGCAGTTGAGTTAGAGTAAGTTAGAGCATTTGTCACCGTGGTACACGTACACTGCACCAAAGCTTTTTGCTTTTATTTTGGTTTGTTTAATGATTATTGTTATTTGTTGGGGGGGGGGTGTAACAGTAACACATTCACCTTGAACCTTGATGAGATAATCCCTGAAGTAGACCGAAAGCTTCAGTCTCTGAGATTGCATCTGGCTCGTCTGACAGCCTCTTGGATGTCAACAAATGTCAGTTTTATTAAAGAAATGACCCATATCAGACGGTTATTTCTGTCTATCCCTGAAGCAGCTTTTCCAACCTAACCTGGGATGGGATTATACACTGAAATAACCGTCAGGTATGGGGAATTCTTCAATAAAACTGACATTTGTCAGTGGAGCCAGACATATAGTCTTGCATGGCCTCACAAATGTAGATACCAGAGACTAGGAATAGGATGGGATTTCATGATGTGACTGCAGCTAGACAGCAACAGAATGGTGTAATATATCTCTATACAGTAAAAAAGCTTATAGCATTCTGGAACCCAAAGTGCACCTGAATTGTGACAACCTTTATTTTGTTTCTTAATGAATTTATTTATATTTGTTAAAGAAGTTTTAAGTAAAAAATGCACCAGGAAAAATGTTAAGACTTTTGAAATTTTGAAGTCCATATTATGTACCCCTCTGTTACTTTTTATTCCTGCTTTCAAGCTGCAAGTTCTTTGTGAATGTACCATACATGTATACTAATCTTTTTTTCTTTTTTTTCTTCAAATTTACAGGTATTTTTCCAAGAAGTTTAGTCCGATCCGATCATCATGTTTAAAATGCAGCCCCCAGGCCCACCACCAGAACAGTCTAAGGAAGAGCATGACATGATGAGGAAATCCGTCTATGGCAATGTCACCATCTTTGCTGCAATAGTTGCTGCATTGAGATTAAGTATGTTTATTTTCTTTACGTTATTTATAAATTACTGACCCTAAGCTAAAACTATCACGAGCCAAACCCCACAAGAAGGTGGTAAAAGCTAAGGTGTCTGAGAGAGAGAGAGGGAGAGGGAGAGAAAGAGGGAGAGGGAGAGAAAGAGAGAAAGAGAAGGGGGAGAGAGAGAGAGAGGGGGGGGCAGAGAGAAATAGGAAGAGGCTAATAGCTATGTTATGCCAATAGCAGTAGCAGCCTTTTTGCAGTCAACAAAATAATGTAAATCATAATTGTTTATGACTAGATGTCTTGGAGATTAAAAAGTTGATTATATCCTATTTATTTATTTGTAGTTTAATTTTACAGGGTATCATTGTCAGTTGCAAAACTGCTTTCCACATTAGCCCTGTATCAAGGCACTAGCGAATTTGATCAGCATTTGCTAATTATTATTGTGTTGTGTTTTTGATGGCAATGAGACTTTCAGGCATTAACTAAATACCTTGAAACATGTTAATCATTCAATATATGCTGTTTTAAAAAAAAGTAGTAGACTATCGGAGTATCGGTCAATGTGCTTGGAGTTTATGAAACGACTATTAACAGTGTTATTTTCACTTCAGAAGTACATGACTTTGTTGCATTGATGTCGTCCGTCAGTGCCTAGTTTTTTTCAGATTCTTATTGCAATGACATACAACCTCTAGATAGTCCATGAGATGCTCTTTTGTCCGTGGTGTAGAAACACAGACGTTAATGCATGCATATTGTTCTGATACGACTGCAGTTGATTTGATTTGATTTGATTTGATTTGATTTGATTTATTTACCAACAGCATACAATGATTTTACGTACAAGAAGTGGTAAAAGGGCCAGATAATAGCACATGTGCTAGTCGAGCCTAACCCCTTAAACATCGAAACAAATTTCGCTACAAATCAGTTTAGAAAACGTAACAAAACAAAAAATAATAAATTTATTATAAGAATCAATACTTTGAAAAACTAGAATACTCAACAATGTCTAACAATATACAAACTAATAATGTAAAATATAAATTGTGTGCATATGCAAATTATTTAACTTGATATTCTAGCTTTTAATCTGGTGTTTTGTACTTTTCTTTCACTTCATGCAGCTCCCATTGTGTTGGATCAACTAGGCTTCTATGAATCATGATAGTCTCTGCTACCTGGAAACGTGTTTGGATCCTGTCACAATACAATCAATGGAAACCTCACCCTAAAGAATAATTGTAGGCATGCTGAAAGATAACTTTTATTCATGCCTATTGATCGCCAATATTCCTTACTTTTATATTATAATTGAATATATTCTTGGCATCGTGTCTGTCTTTTAAGCATGACAAGGGCATGGGAAGGAGATATTCATGAATTTGAATACATTTACTTTATGATGGAGTTCGCATTACGCTATGTTATCAAGAAAATGGTGATGCCCATGTTATGCTAAGACACTTAACATTGCACTGATGTTATATTCCTCTCTCATAAACTTTGCTGGAGAATCTTGTAGATTAATGGGAATACAATAAATCTCTCAGAATGACTTAAGTTGTTTCTTGGGGGTAGGTTTCCTTTAATCTATTTTATGTACATTGGAACCTAGTCATAAGAACCTCTTTTGGGCCAAAGAAATTAACTTTGCTATATTGAAACTTATTATGTTTGCGCTAAAAACAAACAAGAAAGCAAACACACAAATAATAGAAGGCAAAGAACTGTGTGGGACTGGCAAAATTACCTAGATGTAATGAAAGTTTGTTATATCACTGCTCTGTATAACATGGTTTCACTATACATAAATACTATGTTATCTCTTTGTATTTTATCAAATATTAGTATTTAGATGCTTGCAATTTAGCAGTTCATATCATGTATATGTAATGTCATTGGCAGTAAATGTCATATTGCAGACAAACCAGGGATATGTGAGTTTAAAAGAATCTTCACATAAGCGATGATGTCTCACGGTTTGATTTGTATGCAAATTGTGTGTATGTTCATGTAAGAGTATGAAAAACGAAAGGAAAGCGTAAGCCAGAGAAGCAAATAAGGAATTTCAGTTCTAAAGAGACATATCGTCATATTACATGAATATTCACTTCTGGCATAAGTCATGAACATAATTTACATTTTATGTATGCCAGGGTGAGTCCAAAGCTCCACACAAAATTCATCAGGCTTGTGAGTTGTGAGCAAATATTAGGGGCCTGTGGCATTCATTGGACCTGTTTCTATTGATTTTCTCTCTTTTTTAAAATCATGAGCTTTGTAGCTCATTCTTGAAGTAATGTCGAAATTTGTATTAAATACATGCTAGGTTCATGATATTAAAAAAATAATAACAATAAAATATCATCATGTTTGAGGTGTGTTTATTCATGCTAGCCATTGGTCAAATTTTTTTAAAAATAATTATTAGTGTATAAAAACTAACCAGCAGCACCAGCTGAAGGGGGCAGTTTACAATAAGAATACAATATAGACAGAGGGATATCAATAATAATATTATAAATAGAATGTACAAAAGAAATACAGTATAATGAAATGAAAAATACAAGGAAGTATACATTGCAGCAGTGCACACGTGATATGAAATGCTAAAAATTTGATTTAAAAAAAAAAATGAAATTTCAAGATGCCAGATAGGATTTATTTCAATCATTGTAGATCCATCGGTAAAAGAGTAATTGTGAGAATGGAAAGAAGAGAGGGAGGGGATGAATGGAGGATTAGAAATATAGAATGAAAAGGATGAGAGATGGGAAGAGAGGGAAAATGAATGGAGGTTGAAGAATGAGTGGAACAGGACGGAAGAGAGAGGGAATGGATGACGGATGAGAGGGAGTGAACGGGGAAAGGGGGAACAGAAAGAGGATGAGAAGAGAGGAGGATGATAAATATGGAATGATAAGGGGAAAGAATGTGAGAGACGGAATGGATGACGGTTTATTGACGAGACTGAATGAGTGGATGAAGGATGACAGAGGGAATGAATTTGAGGAAAATAAGGATGGAAGAGAAGGAAATTAATGGAGGTTGAGAAATATAGAATGAGAGGGAAAGGATGGAAGAAAGAGGGAATGGATGACGGATGAGCAAATGAGAGGGAGTAAACGGGAGACGAACAGAAAGAGGATGAGAATAAAGGTGAAATGAATGGATGATTAATATGGAATGAAAAAAAGGATTGGATGGAGGGTGAGAAGAAATCAAATGAAAAGGAAAGGGAGAAAAAGAGGATGGAAGGGAAAATGAATATAGGATGAGAGGAGAGAGGAAGAGGATGGAAGAAAGAGCAAATGAATAGAGAATAAGAGAAGAATGAGTGGGAATTTAAGGAGTATGAGATCACGCGAGGGGAAGAGAGAAGCGATGAATTAATGAGTATAAGAGAAAAAAGAAGGAAAGGAGAAGAGAGAGAGAAAAGGAAGAAAGAGATATGAAATGGATGAAGATTTTGAGAAGGGGAAGAGAGGATTGGGAAAATTAATGAGAGGAGGAGAGATGAAGGTGGAACCAACAATCGGTAACTTAATTTCGGGAAATCCCGTTCTTATCCAAAAAATAAATTAACTAGATAATGATGATAATAAATGATAAAGATAGAAACAAAATATTAAACCAACATTTTAATAATATCATACTAAATATAAACCACTCACTGAATTGCAAATTTGGTGTTTAATTGTCATCGATATATCTAAATTTTCACATTCATGCTCGATCTTTCTTCTCCATAATTAAAATGCCCCATGTCAAAAGGTGAACTTTGTAGAAATTTGGTTAAAAAAATAATATGTTGTAAGACCGTCAAAGGTCTTGTCATTTGCTGGTATAGCGCCATCTTTTGCCTATGATTGAACATTTTTTTCAGCTAGATCGTTTTCCGAGTGATGTGTCATCGTTCTTGCGCTTGTAAGTCATCAAAATGGCCATCAAATAACACCAATTTTGTGCTAAATGGTCCAGACTTTGAATATACTTTACTTTTACTTCTGAAACCATTGATCTGAAGACCACATTAGTGGAGAAATTAGTGGAATTAATCGTCGATTTAGCCATTTAAAAGTCGAAACAAGCAGCTGAAGCCAAGATGATGGACGACGGGCTTGAGACCGTGTATGGCACGGGAGACGAGACGGGGCCCTCGGTCATGTCGGAGAGGGTTCAGGGTATTGCGGCCAGCATTTATCGCGAGTTCGAGCAGATGATCAAAACTTACGATGAAGACGTCGTCAAAGAATTGATGCCGCTTGTTGTCAACGTTTTGGAAACACTCGAAAATACCGTCACGGAAAATCAAGAACATGAGGTGGAATTGGAATTGATTAAAGACGATAATGAGCAGCTTATTACACAGTATGAACGGGAAAAACAGCTACGAAAACAGTCGGAACAGGTGGGTGGATATTGAAATGGAAATGTATATTTTTGAAATGGGCGTGAAATCGCCGGTTCGATATGACGACTTGCACTTGGCGCTCCATAACATTTGGTTCATAGCAGAATAAGTAGATTGTTGTGAAATAGAGGAGCTCCTAGTCCTAAACCTGTCAGAATTATCAGGCTTTGCATTCCCCTTCATTTACAAAACATTTAATGTTACAAAATAGATCTAGACTAGATCTAGGCCTAGACCTAGTATTAGCATCCAAACGTATGCAACTGCTGACAACCAGTTACTACTAGATCTAGTAGTACAAGAAATGCAACTTTAGACACTTGGAAATTCCTGTTGTTACTCCATGAAGGAGTGACCAAAGTTCGCGGACATTTTAGAACATATTAAAAAATGTGATATGCGATCTATGATTTCTCATATTCTAGTCTAGGTCTACACAAATTTATTTATTTCAATTATTCTATTACCAAATGGACGGCAAATTTTTTTACTACAAATTTGTTCAAATAGAAAATTCATCGTCGAAGGATGTCAGAGATATTGCGATCTAAAAATTTGATGTCCCATCGTGCGTGCGCACTGCATCAAAAAAAGTCATAAAAACAACGAGACCTAACTTCACGCACGGGGGTTTACAGTTGATTTATCAAAAAAAGCGATCCATCAAAAATAAGGTAATATCATAATTTGCAAACTTGACAAGATATGATACAATCAGTTGGTACCACTTTTTACTTACAATTTTTAGGAAATCTGCTCTCAAATTAAATATTTTCAGACCCTTATCGGTACATGTAAGTTGATAATTTTTCGGAACGGACGCAAAAGATTGCAAAATTTGCCAGTCTTTTGTCAATATTTTCACAATTTCATACCCAATTCCAAGAAAATTTAAATTCTGGGTAATTTTATGTTCCTCTTTTAATTGGTGATATCAGATTTGTGAAATCTCACTGATTTTTCGAGATAGCGAACTTTAATAGGTCACGCGCGAACTTTGGTCCTACATGTACGTCCATATTGCTGGTTCATAAATTTAGTCAGTTTGGTAAGTCTTTACCATTGATGACAGAAGAAGCCTGCATTGTGTGTTAATGTGCCCCTCCCATGTTTCCTTGATGCATGCTATGTTACAGTGTAAAACACTCTAACCTTTGGGTGGGACGCTAAATGAAGGTCCCATGTAGAGGAGAGTCACCACCTATTCATGTTAAGAACCCACTGCACTATTCCTTAAGAGTAGGGGGAAACCCCTTTGTAGAGACCAGAGGGTCACTGTTCGCTTTTGCCCTTCCAGGCACAGATTGATGATAATGAAAATGATAATAAAGAAAAAGAGCAAAAACACAAAAAGAACAAAGAAAACTAAGAATATCAATCCTTACTTTTTCTTGATCAACTACATTGTACCTACCAGTACTGCTTCTCACTGTTATCCTTACATAGCTTTGCCATCATCTATGTAGCATTCCATAATATATAAACCATTTCCCTCTATCCCCTTCTCTATTTTTCATGACAGTGGTTTTTATTTTTATGTTAAAATCTATATTCTGCTTTAATAAACATCACAATGTCAAAAAAATATATATAATTGCTAATAATAACCAACAAATCATAACCATCCCTCAATAGAATTTTTCTGACAGTTTTAAAAACATCAACAACCGATCATTGACTAGTTGCTTGCTGGCCATAAGCCAAACAACTGACTACCATTCACCAATATTTCCTTGAGCGTTTGCAAAAAAGTCAACCACAATCATTTTCTTACAAAATTCGGTAACCGATCAGCAATTGCCTAACAAACCATCAGCAACCAATTGCCCACTATAAATTATTGAAGACTGCTTGTCATTGTTCGCCCCTTGTTTTTTAGGTTGTCAGAAATTGGCAACCAGTCATACACTGTACGTCTACATGTAGTGTGTCTTAAGCTTAAAGGTATAGACCAGTTCTGGTCATGGGATTGCATTGTAAAAGAAACGTTATGGAATCGATCAGAAAAGGTTGATCATCCAGCATACATGTATATACATGTAAGTATTGTTGTGTACTGCAAGGTTCTGGGGGGTGTTTCACAAAGATCCTAAGTAGAACTTAACTCTAAGTTGGACTTAAAAATTATGGAAAGCCATTAGCATCTTTGAAAATATTTGGTAAAAATATTTTTGAAAGGCATAAAATGTTTATTCAAATCATTCATATTTTCTATCATTAAGGAGATTTCATATTCTTGTTGTGGAATTTATAAAATGTCTAAAATACTTGAATTTCTGCTTTTGAGTATATTTCATTTTAAGGCTCCAATAGCTGTCCATAATTTTTAAGTCAAACTTAGTGTTAAGTTCTACTTAGGATCTTTGTGAAACACCCCCCAGGAATCATAATGATTAGAAATTTGGCCCAGCCTTGGTAAATTTATAAGCACTGTACATGTACATGTACACAGAAAGATGTATATGGGACTACGCGATATCTGTCCAGGCCGGATATGATAAATTACTAAATATATCAATTAGTAGGCAGTTTCCAGGCAAAATTTGTATCATCACGTACAATTGTATTAGTCAAAACTTATTCTTTCACATGATTGGTAATAAGAGCTTCCATTTCATTTTTTCAGAGGAGGGCGTTTCCAAAACTGGTCTATACCTTTAGGCCTAATGAAGTTTTACATACAGTACATGTTTTTTACATGTACATGTATATGTACTTACATGTAACAGTTCAGGTTCAAGTTCAAGTTCACTTTATTCAATACTTTCATTAAAAATATACAAAGGAAAACAAACATATAAAAGTTTAAAAATAATATCAATATATAAAATGAGAATAACACATGCAGAGAAGACACAAAAAACAAGGGGGGATTAATGAAATGAGACAAGACAGGAAGGCGGGCCTTATATGTAAAAGTCTGTCTCCAGTGATTGTATACAAAACCATGTTACATGTACTTTAAATTATTCATTTTTTTAATAGAAAGGGACAAAAAGGAAATAATTGCCAAATATAGCTAATTCCCTTCCCTTTTACACTCCATAGTCACAACACTGTATTATTGCCCGGGACATGCATAATTCATATACAACTGTAGTGCTATATTGAGGCCTGCTATAGTACTGAGGCAAAGCCTAGACTTGAAGCAATGAGTCATACGTGTAATGAGGAGTGCGTGTATTACCGTGTATAATCCTGTTTGTGAGCTTCCATGTGTAAGCCCTACTCATCACATGACAGAGATTGTTGTCTGTAATACAGCAGTTCTCCTGAGGGACCTTTGCCTTCAATTTTTATTCAAATACTAATTCATATACTTTATCATGATACTGCCGTAGAAAATTGACATTGTCACATTCTTGATATGAAGGGAGGGTCATGTTTATGTTTGTATAATGTGATTGCATCCACTCCCCCCAAAACAGACACACCCCCCCCCCCCCCTCACCGACTCCCGACCTTCAACATTCTATCCTTTTCTCTCTTCTCATTCTTCTTCTTCTGACTCCCATTCTTTGCCTTCTCAACCTATTTTTTTCTTCTTACATCCATCATCCATATCATTTCATTGTTTTTGTCTCTGTCTGTATTCTTTGATTTTAATTATTATACTACTACCTGATTATGGATGACACTGTGTCAATTTTTTTCTGAGGAACTTAAACTGTACAAACGGTATATGCCTTTTTTTAAGTTCATTTTTTCACATTTTACTTCAACATTATCTGGTGTAAATGCAATTCAAACTTATACTGAGTAGATGTCTTTATTGTTCATGAATATAAATTTGGTAAATATGATATGTTTTGTTAATTTATTCATTTTTTCTTCATGTGAAATAAAAGAAACTAAACTGAACTGAACATTGACATTGTAGTCTGCAGGTGTGTCTGTCCAAATATGGAGGCCTCCATACAACTACATGTATTACTACCACTACCAGACGCTGATTCTTGTCCATGTGCATATGTGTATAATTATTGAAAAACAGAAGCTTTGGCATACATGTACAGTTGTATGTACACATGAAACAAATTGCAAAATTTGCAAGTATTTCAGACTTGTAAAGTGGCGAATAATTCATGCTGTGAACAAAAGTTGAGGTACAACTGACACAACATTAAATTTTAGCAACTCACAGCATATTCTTGGAAATTATGACTCTCGTTTACAATACATTAGATAAAGTGTAAGCTGTATTAATTAAAGTTGCAATTTTTAATGAAACACTAACAGTGTACATACATGTACATGTACAAGCCCCTACTTAATTTTTCATTCATATTTCTGGAACCATTGTCTTGAATGTCATGGTTAGATTACATCAACATGTGCCTACCGGTACCAGTAATTGTACTTTTTGTAGAAATTGAGATAGCAATAAAAATACAGGTGGGCCTACATGTACACTACAGTCGACACTAATACATGTAGGTGCCTGGGACATGTGGCCACCCAAAATCCAAGTCCGGACCCCACAATTTAAGCATTTTAATATACATGTCGGGCTTCCCTTCCCCTTTAATATGGAATCCCCTTCCAAAAATAAAAGTTAGCATGGAGCCCTGACAACATCATGGAATTTTGAGACAAATTGGCAATGCGATCAGAAATTGTGATGTCATCCCCTCACAATTCACCATTTGATCTAAATGACAGAATTACCTAAAATCTCCATTTCTCTGAATGTTAATGGTATACATGTACGTAGACCAATACAGTATTACCGGTATATAATAATGCATGAATGAACATGTACACCGTACATGTACGTACATGTTATCCGTAATATACATTGTACATGTATGATCGAGATAGACATGAATAAAATATATCTTAAATTATCAAAATGGAATTTGATGACATTTCTTGTATTCAACAAAGGATGAAATGTGAGGGGGTGACACCAAATTTAGAGACAGCGTTGCCAATTTGACTCACAGATTTGAAGCATTTCATGAAAAGTTATGGATTTTAAAAATCCATAATTTTCTTATTTTAATTTACCGGTATTGTCCGATTTTTCTCAAACCTTCACTGATCTGTTCTTCTCATTTTTTTCCTTGTATCTATTAAAACAAACTTATTATCAGAGTGGACTTCATCTTGACATTGTAAGTCCTTTACAATGTATACAGAGCTGTAATTGCCTTACATGTTTGTACTGGATGATGCCTCATGGGAAAATTAAAGGTTCCATGCAGGACATGGTGACTGGGTGCGGAATGCTTCCGCTAATTGCCTTTTCTGAAAAGAAGTCGTTTATTATAATTAGTGTTGACGGCACTTAATCACAATGGGGGACTTCCTTAATGTACCAGGGCTTGGGAGAAAATTGCAAACATTGTGGTAGTCATGATCATGAGAAACTTACAAGAAAGAGGATATCCTTTATTTGGTCTATTTGGAACGACACATTGTATGTACCTGTACATGTAGAACTGTACTTGGTAATACAAAGTTTTGGTATGGGGTCATGAATTTGGTTCAAATGAACATATTGGAAGCATATGCGATCTTACAATATTCCGTGATAGTTGTCGCGGTTGAAATCGAGTCTCATTGTAAATAATAAACTGTTTATGTTGTATAGCTCCCTCTCAAGGTCAAAAAATTAATTAGCTCTAAAACAATATTTATTGACTAAAATCGATCGATTGGCTATTCCCGTTTGGAAATTATATCACAACTACATATTCTGAGATTTTCATGGTCGCAGCTACATGTACCATTGTATGGCTGTAGGTGCTATTTGAAATTTATCAAAATTTCCCGGGAGCACCAATAAATTTTGATATTCCATTTTCTCGAAAGCAGAAGCGTTTTAGAGGCTAAATTTTCTAGTGCTTATAATGTACACCCACACTATCCAGCCTATTTCCAAAATTTCCCAAAACTTTGTATTACATTTACATGTAACATATCGGGAGAGTTAATGACACACCTCTATATTATTATTATTGTCTTTCATCCCATCGGTTATCAGCTTCATCAAGTTCATGACAGCATTAAGTTTGCATCATGATCGAGACTCATGATGCAACGTACATGAACATAATCTGTACAGTATGTATATTACAAAGCACTACAAAGCACGTCTCACCAACTTGCAAACTACATGTCATGAATGCAGCGCAACCATCATTAATGCTTGTCTGGGCCCTGCAGGCAATGAGTAAATTGCATTTTTGAGGCGCTTGTGTTTTTCTTGGGGCCTGCAGGCCAGGGATTCTGGCTCAGGGATGCTTGGGAGATTGATTTTGGATTCACCCTTTTATTAATTCCTGATAATTATCGTAACATCTGCAGTTTAATGAGTCCCCCTGAGCACGTCTGGCTGGTGTTATACGAATAATGACAGTAAAAGGACTACAACTACCAGTCCTGTAATGTAATAATGACATAACACAAAAAGCAGTCGGGGAATGAGGAGAAAAGCCAATGAGAACAAAAAAAGTGATTTAGGAGTGAAGCTGCAGAAATATCTTATTCAAACCTAAATTGATGCAGATGGGAAAATCCCCATCTGTTTTCCTTTCTGCCTCTTTATTTATATCCTCATACTAATCCCTAGAGATGTTAAAATAAGCAAATAATTAATTTAACAAATCATTATTTTGATTGGATTGGAACTGGCCAATGTCTTTATTTTCTATCATTAGTTTTGCACAATCAATCCATAGGAAAAATAAGACATAGGAGACACAATACAATTGGCATACCGGTACAATATACAATGTCTAATTGACCTTTTATTCACAAATATGGCTACTGTATGTAGTTGTTTGAAATATATTTCATCAAGGACCATAAATATGTATGTGTAGTTGTGTAGGTCCTTGATTTACATCCAAGACTTTGTGCAATCAATGTTATGGTAAACATTAAGGTATAGACCAGTTTTGGAAACGCCCCCCTCTCAAAAAATGAAAAGGAAGCTCTTATTACCAATCATGTGAAGGAATATGTTCTGACTAATACGTGATGATACAAATTTTGCCGGGAAACCGCCTACTAATTGATATATTTGTTAAATTATTATATCTATCCAGTCCGGATACATATAATAATTTATCGCATAGTCCCATATACATCTTTCTGTATGCAGTGCTTGTAACTTTACCAAGACTGGGCCAAATTTCTTATCATTTTGATGATTCCAGAACCTTGCAGTACACACCATGTACAGTGTGTATGCTAGATGATCAACCTTTTCTGATCGATTCCATATCGTTTCTTTCACAATGCAATCGCATGACCACCTTTAACAAGGAATGTTGTAGGAGTCAATTTATTAATTTTCATTTGTTTACTCCTCTTTCACTTCTCTGACTTTGGAACAATCTACTATTCTACATACAATGTACATGTACAGTTACAGTACATGTTTGTATTTTTTTTGACACGCTGGTAATTTATTCCCATTAAAAGTAGAAGATCCCTGTGGTTTCAAATGCACATGTATGTACATGTACATGTATGTTAAGTGTGTATCGTGTAGCAAAGCCTTGAGTAATGAAAAATGTAATCTGAGTAAACAAGAATTTGTACTGTATGCTTACATGATCAGTCAATCAAAATGATAGTTGTGTAGAGACATCTCTAATCAAATGAATTACATGATGACTTTTAGAATTTACGTGTAAAATTATGCATGGATCAGCAATTCATACATGTACAAGTACAGAATGTACAGTAGCCTTGATAATTAAGATCAATTTGATATTACGTCCTGACAATGGAACTATATATGTTCTGTTCCTCTTCTTTCTTGTTCAATCCAATAATTAATCTCTTTAAATTGCATGCTCAGGGAGACTTTGTAGGGTTTCAAAATTTGCTGTACATTCATTTTGTGCTTAAATGATGATCCATGGCAAGTATTTAATTATTTAATCTCATTAAATGTAGGCATTGTATTTCTTCATTCACACCAAAGGAGGTTAACTGTCTCTATTTTTTTTTAAATCATCTTTTAGTGAAATTTATGTTGCATTTTTGTGTCTGCAGTGTACATGGAGATTATAATGTTACTCTTCTCCTCTTCTGTCTTTGTATTGTACAGAAATTCTTGGAGTATGAGGATGTTAACGATCAAGAAAAGCGCCTCCTACAGGCGCGAGTGGAGCAAATGGAGATGAGTGGTAAACAGACCGGCCTCAAGTTGAAGAACTACAGCGATCAGAGTAAGTCCTGCTCAAAACCCATTTATACACACTAACCCACCCTCCAATAGAAGCAAAGTTTGTGGTCCATAGCTCGGTATTCTACTAATTCAGTTATACCAAACCCCTTTTTTGAAATCACATCCCCCAAAACGAACAATTTCGACCTCAGACTGACTTGTTAACTTGATTTTGAATGCAAGCATTTAAGCCGAGTGTAAGATTTGATATTTAGTCGAATACAGGCCTATAAATCTAGATGTTGAAAAAGAAAAAAACAGTTGTACTTGTACAATGTTCATGTACAGTCAGGGCGCGACAAACCCGCTTGCCCGACGTCCCGGGGCAACCAAATTGAGCCGTCGGGCAAGTAAATCAAATTATCACTTGCCCGATTCGGGCAAGTGATACTTTTACAGTAATTTCCTAGTGTCCAAGAACTCTACCATTCACCCGTCAACTTCTTACCCGTCGTCAAAATCCATAAGCAAAAAAGCGATCGTTCCGATTTCGAAAAAACTTCACAGACAGCTAGCCAGCTCAGCTAGCTCAGCGCGCATGCAACAGTGACACTTCAAGCCATGAATGCCGCTCCGCCTCCACGCACGGCCGGTGTCATAGGCGATTTGTTCCGTGCAGGCGATCGGTTCCTCCGGAACCGATCGCCTGGATATGTACCCGCCGATTTGTTCCGGATTCGTAGATTCGTTCCGCTAGTCACAGGCGATCGGTTCCGGCCAGGCGATCCGTTCCGAATCTCATCGGAGAGCGTGCGTGCTCACGTATTATTGAATACACGCCATGGTACACCCCTAAAGCAAAATGAACTATTCTGGTCGGCCTTTGCAACCAATCAAACTTCTCCAAATTAGCTACGCCAACGATTGCCAATTTGAGAACTTTGTATAGAAATGCAGATTCCCGTTGTTCAAATATGTTGATAATTGCGGCCAATGATTGACCACAAACAGCGCCGTCGCGAAGCGACGGGGACTGGGTGGTCTAGCAAAAAGGGCAGTTGTTGCCATAGGCTTAGTTTGCCTGTAAAAGCAGATGTCGGGGTGTTTTCTAATCAGGCCTTCTAATTTGGTTTGAATGCTGCTTTATATGATATCGTGTTACGTCAACCACCTATTACCGGGCTTCGATCATCACAGAATCTAATTATGCATGTGGGCTGCATGCATGATGTACATGTAGACTCTAGTTTAAATGAAAGAGATGCGGGGTGGGGGGGGGGGGGCCGGGGTCAACACAAAAAGAAATGAGTGGTCGAGCTGATAATTAAGAAGGACCAATAAAAAATTTAAAAAAGAAATGAAGAGAAAGAAAATTCCTCAAGTAAAAGACGTGTCCGGCAGAATAAAAAAAAAAGAAATAAAAGAAAAACCCGACATATTTTGTTGAATTTTCAACCCTTGGTACTAGCCGACAAAAAATAAATAATATTGGTTTTCATTGCAACAATAAATACAAAAGTATCAAGATAAAGCTAAAAATTATTTTTACCATGTTTATTCGACACAAGTAATAAAAATATACGCGATTATATAAGCAGAAACGTTCGGCCAATGTCGGATAAGAACGGCGGCTTTCGAACGTATCTGCGAACGAGTCGATCCAGTAGATTCGTTCCGAGGAACAAATCGGCGCGCCGATCTGTTCCGCGGAACCCGGAACAAATCGCCTACCACACCGGCCGTGAGCTAGCTAGAGACAGCTAGCGCGATCGTACCAGCTGCGAGCTTATTCGCGCTCTCTCTCTCTAGCTCTGCAGGCCGCACCGACAGGCCTTTGCTATTCTCTGATTGCCGATTGGTTGAATCACGCCAAATATGACGTCATTATTCTAGGGAAATGAACACGTGCGAATCGGAATGGAATAAACAACAGGGATTTTCTAGTAAGTACAAAAAGTCAAATGTTTGATATTTATTCATAATGACTGTTAATGATTGTGAACATATTATTTAAAACTCTCTGCTCATATAAATCAGATGAATGTTTTTGTCTCGTTTTCAATTTATTACTGCGGTCTCAAGATCCGACCGAGCGAGTCATTTTGATAATAGTATCGAGACCCCCAGAATATAAGCCGTTGTTGTTTTGTTTTCATGGTTTTAGCGACGTTGTTTAGTCTAGTTTTCGCATACTTATCCGAGATTTATCGTAAAATATCTTCAATATTATTATTTAGTAAGAATTTACAAATTTTGGCATGATATTTATAGCAGTGAATGATGAAATAAAAATGTCCGTACTTTATTTAAAATAGTTGATTACCCATTATTTACATGACGTTTCTTGATGGAAGAGTTGACCCAAATTATTAACAGCTGAAAATTAGCCTACGTTTCCAAATGACAGCGGCTTGCACAGACACACATGTGATGTTGCACCATGGTACATGTGGCTACCATTAATGACATGTTTGTATCATATTTTTTACAACAGGGTCATTATGCTTTTTTACATGACTGAATATTAAAAACTTAAACCTGCTTGAACCATTCTACCTTGCCGAGATTCATGTGAATCTGATTATTTATGGAGAATCAATAAAATGCGTTTTTTAAACCTTCAACCATCCTTTGTTGACCATTTTCTTTGACATATTAGGTTATTATTCAGTACAGTTACACTGTACATGTATGTGCATTAATTTGCTATCTAAAACACTAACTTATCATTACGAGATAATAAATGCTTTAACCTCGAGTCCTTTTTCGCTTTAAAGTTTTGGGCAAGTGGAAATATTGTTTGGGCAAGTAAATTGAAAACCCACTTGCCCGACAGGGCAAGTGGTGAAAACAATTCTTGTAGCACCCTGACAGTATGTTCAGACTATAAAGATTAATTCAATGATTTTATTTAACACAGACTGCAAAAGTCCTCTCCAACAGAAAAGTCTTGGTCTATAGAATGTAAGCAGGACATGAACATGTACAAATTAAAGGGGAAGTCCACCTTGATATTATGTTGGTATTGATAGAAGCAGAAAAATTGAGAGAAGCAGGTCAGTGAAAGTTTGAGCAAAATTCAATGAAAAATGAGAAAATTATGAATTTTTGAAGTTACGATAAATCAAATACAAATTGGCAACTCTGTGGCATACTTTGCGAGCTCCTCTCCAATTTGCACTGTATAGAATATTTCATAAACTTTCATATATTCTATAGTCATTGATGACGGAATAGATTTATTTCTTAACAGGGGGTGTTGAAAGATATATTTACAATAATTAAATCTAGGGTGAATGTATCATTGAAAATCTTTTGAAGGGAAAATATAAATTTTTGAAGTTTGTTTATTAGTACACGGCAAATGGGAGGGGAGCTCGCAAGATACGTCACAGAGTTGCCATTTTTGTGTTCAATTGATCAAACCTTTAAAAAATTCATTACTTTCTTATATATAATCATTTTTTGTTTTGCTCAAACTTTCACTGACTTGTTTCTCTCATTTTCTGCTTCTATTAATATTACCATAACTTAATATCAGGGTGGACTTCCCCTTTGAAAGAAAATTTAAGCAGTGCCAATTTTGAGGAGTCCAGGCTGATTCAGTCAGACATTCATAAACATTTTGTCCCCCTATGGGTTCATGTGGTACATGAATACGTGACAGCAACGACATGCATTTGAACATTGAGGCCAAGGTTACGTTATTGTAATCATATACACCATGTACTTAGGTGCATGGTTTTTCAATGTCATGAATACATGGCGGACAAAAACCTGATGTAAAGGGATTGTGACATAGTTTCATTAAAATAAGATCATTGACCATGTCTTCATGGCCAGGGTTGTTCTGGTGTATGAAGATCTAGACAAGAGAATTTTGAGAAAATGATTGGCTCATTATGTTGAAAGTCCAAGCTATACATTTTTCGACTATAAAGCTATTTATATGCCTGACGGTTGTATGAGGATAATAACCCTGCTTGGATCAAGCGAAATATACATCTCAAGGAAATGGACACTTGTGACGTTACATACATGTATGTGCATTGTACTTGTAATTGTGTTCCTTATTTATACACTGTACTTAGTAGTGTACAAGGGAGAGGGGGGGGGGGACCCAAAACCTTGGAGTTGCTTGTGTTAACATGTATCTAGAAAGATGGAATGAGTATCTTGTATATTTTGTCTGCTTGAAGCACATGCAATGTACATGTACATGTACCGTAAATGTAATTTGAAACAAAGGACATTTTGTTGATAAATATTCTGATTATAATGCCATTGTGCACGTGAAACTGAAATTATAAACATGTACTGTATGTTTAGTTGATACTAGAACTTCCCCCTAATGTACATGTTTTTTTAAACCAGTAATTGAATTTATTTTTAAATTGTTTTTCTTCCTTATTTACAACACCCTAAGGTGTATACACGAAAGTGTGTGTAAGTGTACATGTACATTTAAGTTGCCATGCTTATTTTTTTTATTGGACCCATTTGTAAATAAAATAGCAACATCACACACTGAACAGTAATAAAAAGAATGTGGTCATGCCAAAAATTGTCAAATTTCAATTTGTCACATAAACAAATGTAAATCTTACATACACATACATGTAGATGTTGATCAACATATAAAATCTAAGGGAGACAGAAGAAGAAAAAACCTACTACAGTACATGTATGTACATGTACATCACTTTCATCTTGTACATGTATTTACATTATCCAAAGACTGCCAGCCTAACGGCTCATCAATTCATAATTATAGGCACGTCATGTTGATGCCAAACCTGAAGATGGTTGTGACAGTGGAGATCATTAAGGTGCCATATGGGGAGAAACTGGTTCGGTGCGACATAATATTACAATGAGGAGTGACTGAAGGGCCATATGTAGAAAGAACTGGCGTAGAAGTAGTACGTGTCTAGCTTGATTTCAAGCCTGAATGGTTTATTTGCTGTTCATGTCTCTTCTGGAAATAAAGCTAATGAATTTTTGTTTTCTTCTTCTATTATTAAAAAGAAGATGTGAACATGTATGTACTACTGTACATGCAAGATGGATATTTGTTCATCCATGGTACATATACATGTACATGTATTGTTTATTTATTTCACAATTCTTTTGGTAATTTCCAAAAATCAGTTCATCAATCAAAACATCTGGGATTTTGGTGGTTATCAATTGTTTAATGACCATTTTTATACTGATCTCATACATGTATCTCAAACATCCCTAATTCTCTTATAATTGGTTCAATTTATTTCAAACTTTTAACTTTCTGCTTATCTTATCTCTCTGCTTTCAAACACATGAACTTTATTGCAAGGGTTGGATTGTCCTTTAATAGAATTTGTACACTTAAACTGTAGATATTGTGTGTTGAAATTAGAAATAATTTTCCGCACAACTAGTGGAGTAAAAAATATCTAAACAATTTCAAGGGGATACGTGTATGGTTGATGTACTATTATGGCCATTACTAAAGTATTTCAGCTGCATGTACACAACTCATAAGATACAATGCATGAAGAAGAAAAAAACTGTGTTAATTTATGCAATGCTTTTTGAAAATGTATCTTTTGTTTATTTTATGAAGTACCAGTGTAGTTGTAAGGGCTAGCTACATGTACATGTACATGTACTGTAGGGATAGAAATCAACAATACAATGCTTGACTTCCCTTTTTTTCCTATCTCGTAGATATAGGGCAGAATACATGGTTGAGGGATGAGTCTATATTTAGATAAGGCCTTGGATAGGAGATGCACACATATGCTACAGCCAGCCAGTGCTCCCTTGCTAGTTTACAGACACAACACTTGTCAGTCGTGGTGTGTGGCAGAGTGTCTGAACTGCAAGACTAGATGCAGACTGCACAGTCTACTGCACTTCACAGGCTCTGTACTTTAGAGCTACTCATGACACGGCCAGAGATTGACCGAGTTAGGCTTGGCTCAAGGCCTTATGGAAGTGAGTTGAAGTGTCAGATTAGAGTCTGTGCATGCAGACTAAAGCGGTGGCCACAAAGAGGGATATCTTTCATCGTATTCATGAAGCTCAAATCGGGAGGAAAATGGTGATTTTGATTGGATGTGGATGAAACGTTGCCACCCTGAATTGACGAAAGCCTTCAAGGAGGAAATGAGATCATACCACACTTCACCTTGTCACTGAAGATTACTCCCGTTGGTGCAGTCAGAGGCTATCAAACTCAAAGAGTGAATGAATAAAATAGAAGAAATATCAGCAAGATAATGAGCGTAATTAATTTAGATAGCAATGATTCCCATTTAGTTGATTTATCTATCTTTGATGCTGTAAACATTACGTGCAGTACAGGTGTATATCTCTGATCATACCGCACTTCAGCTTGTCAACGAAGATTACTCATGTTGGCAAAGGCAAAGTGAGAGCTACTGTACATGTAGGCTATGAAGGAGAGAATGAAAATATTCACAATTGAATGATATATGCCTAAAAACTAAAACAACAACACAACAACAATAACAAAATAGAAGAAATATTGGAAAAATAATGAGGGTAGTTATTTTAAATACCGGTAGCAATAATTCCCAATCACTAGTAGTTCCTTTATTGCTCATTTTCCATCGCACATGTACACATGCACACAGTATGTGTTTTAATGTTGTCTGAACTCTAATTCAATTAGTATTCACTGTATAATTTGTAAATCTGTGATAGTAATTTTACTAAATATAAATCTTAGTACAATATTATGCCATCAACAGCAGAGCATACGTGTTCAAGACATACCGGTACATGCACTTGTACATTTAAGCCTTTATCATTCCTACATTCTAGATTTGTTTGTGAAAAATCATGAAGCATCATGCAAATCAAATGGCCAACTTCTTGTACATTATGAAACTGTCGTGTTCACCTAAAAGTAAAAAAAAAAAAGGCTCATTTACACAGCCCAAACACCATTCCTTGAAATCATAGATTTTTGAACTGCCATTCACACTACTGGAGAAAACCCATAAAAAACGTTGGTATTTGCTCATTCCGATTTATTGGTGAGTAGTGCGCATGCCCCACTTGGCGCTGCCCTTCACGCTTTAGCACGGAAGCTAGGAGAGTCACATGAGCAAAAAATGGAATCGTACCAAAGCTTCAAGAGGGGGGCATTTACACTGAAAAAATCTGTGAAATTTTGCAGGCATTTAAAAAAAAAAGTTAAGAGGTGGATTTTTGGATTTTAATTAGTGCTGTAACATCACGGATATCTCCAATTCCGTTTAACCGCCAGTCAAAACCGAACGGTTTTCGGTTAAACGATTTAAAAAAAAGAAGAAAAAAAAAAAAAAAAAAAAAAAAAAAAAAAAAATCGTTTTTTTTTTTTTTTTTTTTTTTTTTTTTACCGACTCGGCAGCAGGTCCGTGTGAAAAAGCGGGAAGGGCTTTCATTTAACTGCGAGATGCATTTAAAGGGGCCGATTTGTGCTTGTGAACTTGTAACAAATAATAGTAACAATGTCGTTTTTAGAAGAATGTGTAATATCATTAATGTAAATTAAAAACAGTAGAGGACCTAGGATAGAACCTTGTGTAAAAGTTGGATGAATTATTATTATAAACTACATATTGAGATGATGAGATCTATTACAAAGATTACTTTCAAACCAAGATGACAGACAAATTGGAGTGTTGTTCTAGTATTCTGTTCTAGTTTTGGTCAACACACAGATTACTGAGCTGGGAGACATTGCCAGGCATAGTGCCAGGTGGAGGGGCATAAATCGAAACTTAAAAAAAAAAATTAAAAAAAAAAAAATTATTAAAAAAAAAAAAAAAAAAAAAAAAATTATTAAAAAAAAAAAAAAAAAAAAAAAAAAAATCGGGAAAACGAAACCGTCCAATTGAAAACGGAATCCGCCATGGGCGGTCGGATACCGAACGATTAAACGTTTGACTACAGCACTAATTTTAATTTTTCGTTGTTTGCTGGTAGATGGTACACTGGAATGTGAGAAAATCAATGATTTTGGGGTGCAGTGTAAATGCACTTAGTGCAGCTGAGGTCACTGGCAGTGGGAATGGCTGTAAACTGAGGTGATATTCTACGTTTTGCTCTCGATCCCTCCCTCACGTGACTGAGCATCCTCTTTCTTGCCACATTTCTCATTCTTTCACATAATATGCCTTCACTCTCTCCTTTCCCCATTTTTTGTTTGGCCGAATTTGAGAAATCCACCAGAGATTGAAATTGAAGAGAATGGGGCCGGCTGCAATTATGGAGTAGCTTTGCGAATGGGCATAATAGGCTCTATGCATATGATCAATTTGTACGTCATAGAGATTATTTTGAGTGTGTTTTTTGTGCATAAATTAGGTTGAAGCAAAGTGCAATGTTTTAGGGGAAGGGAAATTTAGACCTGTACATTTAAATTGTACATGAGCATTGTACTTTTGTATGGAAAACAGCTAAAGATATTTAAATAATTCGGCCAACTATTCAGAACTTTCAATTTATCTACAGGATTTTTCGGACTATCATTGTATTTGTAACATTTCAAAAAATTTCTACATGTGAACAAATAAATACTGGTATGTTTTATTACTCATTAAAAATTCCTTCAATAAATTGCTAATAAGGTACAGTACTGCGATGTACATGTACAGTATGGCATGTATTTGAGCAAATCTTACATGTGTATTTCTATCCTGATTCACTAGTCTGATCAATTTTCCATGATGGACTTTAAAAATTCATGGAAAAGTAGTGTACAGTACATGCATTTATACTTTTATTTTACACTGTAGGCCTACAATTGTGTGCAATATATGTGACAGCTGGAATAGCATTTTGACGCTTGTCCTAAAAAACAAGAAAGAGGAAAAGGGGGGAAATTTTGCCCAAAATATACCATTTGCATGTGAGCTCCTGGCAGAGATGACATTGAACCAGCCATGAATGGGATATAATGTACATGTATTATGTGAGTTAATCAGGATATTAGTTGGGAAATTGAACTGATTAGGGGGTGAAATTATCTGGCCATATCAGCCCTATACACATGTCCTGCCATAACATGTCTGTTCACTTTGTGAATGGAGAAATAACCTTGTGTTTTGGAGATCAAAATACAGGCCTATACTAATTATAATTAGAAATTATTGTCCTCACAAAGTTAATCACAAATGTATATAACGACATATATTTTTAAGTAGTTTTGTTATGATACTGTTGTATAATTTTGCCTTTGTAAGTTTGAATAGAAATTTATAAAATTATATAATGATGAACAACATATAAATGCTTCACATTCAGCACTGTAAAATACTTGGTTCTGTCAGGAAGCTGTAATGAATGGAGATACCGTCTCGAAAGAATTTTCTGAGTGAAAAATATTCAAGATTAACCTGGCTTAACAAAAAGAAATGTAACCCTCTCCAACCATCATTTCCATCAACAGCTGTCCATATCAATGCACAGTCCCTCTCTGGAATTCCAAATAGTACGAAATGTTACGCAACGCCATCTGCTTCCCTAAGTTCTCTATTCACTCTTTTGTAAATATATGCAAGCATCGAGCTTTGAAGCCATGCGTGGCACCGAAAAATTAAGTCATGTTCAGTGAAGATGTATTTAGCTATAACATATAAAATACAGAATTAACAACATAAGACCAATGCAACTTTATATTAGTCATCAAATGCTTTTTCCGTTCTCGGATAGCTCTACTGAAGACATGGCCATTTCAACCAGCGAAATCGACCAAGGAAATCGTGAGTTAGAGCGAATGAAAGGTTTTCGTCATCATGATTTTTCTCATCTAATTATTGACATTTTCCGAAAATTTCCGAAATTTGTACATAGCTAGGAAGGTAGTCTAAAAGTTTATCTTCCTAAAGAACTAAATGAAATTGTGTTATATGTTTGCGCATTTATTGATTGAGGGCTAGAAGTTGTCAAGTTATCACCACTATTCACCCCAAATACGGGCCCACAAAGCAAAAGCCGCCGTGCTCACTGGGCTGGGCTGTGTGTGGAAAGGGAGGACATAGTGCTACTAGGGAGCTGTACGGTTTCGGAGGGGGATTAAGGGGATTACGGTAGGGGAAACAAAGGACGCGCGGTGCCACGGATGGCTTCAAAGGGGCCTCTTGGACGGGATCTCCATTCATTACAGCTTCCTGGTTCTGTGATATGAAATTAGATTAAGCATGCTTATATCAAAGTTCTGAAAAAAGTAAATGAAACACTGTAATGCTTGAGTGAAATCGTTTAAAAATGCACATTCCAAAAAGTAGCTTTCACAGAATTGACTACCTGTCTTTGTTATATGACAAATGACATTCCTTGGTAATGGACATCAATTTATTAGGAGCTACAAGTATGAAATGAAATTGAATTGAATTGCAGAGCTGCCGTTCTCCACGATATCCCTTTCAATAGATCTATACATGTGGGTGGAATATCTTTTATTCATGCATTCTGCCAAGGCGATTGTGTAGTGTTGCATTAGTGTTGTTTAAATAAAAATATAGCCTTTATATTGCGGTTGATATATTTGCACTGTCATGCTGAGTTCACGAATAAGTACATACATGCATCTAAAAACATCAAATACTGGTCTATGGTAACATGTGGGTACAAAATAATAATAATCTGAATTGACTAGTTTTCTACATATTCAATATTTTAGAAAGTAAGCTTTCTCCTTGCCATCTAAAGTATACAAGGAAAAGCAATACAAATTAATGGTGAGTGTTTAAATTATTGTATTAAAGAATTTGGCACTTTAACTTTAATCAAATACATTTACATTTTGTAGTTGGGTTCGGGTACATGTATGCGTATTGATTTATTTTATGCAGTGATATAAAATCTTTGCCAATCGCTTAGATGAGAATTTTATCATTCCCTCTTTCCCTTTTCATATTTTTTTCCTCTTTTATTTCACTCATGAATGGTGAAATATATTTTGTCAAAGTTACGTTGTATAATGATACCAGAGTGACAGCCACATAAGAATAGTTAAATACAGGTTGTTGTTTTTTAAATTGTGCGCCTGTAAAATAGAAAACTGTTATTACTGGATTCATCATAGCGCAGTAGAGTATATATTTATATAGAAGATGCGCTATATAAATTAATCTAATTATTATTAATAGACTGCTTATGGTGGATATGTAACATACCATAATTGTACATATAAAAAGTAGGAATAATATGAACTTTTCTGTTTTTATTATTTTTCAGTTTCAAGACATGAGTACAGAGAGAACGACATGAAGCTGGAATACACGGCTCTTCAGAAGAGACACAATGAGGTAAGTCTACTATTATTCAATCTAGTGATTATTTTACACATACAGTATACAATGTACTTATCTGAAATCACTCTACAGACGATTTCTTACATAAAATTTGCTTTCGAAAAATATCATTAATCAAGATTACACAATATATTTCTTCAATATATCTTCAATAATCAATAATATATTATATTTCTTCAATATAAAAAAAAACGGTTTATACACCGTTAATTACGTTATGTGGGATTATGCCTGAAATCAATCTGCTAGCTACCATATCCTGGCTGTGTATATTTTTTCCTGTATATTTCCAGCTAATATACTAATAATACGTCCTGCCAATGATTCTGTTTTTGGTGTGTTTTTTATGTTTGCCAATGAAACTGTTGTTGATACCTGGCATTCTACATGTACATGTATATGGAAACGGTTCAGGAGTATAAAGGAAAAAAAAGAAAACGGGGGTTCCGTCGCGTCATATTATTTGCCAGTGCGTCAAGCGTTTAAACTAGTCTCTAGAAGGCATTTTAATTTTTACTGAGAAACTATTTACATGTAAATTGCAATACCTTTTTGTAGAAGTAAAATTTGAAGCTTTGAATATGGTGTCGCCACATGGAACCCCTTACATTCAAGAGTAAACCATGTATTGGTGATTGGTACACTTTAATTATTTTAGACTATCCTTTTATTCACGTTGACTTCAAATACTAGTACAATGTAGATAACCTTCCATTCACAAAAGGAACACTTATACAGGGTAAGGGCTGTGTCACAGATGTACATTTTTTAATGGCCTGGTTGACCTTACATGACCTGAGAGAGTGTCCACCCAAGGCTTGGTGGAGTTTATTTTCAGAGAGTATAAATGTCTCATTACACAAATTGATAAGGGGGGTATCAGTTTCATGTGGTTGTTGATTGATAGATAGAAAGCTCTACCAGTGTAGTTGATTGATGGATTCAGAGGTCTACCTGTTGTTTATTTTGGTAGACGATGTAGATGATAAGCTACTGTATGTCTCTGCATCAAGTACCATTTACTTTACACTGTATGCAATGTTTAACGTACATGTATATGTTGATTTGTTCACATTTCCTTACTGCTAAGGAAGCATGTTTATATGCCATTCAAAGAAAATCACAAATATGGCAAAACGTATCACTAGAAACTGGTAAGCTACATGTATGTAACAGATGGCCACCGTTCAAGTTTTAGGTCAACTGCATATCAGGTGATTTGTAAGAATACATACAACCACCTCCATTACATCTGGGATATAGAGAGATTCGCCAGAAAAATAATGATGTTTTAATGACGCCACAATATGAACTAATCCTGCCCAAGCAGACTACATCCCATAAGGAATGAACATAGTTGCAATGCTATTATTTCTCAAATTATAATGAGCTTATAGTGGATACAAATGTGATAGCATTTTACACCATTTAAAAAGGGATATGAAACCGATTCTGATAACTAAATTCTTTTGTTTGTGAATACACAGGATAGGGGTTAATGATCAATCAAAGAAACCACACTTTCAAATTGAAATAGGATCAGGGCTTTATATTCATTAAATCTTATGAAGCCTAGTTTTCAACTAATGTACACTGTATGTGCTAGATAGCCTATATATGTAGTTGGATGACAAGTAGTAAGGTTTTATGAATATGGGCCTATGGCTCTGTGGCTTGTAAAGATCACTCATGTAATCACTTAATCACGTTTTGAGTACTTTCATAGATACAATCTTGGAAGTGTAGGGTTGACACTTCATTTTTGTACAGGTTGGTAAATCATGAGTGCTCATGCTTAAGCTAGTACAGTGTATGTGACATGACTCGTTTTGGACTTACCCCTACACTTTACCACTTGAAAAAAACTACAAGGGCTTGTTATTGAAACTAGTCATGGCGTATACATACATGTACATGTATATTACAGACATGTGTACTGCACGTTTGGTAAAAAAATGGAGAAAGTGAAACTGAAAGTTAACGTACTGTTGGTCTAGTTTCCAGTTTTTTGCCACATTGACTTTCAGATGTAGAGTCAACCATTATAAAGGCACCTAAAATCATGAATGATTCTTTTGAATTGGTCTCTTCTCAATGATCATATACATTTACATTTATTTTGTTAAAATTTGCGTCAGGTACGTACGATCACTACCGTATTTGCCGGCGATAAGGCCACACCGCCGCATAGGCCGCTCCCCAACTTTGACATTTCAAAGAGGGGGGGGGGGGGGAAGGAAAAAAAAAACTACCGTAAATCTCCGTGTATAAGGCGCACCTGTGTATAAGGCGCACCCCTATTTTGGGGGCAAAAAAAAACCACGCGGGGGAAGGACCTTCATTTAACATCGAGGTGCAGTTGAAGGTGCTGATTTGTGCTTGTGAACTTGTCACAAAAAATAGTAACTATGTCGTTTAGATCATGCGGGCAATTCCACGGTAACGGAAGGACACTCAGACAAGATTTTTGAACTTCAGGTTCATACTAAAAGAACTGTTTTATTAGTATAAGATGTGAAACAGTACAGATATAATACCTATATAAGTGCCTTTAATTCTCCCAAAAAAAATTGTCATTATAGTTAAGTAGTTTAAGAATGTGCATATTAATTATCTCGGTAACGGAAGGACATAAAAATGGACATGGTTTTTCCAGTTAATTAGTGTTTATCCAAACTTTGTGAAGTTGATGAAGCTTTCCACTTGACTGAAACACATTTTGTTCCCCATAGTTTAATACATACTAATAAAACATTTCTTTTAGTATGAACCTGAAGTTCAAAAATCTTGTCTGAGTGTCCTTCCGTTACCGTGGAATTGCCCATGTGTAAGATCATTAATGTGAATTAAAAACAAATAAACAATACAGTACCTAGGATAGGACCTTGTGGTACACCATTTGTTATAGAAAAAAATTTGAGAAAATAACGTACTTGACAGCCAGGAAATTAACCTTGTTTTTGTACATGTAGTTTGTACATGTACTGTACATCACTGCAAGGATGTCCTGCACGTTTTTGTCAGTGCAAATAAGATTTACAAGTAAGATAACATGAGTATTTTTAAAGGGAAATCTAACAGAACTGCCATGTTTACATGTGCACATGTAGTCAATTTATCTGGTTTATTATGAATGGACAAATCTGTCATTTATATTACTACACAAATTCTTAGGTTAAAAATAACGGCAGCGACAAATTTTGTACTTGAAATATACATGCTCTGTATTTTTTCATAATATTCTTGTTTGACATAATGTATACATACACTGTACATGTACATGACATATATTCCCAATTTTCCATTTACAACATTCATACATTCATGTATGCCTAAATTTTTGCTCAAATTTTAGAGCAAACAACAAATTTGAAAAAAGGGAAATTCAGAAAACAGCTCTCAGTCTTAACGTTTTTGTATTTAACACGTTTTGTATTCTTTTCATCTTAAATTACAAATGGTTTCAATGAGAGATAGGAACCTACTTCAAATCGATCAGATGCAAATAATTTTGATATGATTTGTCATAACAATGCTAAAAACACATCTCTTTAAGTCTTGTTCCTGAATAGCTCTTTTGACCTTTTGCCTTTTTAAATATTTTTTGTAGATTACCATAGGATACTATTAATTTATGAACTACAGCTGTACTTGTATTTTTGTTGTAAGTGATTTGTAATTATGTACATGTATTATTTTCATTTGCAAAGTTTTAATGGTAATTTAAATTGATATAATTTGTAATGCAATTTCTGTTTCCTTTACATATCAGCTATTTTCTTCTAAACCGCTTAGAGGTAATTTGCAATTTGCGGTATATGAATATCTTATTATTATTATTATTATAACAACCGAAAATTAGATTACTACTGCAACTGCACATGTACATTAACATGTACAGTATACAGTATCAAGAATACAGGGAGAAATGCTTGTTCTGACAACCATTACAATCGTAGTTACATGTAGTTACATTGGTTACCCTTGATATAAATGATATTTGATTGATGTTCATTTACTGGTCTGGACACTCTAATCCATATGGATACATTTTGCCTGTGCTTTGCAGAGAAGAATTTGACAGTTGGATAATTAAATGAAGTAAAATATCACAACTGTCCAGGGGCTCAAAATGAACCCCTCTGCAAAAACAAATAATAATAATAATGATGTGTCCTCATTCAAAAAAAATCATGTGGTTGTGATGATGAGCACAGATTACAGGGGAAAGAGAAAGAGAATCACACATATGCACAACCACACACAATTTATTTATTTATTTATTTTAAATGGTTTATTTCATTAAAAAACATTCGCGGCCCGGGAGCCGAATTGCAGTTTCTTTTACAAGGTATACATCAGTGACAAAGTAAAATTACACATAAAACATTATGCATGGTAAAATTATGGTAGTAAAATTGGAATTCAATGTTCTTATGTGCAGATCATACTCTTGTACTTGCTATAAAGGCATTTACTGAAAGCCTCATAAGCATCATCGACATAATGTGCACTCCACCTCCCCTCCCCTATGCGAATCTGCCTGTGCTATCTACATCTTCCGATGATATGTGCATTCAGAGTACGGGCATGCACTTGAATTTCAATGTCTGTATTCTGTGCATACATGTGCTGACTCAGCTCAGCTCAGGCCTGCCTGCCTGCCTCTTGCTTGCAGTTGTCTTCATGTGTTTGACGATCAAACATGTTGAGAGCTGGAAGCAGAGGTGACATGGTTTCAACCACATTGCATGATGGCTTCGGAAAAATGGTCGAAGAAAATGTAATCATCAAGATAGAATAGGAATACAATGCTCATTCCTACCCCCATACATGTTCCTGTGCTTAAGTTGTTATACATTGTTACCTCTAATACATTAAATGCCCTTTGATTGATCGGTCCACTCTCTAAATCCATATGGAAGAATTTGCCTGTGCTTGCCAAAAGGTAATTTAACAGCTGAAATACAATCATAAAAGAACCTATGCATGTTCTGACAACCTTTGCCATTGTACATGTACATATACATTGTAGATGTGCTTTTACCTCTGATGTAAATGCAGTTTGATTGATTATCTACTGGTCCACTCTATTCCATATGGATACATTTTGCCTATGCCTTGCTGAGAAGATTTAAACAGTTGGACAAATGAAGTAAAATATTACAACCTGTCCATTGGCTCAAATGACCTCTCACAAAAAAATGAATAATAATTATGATAATAATAGTAATACAAAAGATGCTGGTGATGATGATAATAACAATAATAACAATTATAATAATAATAACAATACAAATAATACAAGTTTATTATTTAAAAAAAAATCATAATAATAGTGGTGATATTAATGGTAATAATAATGAAGATAAAATAATGATAATATTAACGGTAATCATAATGATGATAATAATGATAATAATATATATGTTTCCAAAAATCCTCACAAAATTTCCCATACCAACCAATTGACAATGGGCTATCCATATTCCATAAATCAGTGGATTATAAGCCATGTTAAACTTAGCTCCCCTTTTATGAATAAGAACCATTGCATTACCGTATCACTGCCTCTGTACCTTTCAAGTGTGAGTCATAGAGGAGACAGTTCATGGACTTCACACTTAATTTAGAAAGCATCTGATGTACAGTATGTCCCTGACCAGAATAAGCTAGCTAGGGACCTGCTTTGCAATCAAAATTCCCTTTTATCTGGAGGGTGTTGACATGGGGGTGCTAGAGTTGATGAGGACAATTGTTTTCTCATATGAAGCTTGCATTCAAATCAATTGAAGATCTTCAGAGAGACATCCTGATGCCTGTAAGGTTCATTGCAGACCTACATGTCATGTACGGTAGTGGCTATCCATTTGGGCGCATGTAGAAGTAGAAGGAGGTCATGAATATGCATGTTTGTGACGTCAAGTCCGATATAATGAATATTCATGTTCGTGTACTGTGCATACGTACATGTACACTGTAGGTCCACATTTTATAGGCCATGCATGAAGCTGGCAGTTGCAGGACAGTTGCACAATTCTCGCTACCCTAAATAGGTACGAAAATCTCGAAATTCGCGAGACGAGGTAATTTTCACTCTCTCGGGTCGTCACTACAACTTCCGGTATAGAGTCCCATCCCGCTGGCGCTAGCGCCTGTGTTCGCTGTGCAGAGTTTTCACGCACGCTAAAATCGATGCCAATCAGTGTAATTTGTACAGATTATAATATGCAATGGAAAGCTTCGGGCAGAATTAGTGACTTTAGCACAAAAGGCCGTTAAACTCTACCGTGAAAGAGAGGGTTGTGATCACGAACGCCTGCACAGGAAGCTGTAATGTCGAAAAGCTATCCCATAATGCAATGCGCGTTTTCAGGATTTTCCCCGGATCTCGGCAGAATCGCTATTTGGGGTAGCGAGAATTAAAAAATCAGAGAGAAAATCTCACCATCATACACGTTTATTGTCTGTGGTTAATTTGCAGTTGTAGTATTGGAGGGTTAGGTATATTTATTATAGTTTTTCTTTTAAATGCATGTTTGGACAAATCTACCCGCAGTATAAATCGTAATATGAATATTCAATATATCGGACTTAACGTCACAAACATGCATATTCATGATATTCTAGATGTGTAGTGGTCCACCTGCAAACCGGTACCCGCAATCAGCTAAAACGGAAGGAGAGACCCGAGGGTTACAGTGATTCAGTTTGTTTTTCGCCTCCCAGGCACAGCTGACACTAAAATTAATAATAAATATCTTTTCTCTTTTTCTACTCTCAATATGATCCAGGTTGTGCAGAAGTACATGGAGTATGCAGACCGGTTCAAGGTGATGGGACAAGTGGATCCTACCACACAACACAGGTTCAGGTAGAGTTACAAACTAGCTCCCCTTCCCTACCCCTCCCATATACCAGATAGCCCCTTTACCTCCACATAAGGTATCATGTTCTGCAATTAAACTATACACACTGTTTTCAAACTGGAAATAGTTTTTTGGGGGAAGGAAATTGGGTAAAGAATATATAAATATATATATATATATATATATATATATATATATATATGTATATATATATATATAAGGCAGCTTAAACATTATACAGGTTCAGGGAGGGTGACATTCTACCCCCCCCCCCCCCTCCCCCATTCGTTTGTTTGCCTCAAAACCTCAAGTTCCGCAAGTAAATCATGAATAAATGAAATGTTGGAAACTTTGTTTTTCTAATGAAAATTATTTATGATACAATTACCCTTACTAAACAGAAAATTATATTGAAAATAATCAAAAGAATATTGGCAGCAGGAATATAAATTGTTAGCAATACTTTTCTAAAATCCTATTTTATTCAAATCACAGCGATGAGTACTAGATTGGGCATAAATCTTTCATTGGCACTTCGGTAAAAAGTATTAGGCAGCTTCAAAACAACACAGTTTCAGGTAGGGTAACAAGCCTACTCCCCCTACTCCTCTACACCAGATCTCATGCTCAGCAAGTAAACTATCAAAACAGCATTTCAAATCATGATAGGCAATGATGGCAAAATTGTAATGTTTTGAGCATGGTCTACCGGTACATGTATATGGACCTCCTTAGGTTTATTTTTTCACATGAATAGAAGTTCAATTTTAGAAATGTATTGTATACAATTTATATTCTTGCTGCCAATATTCTTTATTTTACTTTCAATGATTTCTTTATATTAGAGGTCATTATTGTATTATTAAAATTAAAAAAATAATGGTTTTTAACTTTTTATTCAATAAAGAATTTTTCTTGCAGTACACACCGTAAGCTGCCAAAAACTGTCTATGAATTAGACCCCAAAACACATTTATAATACATAATAAATAACAAGCTTGGATCTACGTCTTATTCATGGGGGATGAGGATGTGTAACTGAATATTTCCTTTTTAACAGTGTTAATGTTATATACATGTATATGCATATGTTTGACTTGAAAGTAATCTCAATGCATGTTTTTGTTGAACTAACATGAATATTATATCATATTTAGCTTGGAACTCTTTGGCACATTTGGTTCATCTAACCAACTTAAGAAAGCATGATTGGTTTGCAGTGCACAAGTGCATTTTATACTATTAATACCGTATATATTACATGTTATATATGGGATACATGCTGAATTAAAAAGAAATATACACCTTGCTTAATATTCTTTGGAAATATTTTGAGACAGTATATTATCCTTGCACTACACATTATATACATGAATGCGTTATCACTATTTTTATGATGGGTCGAAATTACATTGCTTTAGGTACTGTGTATTACAACTATATGATGATTGGAAAAGTTGGGCTAATCTATTTAGGATAGAAAGGATGTGGGAAAATGACTAATGTAATAGGTGGATAGTCTTTCATGGTTGTAGTGGTATGAGGGAATGATGGATTTCAAACAATTCTCTAGTTAATCATCAATCAAATACCATATATGAGCCTTTTATGAGCTCTTTATAGTTTGATAATGTATAATTGATTGTATACTAGTTGGGCAAGTACAATGTAAAAGGGGCATTGTTATTTGAACATATCGTCGCTGTTTTCACGAAGTGACGGTAGTGAAAACAAATTGCATTCACAGCCATGAAAACAATTTCTTCAATGAATACTTCAATCAGGTCTGAAAACATACTTAAAAATGTTCATTTTACAAATAAAATAATATTCACAATGCCAGCCATGAAAATAATTTCTTCAATGAATACTTCAATAAGGTCTGAAAACATAAGTTACAAAATGTTCATTTTACAAATGAAATACTATTTACAATGCATTGCCAGCTGTGAAAAAAAAAATCTTTAGAGCAATTGATCAAAGTCTGAAAAAGTACAGTTGATAGGTCCTATATCACTTTCAGGAAGTTAGGATTACATGTTCTCAATCGAGCATGGTTTTGTGGTTATATTAGCTGAATGAATAAATATGTAGCATCATTTTTCAAACCACAATAATCCAGTGAAATACTAAATTAAGATTATTGAAAGCAATAATGCTGTCCTGTATGCAAAATGACTGAATGTAGAAAATGGAGTCATTATGGATATTCAGTCAACAAAATCATAAACATTTATTTCATAATAATGTTATAATGGGGTATACATGTATATCTTATCATAAAAAGTGAAACATTTTAAATAAACTAATTACATTTACCAGTATGGTGATTCCGTATTAGAAAAAAGATATTGATAATATTTTCTAGCCTAAGAATAATGCATTTGATGAAAATTCTTTTGTAAAGGTATTACAAGAAAGGAATTATTTATAGGAAATGGCCATATTGAGGATTTGTGTTTCTTTCTTTTTGTGAAATAAACTTCATATTGAAGGCAGAAATGTTTTCATGGCATGTTACTACTTTCCATCTATTCACAAAAAGTGAAGCCTCTTTCTATTTAAGTGGCCACTGATTCATATGACACCCTGAATTAGATTTACTATTATCGATCATAAATTTTTGTCAACGATTTATTAGTAGTAGGCTTTAAATTTCTCAATATATTGCCCTCTTTCTGATGTGGAATCGGTCATTAGCTGTTGGGGGAAATGTGTCTCTTGTTTGAAGTACATAATTACAACAAATATTCATGGTGTATATACATTTCTGCTTCATTGACTATGCAAAAACATTTATACGCAAAAAGGAGAATCTAGACAAAAACAATATTATAAGGGATAATTGCTGGGAAAGAAAGGCAATGCCTGATATATTTTGCATAGCCTGAACAAATGGGCAAAACCAAACACGAAGACCGCAATACCAGGGCTTTCAGAATAGCAGATAATAAAGAGAAATGGAGGGCCATGACCGCCAATGGTTGTAACAGACCTAGTACTTGATGATGATGATGATGATGATGGTATACTCATAACTATGTTGTGTACAGCTTGGAAAGTAATGAAATGTTACATTATATATGAGCCATTGCATCTGTTTTTTATTCCTTTTCCTTCCTTCCTTTATTCCAACCCACATGTTTTTTTTCTATTTATTTGCAGATCTCTTCCCATTTCTAGATCTTCATGTAGATGAGAGAGATATGTAGAAAAAGAAAAGAATGTTTGTGTAGTCTATTCACTGCCTGCTTGCATTATTAACTCTCCGACAAAATGGCCGCTACCAAGGCTAAGTTTGACTTGATTGTATTTCTCATATTCGTGTGAAAAGGATTCCAATCTTTTGCAGCAAAACATATTTTTAGTAATTTTTACCATGAAATTACATAGCGGACAAAAATATATTTTCTGGATTGATAACCAAATTCACTGACAATTTTGCAGCAATTACTGTATCCTCTAAGCAACAAAAAAAGAAGGAAAGTCACATTTCAAAATTGCCTGACATCTGACATAGGATTACGGTACAAATATATTTTTTCAGTAAGGTTTTAAAATAGGGGCAATGTTCTCATCTACAATTCATGTATTTCTATTAAAAAAGAAAAGGGGAGAAATTTGGATTGAATGCAAATGTGGAATAAATAAAATAATTCAAACTTCAAGTTGTGCAGCATAAAAAGTGCTCATTTTGGGGATTTGATATTTGAAAAGAATGGAACTCCTAAATTTTGTTCAAGTTTTCATATTAATTTACCATTTCATATATATAATATATCTAAGCCATATATGTATCAAGGTTAAACAAAAATGCGCAGTTGTCTATTTGAACAATGTTGACCATACTACCATGTATAAAAAGCTAAAAAGCATTTGTCTAACTTTATTTGCTTTTAATTAAAATATACATATATATATTTATAAAATGCAACTATTATAAAGTCAGCCCTTTTCAATGAAAAAACAATGTACCATTTCTGGAATTCTTCTGGAAAAATGATTATTTCTTTCAAGTCTTCTTTTTATATACGGTAATGTGTTTTCCATAATTTGTTTACATCATGGCTCTTTGTAATGAAAAAATTGCAGATATGGCTTAGATATCTACATGTATGTTGATGTACATTCATAATTAGTGATACTTTATTTGCATGCACATTTCATATGGTTTGTTGTGTGTTGTTTGAGTTCATTGCATCATGATATGGCACACATGAATAGGTGCATGGGAAACCCCCTACCCCCACCATCTTCCCACCCTCAAATCCTTTCCATTCCCAATGTGTGTATGGTGGCATCTTTCTCTATACCAAATTTGACATTTCTTTTCAGGTTTTTTAATATTTTTTAATCCTCTTCCTGATCTAAAAAAAAAAAATTACACCAGTAAAATAATTGAATGTCTTCTGGTTTTATTGACAGAAAAATCTCACTCCTTCTATATCTATAGCATTTACTTTGTCCTAAAATACGGTGGATTCACAATTAACAGTGCCATCTAGTGACACCAATGTACTGTTAGTAAATTTCACATGGTACATTGTGGGAAAAAGTTGACAAAAATATCAGCTGTGGCATTGTTATATATTATTAGGAGATAAAGGGATTTAATCCAAACTTTTGGTAGGAAAGGTTTCAAAAGCTTAACCGGGGTAAACTTTTGCATTGATTCTAAAAATGTCAGTCTTATTGACTCCACTCGCCTTTTTTGGCACTGTTTGGGCAAAAGTGACCATTTGTATTGATTTTCTTCCAAAATCAGGCAATTTTTTTCCAGTCAAAATAAATTGATGGGTGGGTTTTAACTTCCAATTCAATATGAAAATGTGCACTGTAATCAGAACAATTTATTTCATTAAATGAATTTACACAGCTTGTACCGCTTTGGTCACTTCAATCGATGGCTAGCGTTTTGGTGCGCTGCACTGGTTGAAAAATGTCAACCCACAAACTGAAAAATTGGAAGATTGGCCTGTCATGGCTTGCCTGTTGGGGAGCTGTTAATTGTGAATCCATTCTATGCTATTCTATTCTTGCATATGTATTATCTATATTTTATCTGGTGAGAGCCAAACGGCATTAATTTATCAGCGCTATTTTGAACTGAAGAGTCCGTCATATATATGGAATCTTCCTTTCAATATAATGCAGACAAATTGTATGTGGAAGGATGTGAGTTGATTATGCCATTTTTAGTTTTCATACATTATTTAAAACATTGCAAAATCTTACCAATCATTCTAAGTCAATGGTAGTTCTTTATTGTTCCTTTTTACTTTAAGAATTTTTTCTTTGCACCAATTAACAAATTTTTTTCCTGCACCATTTTGTATATTTAGTTTGAATTATATTCACACATCTTAATAGACTTTTGTATTTGCTAATAATTCATTAAAAATTTGCTGAACACTTCTTTCAAACAGTCACAAATTTCGCTATTATTTCTGCTATTCATTTTCTTTTACTTCCTGAAACACTCCACATTCAAAATAATTTAAATTCATACATTATTCTTGTTACTTTTTACTTATAAGAAAAGAAAGAAGAGTCCCCCCCTCCCCCTCCTAAAAGAAAAAAATTGTATGAATGCAGCCATGCACTTATTTTTTTTATACTCACCATGTCTAAAATAAATGAAGTAATCTACTTTAAGGGAAATAAAAGATAAGTTTATGCTACTTACTCTTCTTCTTCAGCAATTCACAACAACATGGCAAAATTCTTTAGCATAAAAAAAAAATTGTTTTAAATTGTATTAAAAAGAAGGGGGATAAAAAAGGATTGTTCTCATGTATTTTTTCTCTCAGTATTGTTATCGGAATATCTTACACAAAAATGAACAAACATCCAATATTTTTAACTGAGTTTTTGATCTTTTGTGATAGAGACACATGTTATTTTGAGTAAACTCTTTCATAATTAAAAATTTCAATCTCAGAAATATTACAAAAGGAAAATCCATATCTGTGAGGACGTTTAGAATAGCAGTTTCCATCATGAAGGTATATACAGCTTACTCTGGTTTTTAAGGCTGCTACTTCTTTCCGTTTCACAGGATCAACATTCAGAAGCACCAGCTGGTGGATGGTTTTGATGATGACCAGCTCACGCCCACCAAGGAGAGGACGATGTCAGGTGATCTGTCATCGCCGACCACCACCCCCACCAACGCTCTCAACAAGTACAACAAGCAGTCCAACGAGAAGAACCTGGAGAAGGAACTGACGGAGACGATGACGTCGCCCATGGCCGCGGGGATGGGGTCGTCCACCACGGAAACGCAGGCTACAGTCTCAACCACAAATGCAGAGACAGGTATACATGTAGTATGAGGTTTAGGTTCCAGAGATAGTGTGGAGTCCCAACTGGTAGCCAGATAGCATGTGCATGCAAGACTTGAAGTAGAAAGATGAAAACAGGCATAGTTTTTAATTGATGCAGATCATTATCACTCTGCAGAAAACGCTGCAAGAGAGGCAAGCACAGATAAAACTTTTTGGACAACTACCTCCTGGACTATGGCCCCACAGATTACTTCCTCCCTAGCACAATTTTCCACAGATGACAACTCAATACTAGGCCTCTCTTCATCAGCTCAAGTTTGCCAAATAACCCACTATTTTCAGACTCTGGATACTATCCCAAAGCTCGAAATTGCGTCTCCACCAGACCGATACGCTCATCACAAACTAGCTCGGACAGGCGCAAATTAGCATGTTATTTCCCAAATAGCAGGATATTTTGGGAACAAGACCAAGATTTCTTGAGGTATTTTCTCGACCAAATATCCTGCTAATAGCAACTCGAGCTGATGAAGACAGGCAAATTGTGCAAATAGCCCAAAGGACAACTACTCCCTGGGAATATTACCCCCTTAGAATATTACATCCTAAGACAACTATATGTATGGTATACTAAATTTTCCAAAAGTAAATGATCTGTTATAGTGGCTACCACTTGTTTACAGTGGTCTCCTTGGTTGGATATTCTTCTCCCTCCCAGAGGAAATACATCTAGGAGGGGGTCACCAGTGGCCACTTTTTTCTGCTTCTTTCGATTATACAGTAGGCTTGCGGGTGCACCATGTGAGGGAGAGAGAGAGGATTGAGGAGTCCTGAAAAGGACTCTAGGTAATCTATCTTGAGGGTGTGTAGTCTTGAAAAGGACTGTTTGTGTAGTCTTGAAAAGACTGTTGGTTATCTTTCTTAGCTTATAGTTCTAAGGAGAACTATAGCGCTTGGAGAGGATGAGAAGCGGGAGTGGCTCGACGTTTCGAACAGGTTGACTATCCGTCGTCAGGAGTGATTCTTTCGATTATTCTTTATCTGAAGGTTTAACTGTGTAACATGCTTTCTTTTTCATCCTTCTCCCCAGTGATGACACCTCAGACAGACAACAGACATGTGTTGAACCCTGCTCTGAGGGATATCATTGACAGTACCCCAGAGCTCGAGGGAGTGATCACCAGGCCGGCTAATCTACCTGTCAAAAGGTGCGAAAATATGATTATTGATTTGATGCATGAAAGGATGACATAATATAGGCATAGTTGCGAACTATTTCTAGTTTGGAGGAATGGTTCCAATTTGTTTGTCTTCAAGCTACTGTTTTGTACCCTAGATTCCTTTCTTTGTCTGAGATTTTCTGTGTGAAATTATACAAAATGTATTCCTACTACCGGTAGCTATCTAAGCCTTTCAAATTTTTTTAATATGTTGAAAAATGTGCCCTTTTTAAATTTCTAATGAAAGAACAAACTTTTTGTTCTGATACATTATGGCCAAAATAATTTTTAATCCACTTATGAAAAAAAAAACTGTTTGTTCCATTATAAAACTTGAAGAAACTACATGTAATAATTTGAGTGCTTTGGTACAAAACATGGTGGGAAAGTTTTCCATGTGTAACACACCTTTTGGGTGATGCTTCGTGGTTGCATAGCACAAGGTTTTGGTTACTATGGATACCCAAGCAGCCACCAGTATTGAGGCTTGACTAAAAGTAGCCTTCCATTGTAGTTCAAGAACAAACATTCTATTCAAAATAAAGGAAGGAAATTCACTTGTCCTACTCATGGGGCTTCTGCCTTGATAACTTCCTTGGCCTTAAAAAGTGAAAGAGTGTAATACCCATTTACCTACAGGAACTGGGTGAGACCTGGGAGGTGTTTCACAAAGATCCTAATTCGAACTTATCTCTAAGTTGGACTTAAATTTATGGAAAGCCATTAGCATCCTTGAAAATATTTTGTAAAAGTTATTTTTAAAGGCATAAAATGTTGCTTCAAATCATTCATATTTTCTGTTATCATGGGAGATTTCATGTTCTTGATGTGGAATTTATGGAAAGTCTAAAATACTTGATTTTTCGCTTTTGAATATATTTTATTTTAAGGCTACAAATGGCTCTCCATAACTTTTAAGTTCAACTAAGAGTTCAGTTCGACTTAGAATCTTTGTGAAACACCCCCAGGTCTACTTTGCACAAAACTTGCCATCAATGGTAACTACCATGGAAACCTTGATTTTGATTGGCTGTTGAGCCCAGTTACCATGGTAGTTGCCATTGGTGGCAAAGTTACCATCAATGGTAAGTTTTATGCAACAGGGCCCTGGAGGGTGTTTCACAAAGACTAGATCAACTCAAATTGGACTTGAACTATGGCAGGCGATTTATGCTCAATAAAAGTCTTGAACTAGATGCAAAATTAAAGGAAAAAAACCTTAGAAATTATGATCTTTAGATATTGTTTTTACTTTCAGTAATAAAGTATCTAAAAATGTAAATTTTGTAGATTTGTGACATCCCTTGAGATACCAATGGTGAGAGCAACCAGTGGCATGAATGGCCTGCCATAGTTCAAGTCCAACTTAAGTCAATCTTAGTGTTTGTGAAACACCCCCCCCCCCCCCCCAGTACTAAGCCTATAGGAATAATATCATTAGTCAACAGTTAAAAATAATGCATGATTTTTTGGTGCAATAGGGGCATCCCATGTAAGAAAGATGTATTGAGCAATATCCTGAATTGAAATGTTCAACATTTCTTCCTTAATGCTAACTGTTCATTGTGTGCTGCAATGTATTACATTTGCAGTTATTGTGCCACAAGATGTGCAGTGACTTTTACCTGGACATAGATTTCAGAGATTGTTGAATCCTTGCTTTGGATATTTGTTAAAAACTATTGACATTTTAACATCATTTTACTGGTAAGGTATCAGTACATGTAGTTAAGTCTGATTTATCTAGTTTTATTTACAGTGTAATATATTGTGAATTGAAGTGCTTTTTGAATTCGATCTTTCTGTTAACTTTGCCAAAGAGGCAGTATCATCATAATTCTTTGATCTGGTGTTTAGATTAGAATACATGGACTGGTTGTAATTAGAAATGTAAATTGCTCAATGTTATTGTGCTGGGCAATGCTGGGGTGGAATCCTTCTGGTTTTACATTCGTAATTGTCGAAGCTTTCCTTTCTATCAGTTGAAAGGCCAAATAAAAGCACATTCATTCTAAGGTCCTATTTTTTTATTTATAATTTCTTTCATTTTATTATTGTTTTTTGAAAAACAGCCAAGGGACAAGGTCTGCCACCATCTTTGATGAGTTGGACCCATCAGTCATCAGTGAGATGGATGAAGGTGCTAACATCGTAGGTAGGTATCCTAACAGCAATGGTATCCATAGCAACTGCTTCCAGAAGATTGGGGGTGGATCTGGGCCTCCGTTGCACAAAACTTACCATTGATGGTAACTTTGCCATCAATGGTAACTACCATGGAAACCTTAATTTGATTGGCTGTTGAGCCCTGTTACCATCGTAGTTAATATTGACGGCAAGCTTCCCATTTGCCATCAATATTAACTTCCATGGCAACGTCACTCAACAGCCAATCAAATCCATTCATGGCAAAGTTGTCATCGATGGTAAGTTTTGTGCACCGGGGCCCAACACTGATACCCCTAGCAAATTGATTCATTGGATGCTATGTTTGTGTGTGTGTTTGTTGTTAGTTTGTTTTAGCCTATCCCTTTTAGACAGAGGCGTCTCTTTGAGGGGGGTGTAGCCTTTTACTTTAGATAACTGCCCCTTTTTATTTCTAGTAGGTGCACATTTCACATTCTTATAAGTGCCCCCTTCGTCTCTGATAATTGCCCCTATTCAAATGTTAGAGGTGCCACTTTTATTTTTTCCTGTCAAATAGTGCCCTTTTTTCTTCTAATAAGTGCCCCGTTTCCTTTTAATAAGAGCCCCTTCCCCTTCTCATAAATGCCCCTAATCTGAAGCAGACCTCTTTCCTTTTAAAATACATGTACCCGGTATGTTCTCGTCAGGTTATTTACCCCAGTTGTAAAAAGAAAAACAATTTTTGTGCTCGGGAGGATGTGAAAAAGTATAGTTTACAATGGGTAAAGTTCTCTGGGTATAAATCAAGGAGCCTTATCAAAACTGAAAGCAATGAGGAAATATAGGTGTACTCTGTACAACATATATTATGTATTATGAAGGATATGATGTATAGGATCAACTTTGTCTCATGCATTTCTTCTCCTTGTAATTATCCATTTCTTGGCAGGTCATATACTGTAGTATACAATTTTGTGTCATAAATAGCATTGGACCATCATTACAATGATATTTGTGAAATGAACTTACCTTGGAGTAATACTGAAATGTTCAATCTTATGCTTCATTTTGTACTACAGTGTAGTTAGTACCAGCACTGCATGGGAATAGGGTACTCTCAGTACTTTTCAAGGGTTATGTTTAGAGCCCTAGTATATATGCAGTTAACAACTAAATTATTCATACCATTACCAAATTTTGTAATTTTTATGCCTCCGCCACCGAAGGTGGTGCCGGAGGCATCATGTTTTCGGGTTGTCCGTCCGTACGTCCGTACGTCCGTACGTCCCGTTTGACCGTTATCACAATATCTCAAGAACCATTTAAGATTTAAACTTAAGACTCGGGAATAGTATTTATCACCATAGGAAGACGATCTGATTAGATTTTGGAGTACGTAGGTCAAAGGTCACAGGTCACAGAGGTCAACTTATGAAATTCCTTGTATTGAGTTTGTTAGCGCGATATCTAAAGAACCATTTGAGATTTAAACTTCAAACTTAAGGATAGTATGTATCACCATAGGAAGACGATCTGATTAGATTTTGGAGCACGTATGTCAAAGGTCAAGGGTCACAGAGGTCAACTTATGAAATTCCATACATTGAGATTGTTATCATGATATCTCAAGAACCACTGGAGATTTAAACTTCAAACTTAGTGATAGTGTGTATCACTATAGGAAAACAATCTAATTACATTTTGGAGCACGTAGGTCAAAGGTCAATGGTCATAGAGGTCAACTTATGAAATTCCATACATTGAGATTGTTATCATGATATCTCAAGAACCACTGGAGATGTAAAAACTTCAAACTTAAGGATAGTATGTATCACCATAGGAAGACGATCTGATTAGATTTTGGAGCACGTAGGTCAAAGGTCAAGGGTCACAGAGGTCAACTTATGAAATTCCATACATTGAGATCGTTATCGCGATATCTCAAGAACCACTGGAGAATTTTCACTTCAAACTTAATGATAGTACATGTATGTATCACCATATCATAATATCTCAAGAACCACTGGAGATTTAAACTTCAAACTTAATGATAGTGTGTATCACCATAGGAAGACAATCTGATTAGATTTTGGAGCACGTAGGTCAAAGGTCAAGTGTCACAGAGGTCAACTTATGAAATTCCATACATTGAGATTGTTATCATGATATCTCAAGAACCACTGGAGATTTAAACTCCAAACTTATTTAAATTGCTCTATGGCGGAGGCATCATTTTCGACTGCGCGCAGTCAAAATTCCATCTAGTTTTTAATGTAAAAATTTGATTCATCCAAATTTATATTTCTTGAGAATATGACATACTAAAGCTCACTTGTAAAAGTATTCGACAAAGGCCCTAATTCAACCAGTCCACCATTCATTCTTGATTAACAAAAAAAATAAAAAATAATTTTTTTTTACAAAGGGTATGAATAATTTAGTTGTCAACTGTATTTTATTCACAGGTTGCTCAATTTGATCTTTCTATGCCTCCTAGTACTACTGTCCTTAAATTGCATGAGTAGCATTATGCAGGTGTAGTGCATAATAGAATAAGTAGTGTGATATCAAACTGAATCATCACCTTTTTCAAAATTGAAGATGTATACCGAAGATTTTAAACTCTCTGGTGACACTGGAGATGAATTTCCTCAATTCTAGTTTAGAAAGTTATTTATTGCTGTAAGAAATAACAGGTTTTGATCTGAAGGACTATTCTTGTGCTCATCCTCCCTCTTACTCGGATATAGTGAACTTCATATTCTTAATCTCTTTCCACACAAGTTCAGGATACATAGCTGCCAATCATTCCTATTTTGGAGGAAACATTCCTACTTTTTGGCCTTCAAATTAAAATGTTATGGATCCTAGATTCCTCTCTTTTATCAAAACTTCTGTGTAAAAAGTACACAGAATGATTGTATTCCTAATTTTGCCTTGAGTGATTCCTAATTTTTGCTTTGGAAGGTTGGCAGGTATGAGTGTAGAGTAAAGACATTCTTCACACTGTCACATGATCACTCCTGAGCCAATAGGATGCTCTTATTTTGTTTAGCACTACTATTCTGATTAGCCCCCCCCCCCCCCTCGTCAAAAAGCAGGTTTAGAATATGGTCTAGAATTACTTGTGAAGGTCTACCAGAGATTGTCTAGTTCTACTTGCTCTTTCTTACTTCATTTCAAAAATAATTTCTTGCTTTTTTTTCATGGTTTCATCAGTGGATCCAGGGGAATTTTCTGGTGTGTATTGGAGTATAGTCTATGTTAAGCCTTGTGGTATAGTGATGTCAGTGTCGTAGTTGAAAGCAAGTCCTAGAATAGATCTTCATTCAAAACTCTATAGTCCAATGCTTAGCAAGTATGGTCTATTCTTCCACAGTAACTAGTCCATCATCATCTCTTGAGCTTAGTCTTGGAACTTAAGTTCCTCACACATGATAACAAAAGGCCTGTCATCATCAGCTCGATTTTGCCAAATAACTCGCTATTTTAACTAACCCGAACGCACATTTACAAGTTAATTTTCATCATCAGCCCACAGTTGCAATTAGCGGGATATTTGGTCGAGAAAATAGCCCGAGATGTCTTGGTCTTGTTTCCAAAAAATCCCACTTTGGGAAAAATAGCAGGTTAATTTGCGCCGTCCGAGCTAGTTTGTGATGAGCTTCGGGATAATATCTCGAGTCTGAAAAAAGCGGGATATTTGGCTAACTCGAGCTGATGCAAACAGGCCTAAAGACTTTCAAACAATCAACTCAAAGGCAATTTCAACACCCTTGTGTACGTCCCATAGAGACAATGTTGAGATTACATCATACACCAATGTAACGTTCACTTCTTTCCATGGGGTTTGGACAAGGCTATTGAAATGCCTTCGGTTGATTTTTAGAAAGTCTTTGTGATCATGTTCCTAACTATATCCCTGATGCTTAAAGGGGAAGTCCGCCCTGATATTAAGTTGGTTTTGATAACAGCAGAAAAATGAGAGAAACAAATTAGTGAAAATTTTTATACTTCTTTTAAATCCAACATAATATTAGGGAGGACTTTCCCTTTAATGTTCTTAAATATGCTTCTTTGTTGTAAGCTGTGTCAAAACTAGTTCTTAGTGAATAGTCATCTGATACATTGTCGTCTTCATACATGAATGTTGCATGATTCTAATTTTTTTGTTAGTTTGTTTGTTTGTTAATTTTTTGTTGCATAATGCTGGTAGTGAAAATTGAAATAATGTACAATTATATTTAGTGTAGCAAACAGGGAAATAAAGTTCTAATTTGCAAAGATTCTATTTATATAGGCATAGGCCTAGTTTTTATTGAGGAATGAAATACCTTAAAGCTTGAATTGTTTATTTTAAGAGACTTTGATCTGAATTTTGAATTCAATCATAAATGACTTAAAAAATCAAAAGGCTCTGGAATTTCAGATCATTTTCATTAAATACCATTGTAATGAATAGCAATGTAAAAGATTATTTAGGAGGGGATATGTAGTATATTGATCACAAAAATAATCCATTTTTCTTTGTAAACAAAATCCTGTTCAAATTTACATTTTCATCTATATGTAATAGGAGGAAAAACAGTATCATCATACAATTTGCTGCTTTTATGGGATTTTCTATTTTTATCTTTTCTATAATGGGTCTTTCCTGGGATTCCAAATTTGTACTTTGCAATTTCTACATGTCACATTTCTTTTTAAAGTCCACTTTTTAATTACATTTTTTTTTTATGGTCATTTTGCATTTGTTTTATCAAAGGTAAAACAAAAAGTAATAATGCGCTTAATTGGTTTATTGTTTTTGTTGTCTTATGCCTGTAAAATATCCTTTACTAATAACTGTCTTGCCACTCAACTTATTAATACATACAGTATATGCTCAGATAATTACCTTTCCGTGCCCTTGTTTTATTCATCCAAAAACTTTTATGTTTACTTATCATCCCCCAATTTTCCTCATTGCATCTATATTAATCCAAATAACCATTTGTTCTTTACATTTGTTTTATGTTTGTATTATTTCCCTTTTTGTTTACCTCATTTGTTTTATTTATTCCTGTCTTTCAAAAGAGGACTTTTCTAGTGATGAATGTGAATCTGAAAATGATTTTGTCGAAGGTTTGTTCTTATCTGTTTTCTTTGGGACTTGAGACATACTAATGGTAGCGCTTTCAAGCTGAACGTAATATTGCTATTCTGATAATTACTATTTGCAACTTAACGGTAGCTGTTTTATTTTTGCAGTTTATATTTAAAAGCAGTATCAATATTAGCAGAATATTGTTGACTCTGTAAATGAATATGGGCAAATTATCGGTTTTCTAATTGAGAACGTAGTTTCATACAGTTATACCTAGCTTCATTCAGCAATCTGTAGTATCCAAATTGGTGATGGGTTTGATTTAAAAAATAGAAATAGTAATTTATATTCATAACAGATACAGAAATTTATGGACGTTGATTGCGCATGGTCTTTAAATCAAAGGCTTCCAAGCAATACATATTATGTCAAAGAAGGTTGCTAAACTACAGCTCAATAGAAGATTTATATTTTTATGAACTAATAAGTTTAGTTTTAGATGGGTCCTTGCTTGTCATTTACAGTTCATCATATTTATGGGTCATTGAATGATCTTAATTGAATTCCAGCATTTGATTAGTATACCCACATGTCATGTCTCTAATCAGCTTGGTTATCCACACAGGCGATTTCAAACAGTAATTGAAGAAGTTTACATGCAAGATTTCATAAACCTTTTAAAGGCTTATGGTGGGCAATATTATAAAGGACAAATATTCAGGAAGATTATTACAGTAGGCTTAGTGAGAGAGGGGAAGGATTGGGGAGTCCTGAAGAGGACTGTTAGTGTTATTTGATGAGTATTTCTTCATAAAATCTAAAAGCAAAAGAGAGGGCTTTATTTGTCTATGAAATGTGAAATATGTTGTAATGGCTATACAAAAGCTGTATGTATTATGTCACTAATATTCATGAATTAATACTGTATATTCGATCATTAAGTCTTTCACTTCATTTTCTATTAATCTTACATTCATTGCATCTATCTAACATCCATGCAGTGATGAGCCCTGATAACTTCTATGGTAAGACTCAATGGCTCCCATATGTGGTATCCTCTGTGAAACTGTACCTAAACTATGCCTTGTTGTCTGCTTTTGTCCGCTTCTCACCTTGGTTCTTGAATGGTCAATGTATATGTCTATTTGTTAATAATGATTAATTCATGGAGAGTAGCGAATTTTTCAAAATTTTGCACTTTGTTCTTAAATTCTTGAAACAGCTACATGTACATAAGTCAGTGATGTACATGTACTTGTAGTGTATTGCACAATACAGTTACTTTTTTGCATGTATTATTGTGGCAAAAGTATCACATTATCGTAGCAGCAATATCCAGGGATGTCAGTTGTTAGGCTATTACCTTATTTCAAGCTCTTTCACCACCGCAATTCAGGTTTTTTTGGTTGGACTTCATATAGAACATACCAGGGCTCCAACTTGCCTACAGTGTATGTCTCTTTTCAGACTTATTTGTTAATCAACTGGTATCCCTGACTATTCTGATTAGGTTACAGACTATTTAAAAGCCGTTCCATTTCACGGTCCGATGTCCCACCGATTAGTTTGATCCGTTGGTATGATAGAATAATAGAAACTTACACTAACCCTAGCTCCTATTAAACCATATTACTAAATCTGAATGGTAAATTACCATTGAGGAGAAGGATGAAGGGTAGATTAGACTTTAGAGACATTTAGTGCTTATTATCATCTTACAGTTTAATAAACCTGTCTTAGTGGCCACCTGTCTATAGTGGTCTTTTTTTCTTCTGTTTCCCGTGGGTGGCCTTTACAGACAGGTTTGACTGTACTTGGGATAAGTAGTGACTCAGTTTTCTTGAAAAGGGCAAAGTTGAGTCCAGGTTTAAACGTCAAAGTGCAATAAGTTAATCAATCGATTTTTGGAGTGCGAAGTGCCAACCTCTTTGTCCTATGTTTATGATAGTTCTGTAAATACATGTCAGATAGAAAACAGAAATACCATTTCCATGAAGTAGCCTCTCATTTTCATTTCATGACTGAATTTAATATTGGTTGACATATTTCATTCCATATTTCTAGTAATTTTACAGAAGTGCATAGGTTGATGTATGGCTTTCCATAAGTATGTGGACTTATTAATGCCAAGCTATTAAGCCAGACTGCTTCAAGAATATAGGCCTTAATGATTAGACATGCATGTATCACTTGGGTTTAGATTGCTGCATATTCGCTTTGCATTTGCAAGTTACGCGGTGCAACAAATCTATTCGATTTGTTATGTCTAGTCTAGTCTATTTGTGATTTGTTTGTATCTGTGACTTCTCTTTTTCCTGCCTTTTGCCTTTGGTATTTTTTTTTCTTTTTTTCTTTCTTCTTTTTTTCCCCTCATTTTTATCTCTCTTTTGAAAAAGAGAGAACAACAATTGGTTATGTAAAATTGTAAGTTGCTACAGATGCTGATATGTTTATGTTGGAATTAGTGTATGTTGTCTATGCTTACATGTACATGTATCTCAAAATGGAAATTAGTACACTTCACTCTCATGTACAGTGAAAAGTTTTGGTGAAGTATTCCCCCCCCCCTCCGCCCCTTTTTTCTTATACTTCACACTTTTTTTTTCTCTTTTAAAATGTACTTCTTGCTTCCTTCTCCATTGTCTTCTTGTTTGTATAGTATTTACAATGCTGTTGGATGTAGTCTGCAATCTTCTCTTTTTTTTTCTTCTTCCTCTTATCCTTTTTTTAATTGTTCCCATTTCTCTTTGAGATAGCATGCACTCTGCTGATTAGAGAATATTGCGGGAACGAATGTTTTTAAAGCTCCAGTCAACACTATATCTTTCGAACAAAGTTTAAAGTGTAAATGTTCAAGTGTCAATGTATATGTCTTCAACTCTGCTACAACAGCCTATCATGTTAATACTTTATGTCAAATAATGTATTTCTCAGTTGTACATGTGTGGCATCGTGTTCATGTGTCTGTTTATGACCGAAATGTTATTCTTGACACCCTGATTAGAGTATGTCCTTGATTACACCTACATGTATGTGTAGTTTTTTCAAGAATCCCAACCAATTATAAGTGTGAATATTCTTTTCTTACAAACAAAAAATAACAATTTAAAAAAAGACCAGAAATGAACTCTGTCCTTTGCTGTTTCATCAGTCTTCTTCTTCTCATCCGTAATGATTTCCACCGTAGTTTATTCAAATCAAATCCTCGCACAGATATGACCAATTCAAGGAAATTTGAGCATTAATCAGACAGCTCAAGTAATCCACGAAGAAGAAAAAAACTATAAAAGGTAGCCTGGAGTTCTGCTTGTAGTGATAAAAACAAAAAATTATCATAAATACAACATCAATTTCCACTTAATGTTAAAAAGGTACAAGTGTATTCATTCCAAAAAGAATTTGATTTGAATGTAAAGCAGCTCAGGAAAAATTAATAAGTGAAGAAATATAGGGATGATGGGTCTACCAAGTGTGCAATACAATATTCATTATCCCAAGAACACATACAGGTATCTGTGTGTTTTTTTTTCTTCAACTGATGAATGTTTTTGTATACCCCCCCCCCCCCCCCCCCCCCCCCCACTTTATGATATGTCGCATATTGTTATTTATAATGTATTGGAACTGAGAGTGAACGTAATGACGGATGATGTTATTATCATTGTTGCATTTTGGGCAAAATTCTGGACTGGAATACAGAGTGCAAGACATAGAGGGCATGCTCCGTGTTGACCTCCTTTAATTCCTTTCATTCAATAGTGAGAGAAGAAGGATGAAAAGGATTCTTGAAAACACACATTTTCATTTGCATCTTGCTCAGTTCTATGTGATGAATCATGAATTCTGATTTTATATGATACTCGTGTTTTATATGGTATGTGATTTTGCTCTTTCTAGGTATGGGCAAAGAAGTGGAGAACATTCTCATGGAGAACTCGGAGCTCAGACAAACAAAGTGAGTTTTTGTGACAAATTTAGAATACACATACATGTATACAGTCAAACTTGCTGTAGCGACCACCTGTATAGAAATACCACATCTTCTGTTTCCCTTGAATATGGTTTCTCATTGAAACCTGTAAATAAAGACCTCCTACCTACAAAGACTACTTTTCTTCTCTACCTTGAGAGGTGTTTGTATACAGTTTTCACTGTAATTTAAATGTTAGAACACCAAATTATTTATTTGTTTAAATCTCACCCTCATCTTCATTGAATACCCCTACATAAATGTCATTGTAATTCTAATTCTTAATGGTTTCTTTCTTAGACTGTTAACTGTTTAGCTAATACAATTGATGTCTTGATTCTCATCCTCTAGGAATGCTTTGAACGTTGTGAAAGATGATCTGATAGCTCAAGTGGATGAGCTCACTTCAGAAACTGAGATGCTAAAGCAGGAGATTATGGGGCTCAACAACGGCAAGTCTCGTCTCAATACACGCATTGCAGACCTGGAAGAGGATCTCAAAAAGTAGGAATTATTATTAGTATTATTAAGTATTTGGCGTCACTTGAGCCTGGGAGGCAAAAAGCGAACAGAATCACTGTAACCCTCAGGTCTCTCATCCTGGTATAACTGACTGGGGGTGTCCAGGTGGATCACTACACCGGGGTGTCCCTCTACTCTTATACAAATAGCGCAGTGGGTTCTTAACGTGCAAAGGTGGTAACTCTCCTCTACACGAGGCCATTTAACGCCATATCCGAGGGACAGAGTGTTTTCTACTTAACATAGCCTGTGTCTATGAACCCGCCTCCAAATTTGTTGTCTACTTCTCATGAATCTAAAGCGCTCCATGAATTCAAGTTTTCATTATGAATTATAGTTCACATATGCCTCAAAATGCAGTATTGTAGTACTTGTACATGGACACGAGTCCAATTTTAGAGGAATTGGACTTGGACTTGCAAAAAAAAGACTAGGACTTGGACTTGGGCTTGGGCTGGAGCTTCTGGACTTGGCCAAAGTCCAGGATAAACTTGTTAATGATTATCTACGATCGCGGGTACAAATGCAGAGGATGCCCATATTAAGTGTACAATGACAATCTGATTTGGTAAAATCAATCTGTTACAGTACTGTTACGGTACTGTGATTACTGATGGGGCTACCCTGTTTAAATAAAACGGAATAAATAAATAAATAAATAGTAATGGAGAGTTTCATGAGCATGCAATTCCATTTACACCTTTCAGGGCGAGAGAGGAGAATGAGAAGATTCGAGAGATTGACGATGAGGAGGATGTGCCCATGGCCCAGAGGAAACGCTTTACCCGTGTGGAGATGGCTAGGGTCTTGATGGAAAGGAACCAATACAAGGAGAGACTGATGGAGCTTCAGGAAGCTGTGAGGTGGACAGAGATGATTAGGTAAGGTGATGAGGATTGGGGTAGTGGTGGTGGTGATGGTTGTGATGATGATGATGATGATGACGACGATTGTGGTGGTAGCAGTGGTGATGTTAGTGGCGTTGGTGGTGGTGATGATGATGATGATGATGATGATGATGATGATGATGATGATGATGATGATGATGATGATGATGATGATGTAGATGCCAACTGTGATGGTAGCAGTGGTGGCATTGGTGGTGATGGTTGTAATGATGATGATGATGACGATTGTGGTGGTTATGATGATGACGATTGTGGTGGTTATGATGATGACAATTGTGGTGGTAGCAGTGGTGGCGTTGGGGGTGGTGGTTGTAATGATGATGATGATGATGACGATTATGGTGGTTATGATGATGACAATTTTGGTGGTAGCAGTGGTGGCGTTGGTGGTGGTGGTTGTAATGATGATGATGATGACAATTGTGGTGGTTATGATGATGACAATTTTGGTGGTAGCAGTGATGGCGTTGGTGGTGGTGGTTGTAATGATGATGATGACGATTGTGGTGGTTATGATTATGACAATTGTGGTGGTAGCAGTGGTGGCGTTGGTGGTGGTGGTTGTAATGATGATGATGATGACGATTGTGGTGGTTATGATGATGACAATTGTGGTGGTAGCAGTGGTGGTGGTTGTGATGCTGATGATGATGATGATGATGTGATGATAGTGGCAGTGGCAATAGAAGTAGATTGCTTTAATTGAGAGGACAATGTTTCATGTTGTTATTTATATTGTTGTCTTACAGAGCCTCAAGGGAACATCCATCATTTGAAGGCAAGAAAAACAAATCATCAATCTGGAAATTGTAAGTAAATATTCTATTTTATAAACTTTCCTTAATCACTCATTTTTGTCAGTTTAATTACTGAAGTTAAGAATAGAAGACTTTTGTGAATAATGACCTCTATTTGAATGTCGGTATCAGACTGTTACTTTAATTATCATGAGTACATTATGTTTGTTATTTCACATCAATACAGATTAAAACTAGAATATCACTAAGATCAAATGATAACACATCTGGGGGGTGTTTCACAAAGCCTTTTTGCAATGACAAATGACAAATATCAGTGACAGATCTGCTGATATCCAATCAGAAGCAAGGATTTCACTAGCTTATAACAAAAAAAACTGTCATTTGTCACTGATGACATCATCTCGTGAAACACCCCCCTGTGAGCCACCAGTCTGTGGATATCACACTTTATTTACCTCATCCATTACCATTTCAACTCCACAGTTTCAGCAACCTCTTCACGAGTTCATCCTCAAACTCTTCCGGCATCGCTGCACCCCCTCCCAAGCGCAATTACCCTGTGGCCGCCAATGTACGTTACAACGCCCCCACAGGGTACGTTGCGCCCAACAACAAGCAGCGCACCCAGACGATTGCGTCACTTGATAACAAGACCAAAGCTTTTGATTTCCTAGAAGATGGGTGAGTAGCATTGCACAGATGTTATTAAGAAGGTCTATCAGCAGCGTCTCATAATTCGCATCTAGAACTAAAGAGCAGATTCTGAAGTGACATTTAAAACATTCAGTGCCTAGAAACCTTTCAGAAACATGTTAAAAAGGTTTTATTTACTCAGAGTTACTAATGATATTATGTTGTTAAATTTCTGGAGAGAGATTTGTGCGTTTTGTTTTATATAGCGCCTTGAGTAAGTTATGAAATATGTGTGCTTTATAAGTATTTATTATTATTATTATTATTATACTACTTCATTCTGCCATGACAACTGAAGATAAAGCTTTCTATCCTTCATGGGAGCATGATGCTGCATAATCACCCTGAAAATAACATTCAGCTCAGTGCACACAGATTGCAAACAAGATGCTAGATAAATCTTCACTGTAAGCCTCATAAGTATGCGCGCTGCGTTCCGACTGAAGATATAATAATAATAATAATATTGGATTCTTATATAGCGCATGTATCGACCTTGCAAGGTCCTCAAGGCGCTCCAACATTACCCGGCTATGCTAGGCTGCCGATTTCGATGCTCACAGCATTTAAAGGAATTCCTTCCTACCGATTTATTTTTTGCTTGCTTTATTCATGGTTTTCCTACCAAAATCTTTAAACATCTCGAAGCCAAAGTCAAGTTCACTCATCTTTCTACTGGGCCGTACTGTTTGATAGATTGCTTTATTATACTTGTATGATAGGAAAGCAAGTATAAAGCATTAATGGGGATGAGCTTGTTGTTGTTATTGTTTTATTTATGTTGTTTGAGGGGGGGGCAGAGTCTAGAAACACAGATAGTTATTCTGTTCTTAATTTTCCTACAGTCTTACTGAAAAGAGAAAGTGAAAGTAATCAATTCAAATCATATTTGAAATTATAATTGCAAATCCATAATAATGTTTTTTGTTCTTTTGCCTTCCTTAAAAACTAGTGAGGGGAGTCAGCGCATGAAAGACAAGCGAGAGCAGTACAAGAAGGTCAAGGCACATGTCAGGAAAGACGATGGGCGTGTTCAAGCTTATGGGTGGAGTCTACCAGCCAAACACCCCTCCCCCTCCAGAAGCCCTGCCTCCTCCAATCAGTCTCAGGTAGATGGTAGCAGTGTGGTGAGTGGTGGTGGAGCTGGGCGTGGCTTGATGGGGGTACCCGTCCCTGTCTTCTGCCGACCATTGCTGGAGAAGGAACCAGGTACAAAGGTCAGTATAGATGTCAGAATATCTCTGCACATAAAGGATGGATACCATCAACAGATTTGATAAATAAATCATGATGATTGAGGATTGATTAAGGATGCATAGTTAAGATATTGTGAGGTTACTTGATACAATAATTCATGAAAACTGAGTTTTTTGTATTTTTGTAGTTGTGTATTTGATATATTTAAAATTTCATTCAAATTTCTGTGGGTACTTCTTATATTGATATATTTTAAAATATTTTAAATAATAAGTAATGAAAAAATGATCGATGTCTTGTATTAGAAAAAGAAAAACAATCATGTTGATTTTTTAATTTATTTCAAATGTACCATTGTATGAATAGTTCCAAGATATAAGATATTATTAGAGGGGTGATTACAAGAACTTTTGTTAAATTGTCACTAACCATACAGTCTTCCCATAACCTTTTTTGAATGATAAATTTTCAACATCTAAATCTACTCTTTAAACAAATGTAGTGTATATGTATATATGACTATGAAGGGTTTGTGTATACTCACAAAGTAATGAATTTGCCAGTACAGGGGATGGATTAATATTTCTAATAAATATGATAACATTTTTCCCCCTTTCAAATGTAGATCTGGTGTGCAGCTGGAGTTGACCTGAACGGAGGTCGAACCCGAGATGGTGGATCCATCATTGGAGCTAGCGTCTTCTATTCCAGCCCTGATCCCGATGCAGATGACTCCAGTAGCAGGAGCAGCAAAGAGGGATCAGAGCTAGATAAACTAGATCAAGATATAACTGTAAGAAACCACTCTCCTCCGCATAGTTTCTTCTTTTTACATTTTCTACCTTCTTACATGTGATCTTTTTCGTTTACAGTATGTAATATAAGTATAAAGGTGTATGATATCTATTTTTAACTCTTTCTCTCCAACAGATTTGTTCCCATATATTGTGTGTAGTAAATGAATGATAAGTTATGATAATAAAAGGAGCTGTGAACAACAAAAGTACTCTGAAAAGAAATCCTGTAGTACACTGAGGTAGGAGAAAGTTGTTATTCTTTTCTCCTCTTTTCTGATTTTCTTACTTGAAAAATAAGAAAGATGTATAATTTCTTTTTTCCAAGACTCTATTGACCAGGTTTCTGTCTTTTTTTCTTTCTTCTTCTTCTGACTCTCTCTGCCTATTTTGTCATTATATTCATCTCTTTCTATATGAATCGTTTGTGTGTTATTAAATTTTTAAAAATTTGCTATCCCATTCCAGAAACAACAGAAGGAGATAGACAAGCATAAGAAATACAAGCTCTCATCTTTAGCCTGGATATGCACCAGTAATCAGAGTTCCACCAAAGTCACAGTCATAGATGCTAACCAACCACAAAGCATCTTAGATATGTTCCCAGTCAGCACAGCCTATATTCTATGTATAGCATCGGTAGCAGGTACACCTCCGCACATCATAATAACCCCACTCCACTCTTTTATGTTTCCAATGCAACTGCAATCTGATATTGACAAAAATTGCAATTTGAGACTAAAGCTTGAGATAACTCAGGCTGAGTGAATGGCAAAGGGATCCATTATATCCAGTAACCGGTTAGAGTTACTAAAGGAAGTTCCTAAGTGTTTTAAATTGCAGAGATGCCAACCCTCTCTGATTTTTTTATTTTGTTTTAAACATTACTCCACACAAATTTTAATTCCTCCCTGATTTTTGAAAGATCATTTCTATTGTGCTGTATGCAATTGATATAAATCTCCCTGAAAGCTGAATGTAAAGTTTGGCATATCTAAAATTGTTGTGAAGGGTTGTAAATGTTTCTATATGCTTCAATTACTCCAACTTTTGCAAAGCTTCCATTATGATACAATTTAGGATTCAAGGAGTTATCGACTTTATCATTCATTCGTTGAATTCAGAAACCTTTAATATTATGGAGTTGTTTTAGGTCACCTCTAGGAGTGCTAACACTTGACAGGTACTAGCACTTTACAAGATGCCAATATCAATGTGATTTTGTTGTAATGATCTGATATTTACTCTTGGCTATATCTTAGTCCAATACCTAGGGTTAGAGAGTTGGATGTAATTAGGTTTTTAGTTTAAGTTAATTCAAATTAAAGGCAGCATATAGTTTTGGGCCAAGGGTTGAAGTTAGTAATTTGGTTACAGATTGACCAACAGATTGACCCACCTGTTTTCAGGTTTTCCGTCCATCCGTCTTTCCTGCGCAATATGTCACGAACCACTTGAGATACGAACTTAAAACTTGGATATAGTATGTATCACCATTGAAAGATCATCTGATTAGATTGTGGAGTAGGAAGGTCTAAGGTCAGTGTATGAAAACTACAGGTATAAGCCTCATTACCAAGAGCCACCAGAGGTACATATATGAGCTTCGAACCTGGTGGTAGTGTGTAACACCATAGGAAGATGATCAGATTAGAGGTTGGGGTAAGAAGGTCAAAGGTCATAGAGGTCATAACATTTTACAGTGCTTATGGTAATAATCTGCTTCTGGTGGAATGTGTGGAAGTGAGAATTGCACAGCCGGCGGAGGCATAATTGTCGACTGCTTGCTGTTGAAAAGCTCTTGTTATCATTATTATTAATGTGGTCGAGTGGATATGTCACCAAACTGTCGATCACAAGGTCCGCAGTTCGAGTCCTGCTGCGGCACTATTGTTCTTTGGCAAGACATTGATCCACATTTGCCACACTCAACCCAGGTGATGTAAATAGGTGCCTGGCAGAAATTAATTTCTTGAAATGCTAGAGCGCTGTAATGGCAGCCGTGCTAAAGCCAGGGTAATAATCTGGAACGCCAGGAGTGTCAAGTTTGACATACATGACCGCTGTAAAAGAACCCACTATTATTATCATCATTCTAACTGTGTAGGAGCAATGGAGTCTGACTACCCTACCGATGAGGATCTCCCATCTGAGACTAACGATGATGCTGCATCAGCATCAAGTGGTGGTAGTGATAGCGGGTTTGGTAATGTTAACTTGGTGACGGCCAGTACACCAGCCACGCCTAGTGATGCTTCACCGACCTCAGAACCAGGTTTGTGTTTGGTATCAGTTTCTAAATAAGATCTTAGTTATTTAAAAAAATGATACATTTACTAGTGGTATCAAAAAGTCCAAATGTATGTGCATTGTATATGTACACAATATTTTATCAATGCCCCATACAAGTACATTTCAATTGTATTCATTTTTTCATATCACATGTCCTTACGAATGTATGTTTTTTTTTTTAATGCTTTCAGTGCCATAATAAAGAAGGTGCACACTGATATATGTATAGTGTTCCATCTAAAGTTCTTCCTTGAAAGAATTCAGGACATTGCCTCATTTCATCTAAGCTAGATCTATTTTATTGTTAAAATATTTAGTTTATTTATTTGGTTATTTCATCAATGGACAGCCAATAATTCTCAGTTTTCCCCCATTTAACTAAACTTAAAGATAAAGTTGAGTTCTGGTCATGCAATTGCATTGTGAAAGAAACTGTGTGGAATCGGTCAGAAAAAGTTGATCATCTAGCATATAAGAATTTGTGTGTACTGCAAGGATCTCGAGTCATCAAAATGACAAGAAATTTGGCCCAGTCTTGGAAAAGTAACAAGCACTGTACACAGAAAGATGTGTATGGGACTACACAAACAGGTGGCATAAAAATTGGGCCTCATTTTAAGCTTTTACTTGTCATATTTAGAATATAAAGGCATTGAAGAGCCATGCTTTTTCGGAACATTTTTTTCTCAGATGTTCTTCCACACTTGCATAATAACAATGATAATACTCACAAATTATTTTACACTTCTCCCCATAACTCAACCTTCTCTTTAACTTATTCCATTTTGCTTTCCTTGACATAGAAGGTGTGGTAGGCGTGGGTGACAGTGAAGGAAGCTTCAAGGCGGAGGTGAGTGAAGCCAACGTGAGCAGAAACATCTCGTCCGTTACTGACGCAGAGAAGGCTCTACGGGAAGCAGTGTCAGCTGAACCTCTGGCAGACACAGTGGGGATGGAAGGCATTGTCAAGGATAACATCCTCAAGACAGACTCGGCCGCTAGTAGCGATACAGGTACGAGTAGAGAAAAGGAAGAAAAGCCGGGGGGTCGGCTCATGAAATTGTCTTAAGTACAAGATCAACAACATCTTGACTTTGGCACTGAGTATTTCACAAAACCATCTTTACCAAGATGAGCGACAACTTCCTCAACAAGAGACTTGTTGCGACTTCAAACCTGTCATATCTTTTCAGGACGCCATCTCAAGGCAACTATGCCAATGGGCAGCGAAAAAATGAAAACTTCAAATTTAATATAATTTTTTTTTCTTGATCTTTAAGCTCTCATTTCACTCATTGGTTCTTATTGGTATTGATATATAAGCATTATACAAGCATACAAACTATTCTTATAAGGTTTTAATGCCTTAACAAGTTAATGATATAAATAGTATTTGTACAGTCAAACCTGTCTATAGCGACCACCCAACGGAAATACAAAAAGTGGCCTTTGTAGACAGGTGGTCTCTGTAGACAGGTGGTCTTTGTAGACAGGTTCCTTTAGTACATGATTCAATGAGAAACCATTTTCAAGGGAAACAACAAATGTGGCCTTTGTAGACAGGTGGTCTTTGTAGACAGGTGGTCACTAAAGCAGGTTTAACTGTACATACATCTGTCTGAGAGAAAAGCTCGAAGCCTATGTTAGATCACTATCGAACAGATACATACTAGAATATCCCAACCTTTGACCTTTCACAGAGGGGTCAGCCACAGACCCTCTTGGTGCCACCACCGAACCCATTCCAACCGAGACCATCGTCTCACGGCAACGCCGGGGTACGTCCAGTGATCTACTGAAGGATGGTCTATCGGACTCACCAACGGTCAGCGACGCCATGCATGAGGTCGCTGAGAAAATGTCCAGTATTAAACCTACTATGTGGTTGGGTGCTCAAAATGGAAAGTAAGTTTTATGTAGAATGAATGCACTTTGTATATTACGGGAGAGAAGAAAGAGATAGTGAGAAAGAGAGAGACGGAGAAGGAGAGAAAAAGAAAGAGAAAAAGATGGAGAGAGAGAGAGCACAACAGAGCAGAAGAAAGGGGAAAAGAGGAATGAAGAGAGATAAGAAAAGAAAGGAAAATATACCTACCATGTGAGCATTTAACAAAACTTTCATGTCAACAAGAGCAACTAAGTTTTACAGGAGAAGTTTGCTTACTATTTTACACACAAATTAGCCTTCCATTGATGCATGACTAGCACAATGAATCAAAGAAGGACACACAAGGCCATGTGTTGGTTACCTCATGCATATTTAGTAGCTTCTCATGAATATGCATATTTTATTGCAATGTGTACAGTTGTATGTTGTGGCACTGGTTTTGTAACAATTTCATAGAATTCTTAGTATTTTTTGAATTATTTTATTATTGCTTGGATAAAAATGTGTAATTAATTATATGAAGTAATGAACATATGAAATTACAGTTTAATTTTGTATCAGTTACTCGAATTCTGCTGGTGTTTGAGTTCACTAACCATTAAACTCAAAGCATATTGGAAAGATAGCTGTCTTTCAACACTCCAATCATTAAAAAGGGCTTTTGCTGCTTGTGGCACATGGGAAGTCCATATGGGCTTCCTGTGCGGAATCACTATCAAGAGATTTCGGAAGCATAATATTTGTGAACAGTGGCTGTTAGTTGTCTCTTGCACTGACGCCCAAAATTTGACCTTAGGACCTCTATGGAACCCTGCCAGGGAGCTAGAGTTGAACTCGAAAGTATAGGCAGAAAATCAGCCTCTGGATTCACTTTTTCATTTGCGCTTTTAAAACAAATCTGCAGATGATAACTTTCTTTCTATCCCAATTAAGCTTGGCTCGTATGAGTTCAAGGGGGTGAGATATGGGGTTCAAAAGGTCAAAGGTCGTGAGGACAATTAAAGTGTTTAAATAGACGGAAATGTACATGTAGCAGTATCATGGTAATTTGAGAAATGGAGGTACATGTATCAAAGGTTGTCACAAGGAAGAATGAACACCTTCAGATGAAGTGAATCTACCTACGAGTCAAGAGGTGAAGGGTCAAAGGTCATAAGTTCAACTTGGAAGAAACTGACAATACATAAAATGTATATAAAGTGACATCACTATGAAGCAAACCAACAGGTACATATTCCTAACGTATATCTATTTTTGTTGTTGACAGTCTCTATGTACATTCTGCTGTGTCACAATGGAGGAAGTGTCTCCATGCAATCAAGCTCAAGGATTCCATCTTTGCTATAGTGTGAGTATACTCTTAGCATAATATATCTCATATTGCCTGATAAAGGACTTAATATGGTTTTGCATCAATGGCCCTGTTTCATAAAAACTTGTTATCAATAACGAGTTAAAAAGCTGTTATAAGCTACTGAAATTGTGGCATTTGACTAGCAGAGAGCAAATTTTTCATAGAAATTAAGCATTTCTTATTGATAATACGTTTTATAAAACAGGACCCAGATGTGCTGTATTCTGATTCCCTTGCCTCTGCTTGAGGTTTGATTAAACACCTAATTCATTACACACATGTATCTTTTGAAGGCTCTGGCCAAATTTGAATGCAAAGTCATGAGCAAAATCTATCAAGTTGTATTCTGTGTTAAAGCCCCACTGCACTACTTACAGCTACTTGCGCCCTCTATACAGCCAACAATGCCTAAGCGGTACCTGTTGATCCCCCATGATGCCCTTTTTTTAATGTTAATTGAGAGCTGATTTAATGAGATATCCACCTGCCAGTGACCCTGCAGGGAGGTCTAATCCCTCCATGCCAAACTAGTGCAGAGGGGCTTTAAATAATTATGAGAACATTAAGGAATGCGTCCCCCTTTACTTCTGCAAACACCAATTATTACCTTTCAATAATGGTGTAGTGAAGGATTTGTGTTCAATTACTGGTAAACAAATACACCTTTATATTTGTTTGATTCAGACATATTAAAGGAAGAGTGCTGGCAGCATTAGCAGATGGAACAGTAGCAGTCTTCCACAGATCAGAAGGTAAGTCATTCTGATCCCTTCTTTTTTCCTTCTATAAAAGCAGACCTGATAATTACCCGATTTAAATCGGTTTCCTTGTTTATTTATTTTCCCCAATTTTTTTTTCTTCTCTCCCGATTTACCCCTATTTGCCCCTATTTTCCTTTTTTCCCCTGAATTTTCTTACTCAAAGGGGGGGGGGGGGGGGGGGAATTTGTTAGGTGCCATTTTCCCCCCAAATCCTTTTTTTTTTAAACTCAAGATAGGGCTCACTATCATGCCCTGATAAAAGGCTACTGTGGATAAACGGTAATTAACACAAATATGATGTTATTCATGACTTTATTGAATAATCATTGTTTGTACATGTACACTGTATGTGTGAACTTTATACAGTTAAGTGTTTTGTTAATATTTTTTTTCTCCAGTTCTCAAGAGTAAAATAATACTTGCAGATTTGAATAGAATATTAATATATGCAAATACAAGCAGAGTTAAATGAGGTGTAACAAAACACAGTCATGGAACAGTACATAGAAGGATGGAAAGACACTGTCAAAAATGTATTTAATTCAGCGCTATTTGAATAATTATAAGCTATACAAGAAATTTATATTTTTTTTTAATTATACATGTATAACACTAATTTTTCTTCAAATTCATGATCAGATGGACAGTGGGACCTGAACAATTATCATGTGCTAGACCTTGGTAGACCTCAGAACTCAATCCGTTGCATGGTGGTGGTCCTGGATAAGGTCTGGTGTGGTATTAGGAACAAGATCCACGTCATTCATCCTCAGACACTCAAAGTAGAGGTTAGTAGTCAGTTAAGATCAGTGATAAATCTAGACCTCAGAACTCAATCCGTTGTATGGTGGTGGTCCTGGATAAGGTCTGGTGTGGTATTAGGAACAAGATCCATGTCATTCATCCTCAGACACTCAAAGTAGAGGTTAGTAGTCAGTTAAGATCAGTGATAAATCTAGACCTCAGAACTCTATCCGTTGTATAGTGGTGGTCCTAGATAAGGTCTGGTGTGGTATTAGGAACAAGATCCATGTTATTCATCCTCAGACACTCAAAGTAGAGGTTAGTAGTCAGTTAAGATCAGTGATAAATCTAGACCTCAGAACTCCATCTGTTGTATGGTGGTGGTCCTTGATAAGGTCTGGTGTGGTATTAGGAACTAACTAACTATTAGGAATTAAAAAGGAGCTGTCATGATGTTAAGAAATCATGTTAAATCATTTGATAGAGTGTTCATTTTCTCCCATAGAGATGTTTTTTAACAGCGTTTCTTTGAAGTTTTTTTGTTTCAGTTTTAAAATTTTAACAAAATTCTTATTTCCTATCAAGCCTACATGGTGTGAGGGGGAAGAAAAGGTGAAATGGTGAATGTAGATTGTATGCATATAGTGACGATATACGGAATGAACTATTTCAAAGCTTTGACGATCTTACAATAGACGGAACATTTCCTATAGAGGGAGCCCTTACACACTAACCCTCAGAGCCATCTATACACAGAGTTTGGCCAACTTGGTTTCACTGGGTTACAGCATGGCGTATAATCTTTTCTTTTGTGCTTGCCCAACAAAGCGGTAGTCACCATATTGTGTCCAACTTGAACCGGGTTGTCCAAACTCTGTGTATAGATGGCTCTGCTAACCCTATTTGCACCTGTATCTCCTGTATATACCGGTGTGTTGGCTCAGTCAGTAGAGCGTCCGCCTCACAACCGGGAGGTCGTGGGTTCGAACCCCGGCTGCGTCATAACAAAAGACGGGAGTTGCTGCTACCTTGTTTGGCGTTCAACAATAAGGGATAGAGCAACGTCGATCTGGCGCTGCCGGGCTCACGATCAATTGGGAAAAAAGAATTTCCATTTTCGGTTTAACTTATTATTATTATTATTATTATTATTTTTCCACAGAAATCGTTTGATGCCCATCCACGCAAGGAGAGTCAGGTGCGCCTTCTCTCATGGCAGGGTGATGGAGTATGGGTCTCTATCCGTCTAGACAGTACCCTACGTCTCTACCACGCCCATACCCATCAACACCTCCAAGACGTGGATGTAGATCCGTATGTCAGTAAGATGCTCGGTGAGTGCCATGCCCCTTATAGAGTGGTCAAGTGTGATGCATCAAAAAAATAGTTTTAGAATTTCCAAATTTAAACTTCATTTTCTGAAAGAGCATCAAAAATTCACTCAATACTTATATTCAATTGGTTTTTTAACATTTAGACATTATTCTTGATGCTCTTTCGGAAGATGAAGTTCAAATTGAGAAATTCTAAAAATAGATTTGTATGATGGCACAGCTTCGGTACTCTATACTCTGCCATTATGTTGTTGATATTTGGGCATGAAAACAGACTCCTCAATATATTCATGTATTACAAACTTTCTCCGGTATAGATACTTATAGATATGCTCTGCAGCATTATGAACAATGTTGATCTTACCATCAAGAATGACTGGTAGCATGTGTCTTGAGTCATTTAATTTGCATGAATTCACTCAAAATAAACAGAAGCTGCTTTTTAGTAATGAATCATAGAATTTAGTTTTTAAAAAGAAGCTCTTAACCAGAGCAGCTGTGTATATTTTGTATAAAAGCTGCGCTATATAACTTTTTCATTATTATTATTATTATTATTATCTCATGGATTAATTCAAACACTATTGATATGTATGTCTTCAGAATGGCAGATTAATTTAAATCAATTCTTATTATAAGTGCTTGTATATCATGAGATATGCTGAAAGGTCTCTCAAATCAATATCAATGATCCATTATTTCTTGTGTACATTTCATTTGTATGAATTCACTCAAAATAAATATAAGCAGCTTTTTACTCACTCTGTATATTATTTCCTATTATGTTTGTCTATGTTCATGCAGGTACTGGAAAGCTTGGTTTCTCGTTTGTGCGTATCACCTCTGTGATGATCTCCTGTAACAGACTGTGGGTTGGTACGGGCAACGGTGTCATCATCTCAATACCTCTATCAGAGAGTAAGTGCTTTAATACATTCATGATATCATTGAAGAAGAGGATTGTGCGAGGTCGACAGAGGAGGACCATCTTTTAGCGAGCTCAGCTCTTTTAATTTTGTTATTGGACTTGTTTAGTATTAAATTTACTTTTTAAGCAACCAACGACAGCATCGTATATTTCAAGATAATATTTAATGCTTCGATGTACTTGAGAGTGAAATTTTAAACAGGATTTAAAGGATTCGGATGGATTGGTTTTTGGTCTTTAGTAAGTTTTGTTAATCGCCATAGTCCAACCTAGAGATAGTCTTGTCTCATACCATGAGGGGACTACTGATATGCCTTCATTCTGAAGTATTCTTCAACAGATAATGGCTCCTGTTTGAACTTTTCTCACGTTTTATTACCTGTAGTCAATCTATACAGCATTCCTGTATCACTCTCTTTCTTCAAACAAATGAAACTCGTACAATAATTGCAGATAACTTTCACTTTCACTAATGTCCTTTGGCAAGACATTGATCTTCATTTGCCACGCTCAACCCAGGTGATGTAAATGGGTACCTGGCAGGAATTAATTCTTTGAGAAGCTAGAGCGCCGTAATGGCAGCACAGCTAAAGCTGGGGTAATAATCTCCAAGTTTGGAAGAGCTTAGTGATTGTAATAAGCGCTATATAAAAACTGAGTATGATTATTATTATTACTTAGGCAAGAAGCCCAAATCGACCGGAGGCACCCGTCCCGGGGGCGTGATCCGCGTCTACACCGACTCCAAGACAGACAGCGTACGGGCGGGTAGCACCATTCCATACTGTAGTATCACCCAGGCTCAGCTGTCCTTCCATGGTCATCGAGACGCTGTCAAGTTCTTTGTATCTGTACCAGGTAACGACTGTAAGTTCTGTTGGCGTGGACTGTGAGAATTGACCACTCTACCCCTCTCTTATCTATATTTTTGTTTGCATGTTTGTTTTGTCTAGTTGCCTGATTTGTTTATTTGATTATTTTGTTTGTTTGGAGCCAGAAGGGCAGTAACTCTGTGTTTATGTTCAAGACTTAATGCTGTTTTGACTCTAAACAGACAATTACACTATGAACATGACGGACAAAGAAAGCGTACAAAATACACAGTTCCTCATTCTACCCTCGACAATTGCTGTGGTAGACAAAGGAACACCCCTTCACTGCTATTATGTACAAATGTGTAGAACAGGTGTCACATGCATATTCACCTGTTCTACACATTTTTACATAATACCAATGAAGGGATGTTCCTTTGTCTACCACAGCAATTGTTGAGGGTAGAATGTGGAACTGTATGGCCCGAATTCACAAAGCAAGGTTTGAGCTCAGTCAGACCAAGGTTTGAGCTCAAACCTCCTTTTGTTTCGCCAAACCTCCTTTTGTTCTTTTCAAACCAGGTTTGTAAAAAACGTGTAAAACGCGTCATATGACTTACGAAAACCAAGGTTTGTCGACAAACCTCCTTTGTGAATTCGGGCCATTATGTTGTCCGCTTTCTTTGTCCGTCATGTTCATAGTGTTAGTTCCATGCATGTTGTTTTTTCTGTTTGTTTGCTTTCTATTTGTATGATTCAGCACCTTCAGTCATTGGCTATCTTTCTCTCTTAATCAATTTCCTTATCTCTTTGAAAATTCTTTCATATTCTTTCTTATTTAAATATTTTTATCTTGCCAACTTCCTAACTTTCTAACAACTGTTTATGTACAGTTAACCTCGCTCAAATTGACGTTGCATGTGTCGATTAACCGCTTAAGTTGATGATAACAAGTCCCAATTTTTCTTCATGGATTTACGTTTGTTAATCCTCTGTATTAGTAGATCTTTTTCAGTCGAATAATTACCCAAGTCGACCTAGTTCCAAGAACAGTTTAAACAAAAGGCATTAAATTCACATCACAGAAGTCAAACGAGACCCCTGTGCGTCACACTTCGATTTTCTTTCTCTCTCTTTCACCCGCCTTTCTCTCTCTCTTTCTCTCTCTCTCTCTCTCTCTTTCTCACTCTCTCTCACCCGCCTCTCTCCCTCTCTGGCCTTTTTGCTCTCTTTAATCCCCCTATCATCTCCTTTTAAAGCAGAACTTCTGGTGAATGCCACAAAGTAAACCTTTATCGATCGAAAATGGCTTTGGATAGAGAATTACAACCACTCTAAAAACCATCTTAACATCAGCCATCATTTAATTATACTTGAAATTTCAGATTGAAAATGGAATCGAGAGATTTTGTACAAATTTAAAAAATCACTACCGGTATATCTATTTGTATGGTACTCCATTTCAAACGGGAGCCCATGTATTGAAAATTGAACTTTACAGTATAACCTGTCTATAGCGACCGCCCAATATGAAACCATTTTCAAGGGAAACAAAAAATGTGGTCTTTGTAGACAGGTGGTCACTAAAGCAGGTTTGACTGTACATGTTAAATTATTTCATGCTAGTACCTTGAGCTTTTCTTCTTTTTTTTCTTGTTTGCCTACTCGGTAGTTGTATTCCAGAGATTTCCCTCTTGCATGTTGCTGGTTGCAAGCTTGTACATGCATGCACTTTACCTATTTGTGATGCTGCACCCCTTGATCTTTTCCCCAACAGTAGACCTTTGACTTAACATTGATATGTTAAAGGTCTTCACCCATAGTTTTTACTTCATAGAAATAATTCACTTAAATTTCAGATAAAGTTTGTTGATATAGTCAATACAGTTCTACCCACCTGAGCTGTTTTGAAAATATGAAAAATGAAAATTAATCTACTGTCACAATAATATATTAATGAGCTGTGCGACATGTACATGCTGTTTATATACCAACTAGAAATGTGTCATTAATCGCAACTATGGACATAAGAGATTGCTATCAAAATATGCCCTTTTTGCTCCGTTCAGAATCCAGACTCCAGACTCACAAAATTGTAGATCAGAATGTTCTTCTTTTAGCTTTTAAACAATAAAACATTGTCTGTGTATTGAATGTGTGTCTACACAACAGTGAAATATCTTGGTTTTATTTTTATACTAATCACCTCAGGACACTTGAATAATTCTCCTTTATTTTTACACTAATAATTTGTTTACTCCCCCCATCCCAATATTCTATGCTACTTGAGTTATCAGTTATTCTGAATTGCATCCGGTGTTATACTCTATGTATTCATTTAACAAAAATATATTATTTGTTATATTTTTCTTATTTAACATAAATATATTATTTGTTATATTTTTCTTATTTAGTTATGTTCTTAAAATCCCCATAACCATCATGCTGCTAAAACATGATATATTATTGCATGTTCACTAGTATTATCTAATCTTATTTAGTTATGTTCTTAAAATCCCCATAACCATCACGCTGCTAAAACATGATATATTATTGCATGTTCACTAGTATTATCTAATCAAACCCCCCCCCCCCCCACCCTTGTAACCCAAACTCCTCACTGGATACGCCAACAGACTTTTGATATGTAATAAGTTGCCTGATTATGACTAAGATTCCTTTATGATTTACTAATCTGAAAACATTCTATTTTCATAAGTATTTGAGTAGACCATTTTCAAATTTAATTTAATTCAATCCACAAATCTTTTTTTAAGTGCCTCGCTACAAATTCTTCTATTCACCTGTTCGAATAATTGTATTTCACTTGTCAAAATGCGTACATTAATTGTTGCTAGGTAGGACAAACATTATGGACTGCCCTACCTTGCAACATGCAGTGTATGCTATTCGCATTCTGACTATTAAAATACAATTATTTGTTAAACAGGTGAATTAAATAATTTGTAACGAGGCACTTAACAAATATTTGTGGATTAAATTAGATTAAATTAAATTACATTACGAAAATGGCCTATTCACATAGTAAAGGTATAATTAGGTGTGTATAGAAGTATTTTGCTTTCATCATAGCCTTTCATTGAGACAGCAGTAGAGGGTGAGGGAATTAAATTATTTATTAGATGTAAGGTCACACTAAGCACAAGAATACTTTTTAAGTACCGTAAATAAATGTTCTTTCAAATGTTTAAAATGTTATTTAGTGCATTTTAATAATTTGGCAAAACAAGGCTACTGCCCGGTCTTTTTTTGTCAGAATAATGATAATAATACTGTAATAATAATATTAATGATACTTCAAGTGTTAAGCCCACTGCACAGTTTACGATCTGACTATGATCCGATTTTGGAAGAGTCGGCAATTGAATTTGATATGAACATTCAAACTTCTAAACTCGTAATGGTCAATGATTTGACATTTGATTAATAAAATTAAAATTTCAATGGATTTCAAGCTTCCTTGGAGGAGGAATAGCTAGATCGGCTCAGAATCATAGTGATGATGTACATGTAGTGCGATTGTCTACGATTTTAAGCAGATTCTGCTTTTATTCTGACTGAAGGGCTTTGAATGCACTAACATTCTGGTTGTCAGTATTCTTATCAGTATTTAAGACCTACATTGGGAAGATGATGTTTGTTTATGATTGCCATTTCATCCAAAATCAGATTGCAGGAAGATCATATATTGTGTGGTGGGCTTTAGTGATCTGGGTGGTGTTTCACAAAGATCCGAAGTTGAACTTAACTCTAAGTTGGACTTAAAAATTATGGAGAGCCATTTGTAGCCTTAAAATAAAATATAATCAGAAGTGAAAAATCAAGTATTTTAGGCTTTTTATAAATTCCACATCAAGAACATAAAATCTTCTTGATAATAAGAAATATGATTAATATTTTATGCCTTTCAAATTAGCTTTTACAAAATATTTTCAAAGATGCTAACAGCTTTCCATAATTGTTAAGTCCAACTTAGGATCTTTGTGAAACACCCCCCAGGTCAGGTGAGGTGTGATCCACTTGCTACCAGTAGCATGTAATCTAGTACAACCTTCCAAGTCAGGAAGTTGGGGCATAACTGACTCCCACTCTCTCAGAGTGAGAAAGATGAGTGAGCACCCTACAGGATTTAAAAACATGACCTGTCAAAGAGCTTCCGATCTCGCTCACAACAGGAAGGTTATAGAAACGCCAGCTGTGGAAAGTATCTAACCTAGGCCCATGGCCGACGGCTGTGGTTAGTGTCAGATAGGGCATCCCGCTGTGAAATCTCTACCATCAAGGAATCGTTATGCCTGAATTCTTTGGTAAGATTGTGAAACATACTGGGGTGTCCCTAGAAAGCATTGCGCGTCAGTGGGTCCCTGTTGGCGTGAAAAGACAGCTGGGGGGTGTTTCACAAAGATCTTATGTCAAACTTAACTCTAAGTTGGACTTAAAGGGATCCTGTAACTTTGTCTCAGATTCTGAAAATAAATCCTGGATTTAGCTCATGCTGCAATGATAATTATAAACCTTTAGGTCAGTCAGGAACTCCATGACTTTTACAAGCCGATCGCCTGTCTGATTATCAAGATATTTATGATTGAAATTACAAATTTTGAAAACCGTTCGCTGAACGGTTTTCATAACACTACAGTCTATTGGAAAAAACGAGTATGGTAAAACTGGTCACTCAAAGATATTTACTTTTTTGAGGCACTTCTTGATCATTTTGAAGCGTGATTTTTTTAGGGCTTCAATATTACACCATATCACAGACACTGATAACACGTAGGGCCGTGTATCTCAGATTTAACATTGTTAACGATCCCTTTAACAGTTATGGAAAGCCGTTAGCATCTTTGAAAACATTTTGTAAAAGTTATTTTAAAAGGTGTCAAATGTTGATTCAAATCATTCATATTTTCTATTATCATGGGAGATTTCATGTTCTTGATGTGGAATTTATGAAAAGTCTAAAATACTTCAATTTTTGCTTTTGAATATATTTAATTTTTAGGCTACAAATGGATCTTCATAATTTTGAATTTGAACTTAGAGTTAAGTTTGACTTAGAATCTTTGTGAAACACTCCCCAGGAGATGGTGAGAGTGAGCTTGTGGAATGTGGATTCGATGACGGGTAAAGGAAAAGAGCTGATTGATGTTTCCAGAGGGCGCTGAAAGAATGTCGTCTGCGTGCAGGAAACAAAATAGAGCTGGAAGAGCGCAAGAGAACTCGGGGACGGATAGAAGATCTTCTATTCAGGAGGAATAGAGAGGGTGTAATACTTGTAATACTGTAAACGCGGAAATATTCGCGGTACATTAATTTTTCGCGGATTTCGCGCTAAAGTTGGTGTCCACAAATTTTAGAACCCACGAAAATATAAACATGACTTCTTATGTATGTACTGAACGGGCTGAATTTGGTGCAACGCGAATTTAAGAACCAGCAAATATGTTTTGGGGTCGCTCAGCGCGAAAAATTAATCGCTTGAAAATAATAGCGTTTACAGTATGCAATAATAACCTATTTGAACCTATGTGAACCCATCACCAAGAGGAACTAGGTTTTTTTCCTGTAGTCATCCCTGAGAATGAGAAGACTTCACAGTCAATGGGTTCAATTAAAAGTGAAATCCCTGGGTTAACTATCTATACATGTTTTATCCTGATTAGGTTCACCCAGTGGCATAGCTACAGCTAGCGTTGGAAGCGCCCCCTCCCCAACCAAGACCGATCAACCCCCTCCTGATAACCTTACTACAAAGAACATGCTTGTACTCAGTGGAGGAGAGGGCTATATCGACTTCAGAATTGGTGAGTGAAATACTGTTCAGTGAAACCTGCTGCAGCTACCATTTGTGTAGAAAAGACAGTCTGTCAATAAAAAGATGTGTATTTATGTTTTCTTTTATTACCAGTATTTCTCATTGGATATTGTACTTTTGGTACCTGGGGCCAGTTTCTCAAAATCGTCATAAGTATAAGTTGGTGGACATCCCACAGAAGCGTGTGTTAATTCTATAACACACGTCTCAACGGGATGTCCAAAAAGTTAGTTACATTTTCGGGAAACTGGCCCCAGTACATGAAGATCACTTGCATATCATTTCATTGTGAAGATATAGCTTGGACTGTATCTTGAACGTCAACTTAGGTTTTGTGAATGCCATTGATGATGCAAGGCTTTTACAGTCTTCTTGAAGGTATCCAATGATAGTTCTACCCATGTCTGGTTCTTGTGTGGATGTGAAACCGTTCAGTGAATATAATTTGGGGCAACTTTTGTCAATCCAATTTCATGACGGTCAAAACTTTTTTAATGACCACCTGTATAAAAAAATGACCAACTTTTGTGTCTCTTTGGGCAAAATTTCTATACATGTTTGAACGTATTATCATTATTATCATTATTATTTTTAATCAATTCTATGATCTTGATTTTTCTCTTCCACTCGTAGGTGATGGTGAAGATGAAGATGAGGGATCGGGTAACTATGGCGACGTCCTCACAAACTCGTCCCGGTCAGCTCGCAGTGAGAGGAGTCATCTCATCGTCTGGCAGATAGCCGGACAGACAGACTAGCCCCATCACATGTCCAGACATTGCCAGTGTGTACTTCTTCCTCTTGTGATGTCATTGTGCATCTCTCCTGTGTCCTGTTTGTCTCCCTCTATGGCAGATCTTATATATCTCTGCTGACAAACACCATAAGTTTCTCCTGAAAGTCATTCAAGTATTGTTGTCCCCTGTAAAGTGTGTAGCTTACAGTCCACTTTGGGACACTGAATACATGTATAAAGGGGTTTCTGCACATAATTTCAGCTACAGTAGTATGCTCTATGCATTAATACCACGGTCGTTGTGCTGCTCTATGTCAAATTGATAAAGATTAGATTTGTTCTATTTATGCTTGTTTGACCTCTAGAAATACATTCTTTTAATAGTCTGTGCTGGCCAGCAGTAAAGCATTATTCCATAATTGCTAAATCTTACATATTTAACAACTTTTAAAATGAATGATGTAATAAAAAATCTAGAAAGTAAATTATGAAACTTATGAAGTATTAAATTATCAAAGGGATTGGCAAGTCACAGGGTTTTTATAACTGAGAATATATTTATATTTTATGATTCACAATTTGATTTTGACAATAATTACAATGATACTAATCAAAAGTAAATTTTTAAAGTACCATCCAATATGTTGATGCGCTTATTTGAATGGAATTGATTGCACTTCACTTTTTATCCAAGTTGCCAATTCACCATGCTCTAAACTTTGCAATGGATTTGTTTATGCCCCTACTGCTGTTTGCTGAAATAGTTCTTTAAAACATGAGCCTGCCAATAGGCATCGTGTCTAGATTGTCTAGAATTTAGAAAAGAATTTGTTGTATTTATTTCTGTCAATAGGATTTAGAGCATGAATTCACTAGTCGCAATTGCAAAGCTAAGTTAAGCTTGGTTAAAAGTAGACCTAAAAATGAAAACACAGCTTATGTCCAATCATTCTTGATCCACTTCTTTCTCCCTTTCATTTTTTTTTTACCTTGAAACATACATATGATGTGGCCATGTAACACTGCAAAACTTTCCCTGTACTTTCACAACTCTTTTGACTTTTTGCCCTTGAACATTGTACATGTATCTTTTTACAGGGGGATTACAATACTTCATCTGTTCAGAGCCAGAAGGATGTTAAAGTATGTGTGTTAATGCCCTTCTAGCTCCATACAGACTAGTTGTAAAAGGGTATGTTTAAGAGCAGATCATTCCGTCTTTTTGTATATATATACATATACTGTGTTGTGAAAACACCGTTAACAGGGCAAAGAATACCACTGTGTGAATGTTTATCCATGTTTGTGGTGATGTCAAATGAGTGTTCATGTAGATTATCTAATTGTGAGGATGATATGTTGAATCATCATTACGCTAAATCATCATTGTGCTCAATATGATTAATTAATTAATTAATTAATTAATGACGGCAGTCGTGCTACAACAACATGGGTGCACACTCTTTCATTATCTAAAATGCTTATCTAAAAGATCTCAATTCCTACTTAAACCTTTCTGTACTGTATGCAGATGCAGATGTAAAATTATATAAGTTTATAATTTGTTCACAATGACAGTAATATGAGAGGCAATTTATGCTTAAATTTGTACCATGCTTGTACATTCACGCATTTCGGGGAGGGGGGGGGTGGGCTTGTGTTTTTGTTAGGGGAAGATTTTCTTTATCAACAGCATCGCCATTATTGTTTCTGTGAGTTCAGTGATAAGCAGACAAAGATACTCCCCTCCCCCCCCCCCCCCAAATCATGTATGTAAATGATGCAAGTTAAATCATAATTTTTATGTTTGCACTGTATTGCTGCTAGTACTGAAATGCAATCTCATAGGAAGTTCTGTCATTAATACCCTCAACTTCCATTTTATCATTTTTAATGATTGTTTGGTTTTCTCATACCTTTTAACCTAAGAAAAAAAAGCAACCCCAAAAAGCGAGTTTCCAATTATTATATTTCAATGATTCAATGTTCACTCACTCTTAGTAAACAACCAAATACTGTAGAAGCGATACTGACAATTTTACTGAAAATTTCTGGCTGCTTTTTAGAAATATACTTTCATTTGTTGCCTTTTCCTGAGCCCATTATTATTATTTTTGTTTTGGTTAGGCAATATATTTGAGATTTCAAGTACTGGTGTCTTATTTTCAGTATTTTGTCATCTTCAGTGTATTCACTCGTCTATCTATCTCATTGTAGCATGTTCCATCTTTCTCTCTATCTCTCTCTCCTTCTCTTTCTCTCTTTTTCTTTCTCTCTCTCTCCCCTCCCTCTCTTTCTCTTCCTTTCTCTCCCCTCCCTCTCTTTCCCTCTCTCTCTTTCTCGCTCTCCTGTCCCGCCTTCCATCTCTTTATTTCATCTCCAATCTCTTCAACTCTCATTCAAAAGAATAACAGTTAAAGAAGACGAGGATATCAGTCCGTGTAGCCAAATCTTAATTTCCATTTCATTTGTTTCTTCTTCTTTTTTTCAATTCTTCTTCATTTCCTTTAATTCATCTATTCCACTTTCAATGTTTGTCACATCTGTAACATATTAGAATACTCACTATCCATAAGCATGGCAGTTTTTAGCATCAATTATTGTCTTGGTAAATATATTATATGTAAAGTCTATATCAAATGAAATATGCTTTACTAAAAATTATGTATATACAGTTTAAACAAAATGTAAATAACTATTAACATTTGTAAAATATTCTTTTTGTTATTTTGAAAGATTTGTGTTTATGCTCATTGATACACAAAAATAAGATTGATTAATTGCAAAGGCGAGTCTAAAAATCAGATACTTATGGTTCTAATGCATGTGGATTTTCCTGTATTGTAAATATGTAGTGCCCATGAATTGCCATAGTTAACTTATGACAAGAATTATTCATTTTTTATTTCTCAATACGATATGTGATAATAATAAGGAAATTGTATTTTATGAATTAACACTATCACTAAGGATTTTACCTGGGTTTTTCTTGCAGACTAACCAATTCTAAATGTAATTTGTATCAGAATTATCAAATTTGAATATAAAAATATTTTATCCTTTAATCCATGAAAAAGTTTGATGTATCCTATTAGGCTTTTCTTTTAATATGATGCCCTCTGTATTTTATGGGCCATTTTAATGCAGTTTAGCACTTCTGTATTTACAAAATTGTTGGGTCTTATTAAATCACTTTGTGATTTGAAATCCATCACTTTTATCAGAAGATGTTATAGGTAAATGGCAAGAAATGTATGATTGTAGATATAATGATACAAAGAGCTGATTTTAATAGGCAATTTTATAATATTTAAAAGAGAATTGTCCTCAGAACAGTAATTTTCTTTTGATGCAATTTGGAGGCTTGTATTTATAGTAGACAGAATTTGCTGAGACTCCTGGTTCTCATCACTCATCATTAATTGCATTGTGCATTTGATTTGCACTTGATTCTTTGAGTATCTCTGTATACCCGGTATCTAATGAAATCTAGTCTATTGCATTATGTGATATTTCCTGGTAGTCCAAATTTCTATTTCTGTTTGGCTCAAACAGGATTTAAACATTTGTTTCAGACCAGAAATATCTTAGATAAGTTCAGTTCGAGGAAAGTCATATAAATCAACCGTTAAAAAGGCTGATGTAAGTAGAATAGCCTTCACCTTTGATTTTTTTTTTTTAAACAGATATATGGTGCCATATACATGTAAATTGGTTTGGATACAGTACACATGACTGCTTGGATAACAACCTAAACATTTGATTTATACTTTGTAACCATTTTGGAAATTGATCGACAGTGCAAGCTACTTTAACCTAAGCAGCTGGGCAGCACACACCATTAATACACAAAAGAAGTGACATTTTCAACATGTATGATACTGGGTTGATGCAATATTTATATAACCCAGGTCAAACAAAACAGTTTTATTCAGTGGTAGATGTGTGTAATGATTGTCTTTAAATTGACATGTTTTGGAGAAGAGAAAATGGCAGTATGCTGTGTTAAATAAAATTTTAATTTTGCTTCAACTAAAATGGACTATTTGTAGACTGGTGTGTTGTTTATGTGATGTATATGGTAATTGAGGATTATTTCAGTTGATATCGATGTGTGATTATGATGATGATGTTGACGCTGGTGGAGATGATGATGATGTTGTCACTGGTGATGTGTATGATAATTGATGATTATTTCTGTTGATATCGGTGTGTGATGACGATCATGTTGACCATGTTCATGATAATGATGTTGATGATATTAATGTTGATGGTGGTGGTAATGATGATGATGATGATGATGATGATGATGGTGGTGGTGGTGGTAATGATGATGTTGATGGTGGTGATGATGATGATGATGGTGGTGGTGGTGATGATGATGGTGATGATGATGGTGGTGATGGTGGTGGTGGTGGTGGTGGTGGTGATGGTGGTGTTAGTCGTTCGTTCGTTCGTGCAAAGAATATCAGGGAGTACATCATCTAGATAGGAAGATCCTTATTGAGCCAACAGATCGTCTCATCATCGAGCTCACGAAGTCCGGAAGCGCCGTGGGGGGATTTGTAGATCGGACAATCATCAATGACATGATCCATAGTTTGGATCTCTCCACAGGCGCAGTTTGGTGATGATTCAGCTCCAATTTTATGTAGGAAATATTGTGTGCGGCCAACTCCAGTTCTGACACGGTTTAGGTTGACCCAGGCTTTTCTTGGGAGGTCGCTGCCACTTGGTTTTGCACAGGGCTTTGGGATGAACTCCTTCAGGTTGGTAGTGGACGAATTCCACTGGTCTGACCAGCGTTTTGTTATCCAAGTGGCTAAGGTGGAGGGGGGGTTCTCAGGCCGCAGCTCAGCAGCCTGTGTTGCAAAGTGTCTTCTAGGGAGACGCTGTCCTTCAAAGGCAGAGGGGGCAGGAACAAGGCATTTATCTCTGTCATGCTTTTGGGCAAGCTTAGCATACTGCGCATCTCGTCTGAGCTGAGCTGGTGGTATGCCAGATAATATTGGCAGGTTGCTGACTGGTGTTGCAGTGAGTGTTCCGCTGATTAGTCTCATAGCGTCATTGAGGACAACATCAACCTTGTGTACATGGGTGCTGTGGCTCCATGCAGGTGCAGCATACTCGGCAGTGGAGAAGGCAAGAGCTAGAGTGGAGGTGCGAAGGGTGGTGAAATTAGCTCCCCATCCGGTCCCTGCAAGCTTCTTTAGGAGAGACACTCTGGCTTGGGTCTTTTGGGCTGTGGCTTTGGCATGCTCGTGGAAGGTGAGGCTTCGGTCAAGAGTGACTCCTAGGTACTTTGGTGTTGAGACGAAGTTCAGCCTAGACCCATCTAGTGAGATATTCAGCTCTCGGTTGGCGCATCGGTTAGCCAGGTGGAAGACGGAGGATACAGTCTTTGGTATGCTTATCTTGAGATGCCATCTGTTGAAGAACTCGGCTAGCATTTTCAGGTCCTTCTCCAGTGATGTTTCGATTGCTTCGAAGGAGTGGTTGTTGAACCCCAGTGCGGTGTCGTCTGCGTAGGAATACTGCATGCATTCCCCTTTGGGCATATCAGAGACATAGATGTTGAAAAGTATCGGAGCGAGGACAGAGCCTTGCGGCACACCATTGCGGAGTTTCCTCTTCCTACTGCATTCGCCGTTTGATGTTTCGAGGACAAATGACCGGTCTTGTACAAGCAGCATGATGAATTTCACGATTCTTACATCTGGAATGGTCTGCAGGGTCTTGAGGTATAAGCCACGGTGCCATACTGTGTCAAATGCCGCAGTTAGGTCGACAAGAACTGCACCAAACTTCTGCTTCTTCTGGAAGGCCGTCTCTATGTCGTTTACAAGCCTGACTACTTGGTCGGTGGTTGATTTACCTTTCCTGAAACCTGCCTGTGTAGTAGGTAGCTTCTCTTCGACAGTGTCAACGATTCTGGCAAGTAGCAGCCTTTCAAGTAGCTTGTAGATGTGCGATAGCAGACTGATTGGACGGTAGCTCTTGGGTTCGTCTGCAGGCTTCTTGGGCTTCAGAATGGCAATAACTTTAGCGGTCTTCCATTTTGATGGAATAGTGGATGTTATCATGCAGGTAGAGAGAAAGGCTTGTAGCCAGGAAGTAGCTTTGCGACTCATGTTCTTGAGGAACTCTGTGTGGATGTTATCGTTGCCTGGCGCTTTGCCGGACTTTATTGATTTCAGTGCAGTTTCAACCTCATCCAAGGTGAAGGCTTCAGACATGGGGGTTGACTCTGGAGTGGACTTGAGGAGGTTCTTTATCTCAGAGTTCACCGAGCGAGAGTGGACTTTGGCCTCAGTGGTTTTATCTTGCCACTTTCCATTGTTAACTAGGACTGAAGCGATGGAGTTTGCAGTAACAGGGCACTGTTTTGGAGCGCTGCTTCGGCCAGTGAGTTTGTTGATGGTAGTCCAGGCCTTGCGACTAGAGTGGGTAAAGTTGATCTCAGAGACTTCTTCTTCCCATCTAATCCTCCTCTTTTCTCCTAGTGATATCAGCAGGTCGTTCCCTACAGCTTCTCTTTCTTCAATGGTCTTGGACTTAGTGTAGGATTCGTACAGACGGTCACATTCTTCGTCCCAGCATGGAATATACGGGTGTCTCCTGCCCCTGGGGATGGAGAGTTTTGCCGCCTGATGTAACATGGAGCAGAAAGCAGAGTAAGAGTCATTTACATTACTGGTGGAGGGGTCTGGCAGTCGAGATGTTAGCTTGTTGGTGAGTTCCTGGAACTTGGGCCAGTCAGCTTTTCTGAAATTCCATCTCTTCTTTGGTAGGTTGGAGAGTTGAAGCTTGATGTCGCTTGAGATGATGATTGGACAGTGGCCAGACCTCGGGAACTTTGGAAGGACAGTTCTTGAGCAGGTGTGTCTGATGTTTGATGAAACCAGTGACAGGTCGGGGCAAGTCCATGATTTGTGGCTCCCTGAGTAGAATGTGGGGTTGTCCTTGCTGTTATACAGTATCACTAGCTCCTGAGATTCAAGCCATTCAAAAATGAGCTTTCCATTCTTGTTGGTGTTAGGGTATCCCCAGGCAGTGCTGCGACTGTTGAAATCTCCGCAGACAAAGGAGTTCCGGGGCATCTTTGGGAAGAGCATGATTTCAACATCTTCCGGTGGTGGCTTATACAGATTGCAGAAGTGGGTTCCCATAGCTTCAAAGGTGCTCCACTGTAGAGCTGAGTTCGCAGGAGATCGCCCAGTGGTGGATGCTTTCATGCCTTGTTTGACGTAGGATGCAATACCATGCTTCTTGTGTGGAATGAAACAGATCAGATCAAAACCTTCGATGTGAAGCTGTTCTTCTGTCTCGCAGTGTGTTTCTTGGAGACAGATAACATTGACACAATTTTCCTTTGCAATATGGGGAATCAGATCTCGCTTTGGGCGGGTAAGGCCTTCAGCGTTGAGTTGCAGTACGCAGGTCGAGGTGTCAGCCATCATCGTGATGGCTTGTCCTTAAAAGGACACGTGCTTCCAGGAGCTGCGTAGGGAGCTCTTCTGATGATAGAGGGCTAGAGATGTACTGGCGATAAGATCGCGATGATAGACTTCAAGGTGTTGCTTTAGTTGACAGATGTCATTATGGTTGACAGGTGTCGTAACAGGGTCGCCAGACGAGAAGGCAGCAGTCATTGTATGCCGATAAGCTCTAAGGGTGACAATGATGACTATAATATTGGTCGATCTTGAAGTAATGGATAGAAATGTAATGATGATGATGGTGGTGGTGGTGTTGTTGTAATTGGTAGTGGTGGTGGTGATATTAATGATGATGGTGAGGTGATAATGATGTTGCTGACCAAAGTTCTGTAATCTGCTGTCAACCGTGATGGTAGCCTATTGCTGATGGCGAAATCTGGGAGAAGTAATCACAGCATTCAGAGTAATCGTTTTCAGCAAAGTGTAATGTGTAATGTTGCTAGAGGGCGCTAGTCCACAAAAATAATTAAAGATCTTTTCAGTTTAGCAATTCATGTACTCTTTCATAACAAAAGTTTGGGAACTTACATTGGCTTTCTCAAGAAAAAACTGACAGTTTTCATCCGGTAAAAAAGTCCATATTATCAAACAGATAGGACCAGTAATAAAGGGAAGGTACCAGAGTGAGCTAGTGGCTTGAATATTTATGATAGGAAGGGCTCTTATCTGATTACAAAGTTTTGGTATGGGGTCATGAATTTGGTTTAAATGAACATAATTGGAAGCATATGCGATTTTACAATATTCAATGATCGTTGCGGTTGAAATCGAGTCTAAAGTGATGAAATTGTAAATAATAAACTCTTTATGTTGTAAAGTGCCCTCTCAAGACTGATATTACTCTAGTTCTAAAGCAATGTTTCTTGACTACGATCGACCGATTTGCTTTTCCAGTTGGGAAATTATATATCAGAATTACGGGGAGTGAGATTTTCATGGTCGCAGCTACCAAGAAATGGCCTTAGGCGCTATTTGAAATTTACCGGGAGCACCGGTAAATTTTTGATTATTCAATAAGTGTTTTAGGGGCTAAATTTTCTAGAGCTTATAATACATCCACAGGGGCATCCGAATATATCAACATCTTAGAGAATTACTAAAATCCAATTTTCAAAATTTCCCCAAACTTTTTTTTTTTTTTTTTTTTTAAGGGCTGTAGCTTATTTACAACTTTTAAAGGGTTGGAACGGCCCTTTAAAGGTAATACAAAGTTTCGGGAAATTTTGAAAATTGGGTGGAAAGTGATTCTTTATAATTTGGATATATTTGGATGCCCCTGTGGATGTAATATAAGCACTAGAAAAATTAGCCTCTAAAACAATTCTGCTTTCGAGATAAATTGAATATAAAAATTTATGAAATCAGGAATACTGTATTTTGGCGCAGCTCATTCTTAAATGAGGTGAAATTTTCCAACGAAAGAACAACCATTTCAATAAGACCACATTCATACCTTCGAGGCATCAGGTTCTGTGTTTTTTTTAAATATAAAAAATGAAAGTATAAAAAATAAAAATTTGAGTCTCCGTGTGTCTTGTGCCTCCCATTTTACCATGGGACTGCTTGAATGCCTCGAATATCAGATTAAATGAAGGAGTCAACACGGTAGATGCTGTATTAGTAGTATGCAGGGGCCTAAGATCTCCCCCCCCCCCCCCCACTCCGAGAACGGACGGACCCCATGCGTGTTACCAAAATGTCCGGTAAAGGGTACTTTTCGTGCGACAAAGTCCGGCCCGAGAATTGTAAAAAAAGGGGTGTATTAACTTTTCACCCGGAGATTTCTTTAAAAATGGGGTTTTTTTTTCTTTTCTCTCTCTCATCTCTTTGGACTCCTGAGAAATTATTCCGAATTTAGGGGGTACATTTAGCATTTTTCATGATTTAGGGGGTCTCCAAGGCAGGAAAAGCCCGCGAAAAGCCCGCGAAAGGGGGGGGGGGGGGGTTCGGAAATGTTGGCAGTCCTCAGATAGGGGGTGCTTTCAAAAGGAGGGAACAAGCATATGCGTACCCTAAATAACACTGAGTGGGGGGGGGGGGCCGGGCTAAGATCATGACGTCGTGTGGGGGGGGGGGGGGTCAGTTGCCCCGCCCAAAATTAATTCGGAATTGACTTTGTATTCTGTAGAACGTTTTCCTCATCCCCTTTACTTCTCCACTCCCGGGATTGGTGTCCCGGGGGGGGGGGGGTTCTATTGTTGCTGCTGCAGACTGGGCATTACATAATTTTTAGTAATTTTTTACCTAGATAATTATGCAATCTAGATTCACTAAAAAAGTGGGATAAGAGCTTTGATTGCACGTATCAATCCTATCTATATACTTCAGGTTTATTATGTAGAGATTCCTGTCATTATATATAGATCCGGGATTTAGAAATGTCAAAAATGAATAATGAATAATGATTTAAATAATCAACGCAGAAGATTGAGCTCGAAAACGACGGGTATGGGCCGTAAGTTATAAAATATTAACTTATTGAACATATTTCACAGCAAACGAAATTGTCACGTTTTCAAATCAGATTCTTATGTTAAAACGAAATAAGGTAGGTAAGATGTTTAAGGTTCTATCCCGCATCGTGACTTGAACTCGATTGGGACTATATTTTACAGCATGTGCCCATTAAAGGTTTAAGCAATTTTGAAGGAAATATAACTTTGGAAACGTAACGTTGTTGCGGGCGTTGTTGTTGATGCTGTTCCTTTTCTTACTGACAAGCTTTGAGCGAGATACCAAAATCCGGGCCCCTCGCCCTCCCCGTCCATACCATACCCCCTCAACTCCATTATTACCCCCCGATAAGCATTCCTAGGACCCAATTTTCATTCTTTTTAAATTTACGCCTGACTTGGTATGGCTGCTTCCTACAAACTCCCCTGTAGGTATATACAGAGGCGGCCCTCCCAGGGGCAGGGGGCACAGTGCCCTCCCACTTTTTCAAGCACCCGAAAAGTGCCCCCTTTACATAGGAAAAGTGCCCCTTTAATTTTGTAAGAAGTGCCCCTTTTTACATAGGAATAGTGCCCCTTTAATTTTGTAAGAAGTGCCCCTTTTTAGATGGGAATAGTGCCCTTGTACTTTGACAAGTGCCCCTATGCCTCTTCCCATTTTTAACTCTGATCTGATAAGTGCCCCTTTTAATTGGACACGTGCCCCTTTTCCTTCGACAACTTCCTTTGTCCTTTGCAATAAGTGTCCATTTCCATGCTCATAAGTGCCCTTTTTAATCTCTAGTAAGTGCCCCTTTTCAGGTACGAGAAGTGCCTCTTTTCACTTTTGATTAGTGCCCCCTTCACCTCTGATAATTGCCCTATTCAAATCTGAGAGGTGCACATTTTCCTTTCTAATAAGTGCCCCTTTTCCTAATGATAAGTGCTTTTTTTCCTAATGATAAGTGCCCCATTAAAAAAGAGCCCCTTCCCCTTCTCATAAGTGCCCCTTCTCTGGTAAATGACCCTGTTCTGGTACGAAAAGTTACTCATTTTCACTTCAGATAAATGCCCCTTTAAAATCTGATCGGTGGCCTTTTTCTTTCAACTAATGCCCCTTTTCCTTTCTAAAAAGTGCCACTTTTTCATTAGCATAAGTGCCCCTTTTCATATCTGGTTATTGTCCCTTTTCAGGTGCGATAAGTGCCTCTTTTCACCTCTGATAATTTCCCTTTTAACAATGATACGTGCCCCTTTCCTTTATAATATGGGACCTATCCCCTTTTCATAAATGCCCCTTTTCACCTCCTATAAATGCCCTTATCAAAATCTGATGGAGACCCCTTTTCTGTCGACAAATGCCCATTTCATGTTCTCATGACAGACTTTTTTCATCTGTGGTGAGTGCCTCCTTTTGAGGGTGTAAGAAGTGCCCCATTTTTCACGTCTGATAATTACTCTTTGTACTTTGACACATGCTCCTTTTCTTTCTTATAAGTGTCCCCTTGTCCTCTCATCATTAAACGCGCCCCAAATTTCAAGCGACTAAGAGCAATTTCTCCCAAAGCTCGCTCGCTACGTTCGCACGCATCTATAGATGATATAGTTATGTTACTTATCAAAAGTCTTTTCAGTCTTCCGTTATGAGAATGTGCTTATAACCCCATCAGGATAGTTTTTTTCCTCTTTATAAGATGTAATTTTTCGCACTGCGATCTCACAAATATTAACAAATTTCCTTCCTCGCTTCACTCGCTCGCAAATAATTTTTCAAACCATCACACCCAACTGCAAAGCATGATGCTTAAGCGATATCTTGTATGGTGTATAAAGTGAAACAAATATCATCTCTGATAATGTAATCACAATATACCAATGTATAAAAGATTGTTTATTTTTGCTTTGAGATTTCCCTTTGGAGGTGCCCTTTTTTCCAGAAAGTGCCCTTTTTTTTTGGTCCCCCCTCCCCCACTTTGGAAGTCGCTCGGCCGCCCCTGGGTATATAGTAATATCATGAGACTCCCAGACCCCACTTAATCCCCTCCTCGCCCGCACCTCCTGAACTTCATAATTATTCCCCCCCCCCCTCCATATAGACGTCAGCTAGGACCCCCCCCCCCCTCAAACTTTACATCCATGGGAAAAAAATGTCATTCTTCTTAAATTTCCCGCCTGATTTGAGATCGCTCCTCCTCCCGGTAGGTATCGTGGAAAGCCCAAACCCCGTCCCACATCCCCTTCCTCCCACACACCCTCAACTTAATATTCTTATTGCGGAGCTTGCGACTACAGAGAGAGAGAGAGAGAGAGAGAGAGAGAGAGAGAGAGAGAGAGAGAGAGAGAGAGAGAGAGAGAGAGAGAGAGAAAGGGAGGGGGGTGCGAAGGTGGATGGAGAGGAAGGGGGGAGCCGTGCCCTGACGTTTACCGATATCTTGGTTTGTGCTTGGGATTTACTTTGTTTCTTGTTGTTGTTATGTAACCGATATTGTTAAGGTATCATTCGAAAGGAGAAGGGGGGGGGGGGTGGTCGTGTAGGGAGTTTACGTCGGCTAAAATTTGTTTGCAATTGGACTATGTTATATATTGACTTGTGAATGTTATTATCCATAGGGCCCCAAAATACTTATGATGGCGGTTTCCTGCATTACAAAAAAAGAGAAGATTTTTCAACTACACTGTCGCTCATAAAGGTGGAATATTTTTTTTCAATCCCAATTTATGGAATTATTTTAAAAATTATTTAAAATAATAGATCTCGATAATAGTATACATTCTCAGATTTTATTGAATAATAATTTGCCAATGTGTGTTTTGCGTGACTGCTAAAGCATGTGTATGCTACTATGCTTAACAACTAGGGGACCTATGCCCTTAAGTCATAAATGACAGTAATGAGGATTAATGCCCCACAAAAGGGCATTGGTATAGCACATCGACACGCTTTTGATCCTGGAGCCTCACAGTTACGAGGCCATTGCTTTATCACTGAACCACGAATGTACGCAGTGGGGGCTAGAGTAGGGGCAGTTTCCATAAATAAAATAAAAAACAGAAAATGCAATAAATTTTCAATAATTTATTGCATTTTACCCCGGTTCCCAACATAAAAAAATCTTCTGTGTGTCCATGCCTTGAGCCATAATGCATGGACGTCCAATGAGAAAAGAAAAGGCCACGTTGTTATTACATTTCTTGATAGAGTTAAAAGAGAGAGAGAGAGAGGGGCCAGGGGGGGGGGGGGAGAGGCGGGATGGGGGAGTGATGGGTATCCACTACCGCCACCGCCACCACCACCACCACCACCCTCAGCTCACCACCCCCATCATTATCAGAAAACTTTTTGATGATGAGATTTATTTTTTCAATTTTATGTCTTATATTTCAAAACACAATAACTGAAACGCCCATCCATTTTATTGAGAGATAATCCTTGTTCACACTGCGGTAAACAAGTAACCATGTAACGGTGTATGCGAAGTGGGAAAGATGCACTTTCTATAAATAGTTTTGGCTGTTTAGATTTATGATTTACCACCTCAAAATCTAAAGAAGGATACGCACTTTCGTTGACGTTATTTACAATTTTAATCAACAAAAGTTAATTCAATACATTGTTTACAAAAATTAATATCACTTTTTATGAAGAACTCAGTTTTGAGTATGGGATTTAATTATTCATTTTGTAAATTAAAATGTAAACAAATAATTGAACAGGGAGGAAAAAACATAAAAGTAAGAGCCACCTGCTTACGAGGGACGTACATGTAGTATCCGCATTGGTTTGGAGCACACAAGATCTAAAACAGTGCACGATCACGAATTGCACGAATTGCAAGTTGTGGGACTGTACTATAGGCCTACTGAACGAGAGCGAGCCTGAACTGTGTGATGGTCCGATCTTTCCTGAGCTAGTAAATGCAGCTTTGCAAATGAATGCTGAAATACTTGGATAAACTGGTATTTTATATTTCCCTTTTCTCTGTCATATGGTGAATGAACTGGTGTTGATGTGTTTCTTGTTTTCCAGATGTTTGCTCGGACATCAGGACATGGCAATCCCAATGGTAAGCAGGTAAGCAATGTTGTTATGTTATGGAATGTCTATTTTAATTTTTTAAAAATTATAAAAATATGATAATAAATGGATATAGACCTAGGCCTAGACCTATAGCCTGTTTGTCTGTGTGTTTCTTGTTTTCCAGATGTTGGCATGGACATGATAAGCGATGTTAATTGATGTACTAGATAGGATTCTACATTTCAATTACTTTTTCAATTCCGCCACTTCTGCAAACTCTTTCAAATTCAAAGCCATGCAGGCTTGACAAATTTTGGTGTGGTGAACTATATGCTCACCCGGCCCATGGCCTGGGGAAGATTAAACGAGATTAAATTGAAGCAATGTGCACATTATACACAGGCACTGTCACACGTCAACAGATCAAAATTATTAGAGAAGGTAGATCATAATACTAGATGGAACTTGGACGACAGATAGGCCTAAAGCTTGAAACTGAGCTCTGCTGCAGACGTCTGCATTTTTAAAGTAAAATTTGCCTTTTATAATAATGTCCAGGATAAGTATATTCAACGTTTTATGAAATGTTGCTTGTAAACTTCTTCAAATTGCTGTTTTAAATCAACTGCCCGGAAACACAACGGATGGGGATACATCTGGTAAGAATTAAGGTAATAAATAAATATAAATTTCTACATAAAATTAGCAAACATCCGGGTAAAATATGTGCAACAATGCAAATAGAAAAATGTCTAAATATTACAATAGTAACATTAAACATGCAATATAAAGAATGATACACACCATATGTGAGCCTGTGAGGGGATATCAAGGACAAATCCTCAACAAGTTTGGGATAAGAAAATAATCGAGCTACTAAATTATACAATCATTTAGAACCAAAAAAAAAGGGACAATGAAACTATAAAAACAGAGTAGCAGCAACAACAATTCCTTTACTCCTGACTCCTGAGACATGTGCAGTTAAGATGCTACCTTGTGCCCTCCCCCTCCCAATGCCTCTCCAAACCCCCTCCCCCACCCCCCTCAACGCCTCTCCCCCAACGCCCCCATCCCCAACTCCTCCCTGACTTGTTCTTTGCGTGAAGTATATAAATGTAGATGTAGTTAAAAGTGACAAGAAGGTAAAGGAAAAAAGACATTTATCTTAGGATACAGTAGATACATGTACCGTAATTAACGTTGTATAAACCGCCCTCGTGTATTAACCGCACCCCTCTTTTTCGGCCTTAAAAAAAAAAGAAAAAAAAGTTTTTTTTTTTTTTTTTTTTTTGGACAACATTTTTTTTGCCGACTTTGTCGGCAGCAAGCCTGGTCCGTGTTAAAAAACCCACGCGGGAAGGCCTTTCATTTAACAACGAGGTGCAGCTGAATGTGTAAGATCATTAATGTAAATTAAAAAACAGTAGAGGACCTAGGATAGAACCTTGTGGTACACCATGTAATAGAAGAAAAATTGGAGGAATTATTATTATAAACTACATATTGAGATCACAGACAAATTTGACAGACAAATTTGTGTGTTGTTCTAGTTTCCGAGTGGTGAGTCAACACACCGATTACTGAGCTGGGATACATTACCAGGCATAGCGCCAGGTGGAGGGGCATAAATCAAAACTTTAATTTTTTTTTTTGTTTTGTTTTTTGGGTGTACCGTGTAAACCGCACCCCCGACTTTGAATTTTTTTCGGTGGCAAAAAGGTGTGGTTTTTACACCGTTAATTACGGTAGATACACAAAAGGTTTCAAGATTATTTTTGCAATGTTTCCAATGCAATTGATACCTATGTTCAAAGAGTTGCCATGGCGCTAATGAGGACCAACATGGGTCATTTTGCGAAACCTTTGAGGTGCACAATGCAATGCTTCCATGTACTGGAGCCTATTATTATGTGCAAAATTGCACATGTGGCACACAAGGGACCATGCAGAAAGGCAAAGAAAGCATGAAGTGCTAATAGCAACAGATACTGCGAGTGTGAGAGCAAACCTGAGTGTATAAGTCAGTGCGTGAAGACACATGAAGATGCTGAAAACATCTACACATGTACATGTACATGCGCTTTGATGCGACACTGAACAAGACCCCGATACGCAGGCTGATGTGCACATCAGCTATTGCAACAAGAGTGCGAAAGATGAACCGGTATTTGTAAATGAAGTGTGAACTGAAGAAGCATCAAGTGTGTTTTTTCTTCCTTGTACCATTTGAAAATGCCTCTTTCCTGAATTTCATGGTACAAACCGTACAATACATCATATTTTTCAAGATACAGTATTAATAACTTCTTTCGTATGAGGTAGTAGTATCACATATCAGGTTATATCTTGAAGCTGGGTAAGCCAGTTGACTTGTTCATCATTTGGGCTTGACAGATCAGTCATCCTGTCAGGAGGTTTGAGAACAGGGCAGTTGGAGATGACATGGTATCTAATATTAACAACTAAACCACAATGGTAATCCAAATTACATTAATTTGAATATAAATATTGGGGGAAAAAAAAAAGAGTACGTACCCTGTGCCCGAAGGATTTACTTTATACACTAAGCTGTGTGCAGAGGGTGTCACTGGCACTGATAATTGGATGTCTCAAAATATTGATTTTATCAATTGATGATGAGTTAACAAGTAGGTTTTGACATCCAAATTCGATATAAAAATGTGCGCTGATACCAGAACAATCAATCTCATTACATGAATTTACACAATTTGGACCACTTTGATAATTACGATCAGTGGCTGGCGTTTTGCAGAAAGAAGTCCACCCGCGAGCTGAAAAATTGGTCTGTCGTGGCTTATAGGAGCTGGCGCTGTTAATTGTGAATCCACCCTATTGAGATTGTTACTGCTCTAAACACACAGTCATGTGCGTATAAAATGACACAAGTTTCTTATACTAAAAGCTGGTATAAGTTTAGAGTTTAGATAAATAAGGAAAATAAGGAAAAATATGGAAAATGGTGTGTCAGCCACACCTGAAATTACAGTGGCGGCCATTTTGGTTTCATGTCCTGCAAACTTGTCAACATTTTAGACATGTAAATGCACTATAAATGGATTTTGACTGGAAAGAAAGCTACACAAAAATGTACTGGTAATCTGGTATATTGGATTTAATATGTGAACATTTCTGAAGTACTTTTAATCTCAGAAATGTATTGCTGTGGTGGATTCCAGTGGTTTAGAGTATTTTTAGGAAAGCATTGGTGCCTGTTTGGTGGTTTATCATCTAAATTGTTTGTAGATTGTGCAGGTGTTTATTTTAAGGCCCAATTTTTTTCTTGCCAATTATGAATAGGTAATCTATTTCCACTTTTAATCATTCTTTTATTCAGAGCTTAGAAAATGGGATTTTCTGATTTACTCCCTTCCAAATTAACACCTTAGAAAGTATTCAGTTATTATTTTTAGATAAAGGATGAAGGTTAATTCTATTTGTGCATTTAGAATAAGTAAAGATGTCAATTTTACACATTTCAAATCTGTCCTGGTATGTAGAACAAGAAAGTTATTTGAATCAGTCAAGACTAAATTATTATTTGGTAACACATTTGAGCTTTGATGTTGGCGTAAGACTGCATTGCATCTTTTAGTCATTTGATTTCAGACTTCATTTCAGACTTCATTTCAGAGTACATTTCAGAGCACATTTCAGAGTACATTACAGAGTATATTTCAGAAAACATTACAGTGTACTATTACAACAACAAAAAATGTTCATAGGAATTTACTAGTAAATGCTCTTTGAGATATGCAAAGTAGTTTGCCAAGTTACAGTAATATGTGTAAGAGTATGAATGTGATACATGTACATACATACTGTTCTATTTGTTTTCATTACAGTTTAAATAATGGTGTCACTGCGGGATTATCTTAATACAAAGGTTATTCATCTTTTCTCTTGAGTGATCCAATGATTGTGTGTAAAACATGCAATGAAATATCTGTGGTGGTGTGTCCTTGTCTGATAAGAATGCGAGGGTAACAACTCTGCAGTAATGAGAATGTGGTTTTTGTACTTTTTCTATGAAACAGCCTACATGTACTTTGTTTACTATTTAGCTGTAAATTGACTGCATAACTGGTATACTTTTTTTATACATTTTATTATTGTCACTATCTGCATTGTACATGTAGACCTACATGTACTTTGTGTTTACTAGTTGGTTCATTGTTCATGTTTGTACTTTCATACACTATATACCTATTACTGTTCGTATCTTTGTGTCATTATCTATGTATAATGTATGAGAATTGTATTCACAAGTCATGCATTGCTATTTATACTTTTATGTTTGTTTGTCAAAGAGTCAATAAAATTCCATTCTATTCTATTCTATGCATAGACGAGAGACTGTAATACATGGAAGTCAGATGTACATAGAAACTATATGTACAAGTGAACATTGTACCTAAATAAAAAAGAATATATTATAGATGAGAAAGAGATAGAAAGTGTACATCTAAAGAATGCTTGCATTGCTCTCTTGAAGTCTCCATCAAGACTACTCAAATTCAATTCTATTTTATCTCCTCAGTTAAAGGTACTATGTCCCATTTGCAGGCCAAAAAAATGAAAAAGTTAAATCCCAACTGCATTTGAAAGATAATACTAATTTAGAACTTCCCTAAAAAAGGTGGGGCTTGAAAATGTCTTCAAGTGGGAAAATAACGACTATTAGTTGTCAAATCGACTTTAGGGCTATAGAGCCCTAGGGCTATAGAGACTTTAGGGCTATAGAGCCCAAAAGTAATAGTCTTGATTTTCAGACAATTGTACCGAATGGTCATACGTTTTATGCTGTGCAAAGATTCAATCAGTTTAATCTTGGCCATCACAAGAAGTGGGTTATTGATGTAAACAAATGCTCATGTACCCTTTACAACTCTTTTCATGTATGCTATTACCAAAGAAGAAAAAAGCCAGTCAGTCACTCAATAGTGTCTGACAGTGAAGTCTAGCAAGTAAACTGGTTTCCTTGCATAATTTGAATATGAGGACACTGCTAACGTTTAAATTTCACAGATGGGACATACATGACATATTCATAAATCCTGCAAAGTTCTACAGCATTTGAGGTTGGCTGTAAAAGGGACATAGTACCTTTAACTGTGGAGACCAGAACGTATCCCTGTAGTATGTAAATACTGAACAATAATGAGACAATGAAGAACCTAAGCGCAGGTGGCCATCTTTAGAATTGCTTTCAACCAGAGCAATTGCATCAACCATTTACCCATCAGATCTTCCATTGTTAGCTGTCGCTGCCATGGCAACAGGATGTGAGCTTCAGATGCATAACAATATATTGGAAGGTTTAACTCAATTCATCCCTCATTCAGACTGGCGAATTTAGCCAGCTATACATATCATATTTGTCTTGTTTACATGTCATATAAGAAACTTTTGCATGGGGTTAGTGAGGTTTGAGCATTGTTTGCCAGGAAAAAAGTCATTACGAATAGGGGTCCATCGCCAGTGTCAAAGTTGTATTGAATGAATGCAAGAGAAATTGGCATATACACATATCATTAGCATGTGTCACTATTATTGATGTTGGCTGTTCTTGTGTACCATGGAGCAACACTCATGACACATCCCCGAAACTAGTCTCTTTATGATATTCCTTTGGATGACATTATCATCCCATGTGTATGCCCCTTTAGCTATACGATGATTCTTACTATGCTGTATCTAGACTTTATGCCAGATTTGTACAGATATATTCTCTAGTGTAAATGCCTCCTTAGTAGACCTCCCTATGGAGAAGGTGACTATGTAAACAATGATCATATGGAGTAGCATTGTGTGTACCTGTATGTGTGCACTAAATCTCTAAATGGTGCTTGTGTTAATTAACCTATTGATTACTAAAATCTTGTATTCACATGAGCCACAACGTGATTGGTACTTGTAGGCAATGGGTGAAACTGTTTAAAGGTAAATGCAAAGTTTTGGGAAATTTGAAAATTGGATGGGTAATTCTTTAAAATGTTGATATATTTGGATACCCTTGTAGATGTATTATAAGCACTAGAAAATATAGCCCCTAAACCACTTCTGCTTTCAAGAAATTTGAATGATCAAAGTTTACTGGTGCTCCCGATAAATTAAGGCCATTCCATGGTAGCTGCGATCATGAAAATCTCAGAATATGCAGTTCTCATCAAACAGGAATAGTAAGTCTGTCGATATTGTAGTCAAGAAACGTTGTTTGAAAGCTAAAGTAATGTACCGTATTTGCCGGCGTATAGGCCGCAGTATTTTTGGAAGAGAAAATATCAAAAAGTCGGGGTGCGGCCTATGCGGCGAAAGAGTAAAAAAAGTTTTTTTTTTTTTTTTTTTTTTTTTTTTTTTTTTTAGTTTCGATTTATGGCGCTATGCCTGGCAATGTCTCCCAGCTCAGTAATCAGTGTGTTGACTCACCACTCGGAAACTACAACAACACTAAAATTTGACTGTCATCTTGGTTTGAAAGTAATCTTTCTAATATAGATCTCAATATGTAGTTAATAATAATAGTTCCTCAAATTTTTTTCTATAACAAAGGTACACCACTGGTACCATAGGTACTTTATTGTTTTTAATTCACATTAATGATCTTACACATTCTTCTAAAAACAACATTGTTACTATTATTTGTGACAAGTTTACAAGCACAAATCAGCGCCTTTAACTGCACCTCGATGTTAAATGAAGGTCCTTCCACGCGTGGGTTTTCGGCAGGTTTTTTTTTTTTAATGTCAAAATCGGGGGTGCGGCCTATGCGGGGGTGCGGCCTTTACGCCGGCAAATACGGTATATGAACTATACACTACACAATGTACATCTGTAGGCCATTTATTAATTTTAGGGAAGTTTATACATGTATGTACATGTATCATCATCTACATATTTTGCACCTTCTCAATACTCTAGGTCAATTATAAATTACATGTGTACAAATGTATGTATTTAAACCCATTTTAACATTCAGCTATGACATGTAATTTGAGAAAATGGATGTCTAAATCATAGCTTGCCTTGATTGCAAATAACAAGGAATTTTCGTTTCTTAAACAATTTTATTAGTACTACAACCTGATTTCCCACAAGTTCACGTTTGTTTTAATTTCATGAATTTGCACAGACTTACAAAATGCATCTTCACAGATCAAGCTCTGAAAATGAGTTCTGTTTACCTACAGTAGCCTGTAAATTCTTCGAAAGGAAAAAAATAGGGAATAAAGGGAAGGATTCAAGGAATGGAAGGACTCCTCAAATTCACTACTCTAAATGTCAAGAGATGAAAGGTACCTGGTTCTAACTGATCATGCAGAAAATGAGCTGTGTGAGTAGGCTATTAATAGCTCCCAGTTGCATAGGTAACTTGATACTAGTACATTTATGATAATAAAAACTAGGCATGTACGAGGATGCAGCTACAATGATGCTTACTGGGATGCAGGAGTGTGTGTGTCACCAAAAAAAAAGGATGTTACAAGAATTCTGTAATAATATTGTCATCCTTGATTATAAATACTACAATTGTCCCTGTAGATGCAATAGATGCAGTTCCAAAATGGGTTGGAAATGATTATCCTGGTTTTATCTTTGGCAGCAGTTGTCAATGCTCAGTGCATTTCAACTCAAAGAATAAATCATGACAGGCATCCATTTGGCACCTGGGTTGAGAGAGACAGCTGATGATGAAATGCCTTGTCTAAGGGCAGAAGCACCACGACTGGGATTGGAACCATTAACCTTTTGAATTAAACAATGTCATTTAATTACCACAATTATTCTGGTTATTTTGAAAATCATTGAATCTTGCAACATAAAGAATGGAAAACATTTTGTAATTATCCCGATAAAGTACATGTATGCAATGTATCTGAATTATTAGTACTGATGTCTGTTTAGATTAAGTATAGTCATGGTATATATATTATTAAAATTATCAATTATCAATTTCAATATTTCATCACCATTGGTTTTTTTTATTATTCATTTTTTGTTGGTGGAGGGGGGGGGGGGGGTAGGGGGTGTAAAGAAATATGCAAATGAAGGTTGAAATAACTTGTAAGCATAAATCTTCATGCTAATTTATCATTGCAAATATTCAGAAGAAAAAATTCAATGTTTATTATCTGTAAACAATGTTTTCAGTTGAGAGTCAGAATGGTGTTAACTCTATGTAAAATATATGGGTTAATGCCTTTCTGGCACTTAAAAACAACTCAAACAATTTTTGATTCTGGTCTGGATACAGCAGTGCCTCGATCATAAGGTATCAGTCTATCAGATTAATGAGATTATAGAAGTGATCACTCCCTCTGGGTAATGCAGAATGTACTTTCTTGTTGGCGCTTAGAGACTTCGGTGGTAAGCACCATTTTTATTATTATTATTATGATTATTTGGAGAGCTTGTTGTTCATCTGGAATCTCCAGAAAGAGCAGTGGGGTTTCCCAGGGAGTCTCTTTTGGACCGTTTATGTTCTGTCCAGAGCTCTCGTGGGGCTTTCTTAAATGGGGCAAATCCAACCCATTTGCAAGTTGAATTGAATAAATTTAAAAAAAATGAAACAACCCAAATGGTGAAAGATCATCATAATCGGATGAAAAATAAGGAAGTTATGGAATTTAAAGATTTGCATAATTGTGACGATACAGTAATATGTATAACATAGGCTGTATGCAAATGAGCGAGTTGATGTCTTCCCCTCACTATTCTCCATATATTTTGTCATGAAATTTTGAGGTTTTCTTTTTCTTTGACACACCTGTATAAAAATATCCCCTTACAGTATAGTAAAATACGGTACAGTAACAGTAATTGTGATTGTGATTTTGCTAATGAGGATTCAAGCCACATTGTTTTTAAATTCCCAGAGCAGAAAAGGGATATTTTGTCAATTTTATGTCAAAAACATTATCAAATGGTTATAGCTAGAGAGTATTTCATTTTGAATTAAATAAATGGACAAAAAGAGCATATTTTCTTTATGTTGTACATCAACATTATAAGGTTTGAAATGTATGGACCCCCAAAGATCAGTTTTGGGATCCATATACTGTATGTTCCTGTTAGTGATGATGAGTCTTACTTTTTACATAACAACTTTGCTTGGATCCATCGACTTTTGCGCTCGAGTTGTTCCCCCAGTCACTGTCGTGAGCTAGCCACTGAGGAACCATCAGCTGGTCAACGTTGCATTATGAACCAAAAGTGCAAATGAAGATAATAGTTTGAATACATCTCTACATGTTTCATGATTTCCATTTGGTAATGGATCTCTTCTTAATATGTTTGGATTTCTGGAAATATTTGACCAATTCTTGGTTTTCACGAGAGTGATTTCTTGCGGGGTCTATTTACTTGTTTGGATAGGTATATTTTTCAGGGGGCGATTTGAGTGTTTCTTTTATAGGCAAAATCACCTGCCGTCTCTTTAACTGTGTGATTCTTACCATTGCTACATGCACATGCACATGTACATGTACATGTAGTCTGTAACATATCAACGGGCAGAAGAATTTTTTTGAAAGAAAGGTTGATATACAGGTAGCTTTTGCAAATGAACATACATGTACAAGTTTTTTGTTATACACACCTGTACTTTCTTTCCATTTTTGTGAAATATACACAAGTATATTAAAAGAAGACAAATATTTAACATGTTGTTTAAAGGATGTAATGACAAAAAAGATATCAAATGCACTTTACTTATACTTTGGTAATTTCTGAATATTTTTGTATTCCCTTTCTTTTTGTCTCCAGAATGATGATCAAAACATCAGGATTTGAGAGTTGAATTCAGCAGAAATCTGTATCTTCTGTACACATGTAAGTAAACAAGCCTTTCTTAAGAGCAATGATTGGGATATTAATATTAATAATAATCATACTGTTATTAAAGATATTGATAGGGATGATAATAATCTTATTGATGGTGGTACTTTATCATTTATCATGTAGTGTAGACAATTTTAAAGCAATATTCATGTATTTGTGATAGAGGTTATTTTCTTGGCTTTGGTAGGTCAGTCAATACCGCTAGATAGTGCTTGCATTTAAGGACTACAAGTTAATCTTTTTTCCTACCCCTGTATGAAGAGTGGCAGCTGTAAATTACATAAAAAGACTATTTCAAAGATATGTATTAATTAAGAACTTTGCTGGGATTTAAAGTTTTCAAACTTGAATATCTGGAATGATTATGTAGAAAACATACCTTTCATTATATTGACTTGTCAAACCTGCTCTAGCAACCACCTGTATAGAAAGACCACCTGTCTATAAAAACCACATTTCTCATTTCCCTTCAAAATCTGTTCGTATTGAAACATGTACTAAAGGATACTGTACATAATAAGATCACCTGCCTATAAGGACTATTTTAATTTTCTCCCGTGAGCGGTCTTTATATACCGGTTTCACTGTAATTGACAGAGACCCCGTTCTCACTCACTTTGAAAGTGGTCTTAGTTAGACCGCTCCAGACCGCTCCAGAGGAACGGGTCTTGAGGAACGGTTTGCGAGCGTTCACACTCCGAGCAGTTTTTATGGCTCAAACCGCTCCACGAGTCAAAGTGGTCTTGTTGCTATGGCAGCTCAGGTAGGCGGGTCAATTTTTTCGCGCGCGGAATCCAAACCCTATGTCACCTGATGTCCCGTTCGCGACGCGTCCCGTATGTGTAGTGCCTGCCCGATCGCTCATCGCGCGGAACGTCACTTCCGTTCAAAGTACGCTTTCCGATCACATTGCACGTTAGAGCGCTCTGGAGCGCTCTTAATAAGACCCGCTCCTCAAGACCACCTCGGAAGGTGGACTTCTGGAGCGGTCCAGAAGTCCGCTTCCTGGACCACTTTGAGCGTTCTAACTCACCTAAGAACCGCTCCTGAGGAGCGGGTCTTAGTTAGAGCGCTCCAGAGCGCTCCATCGAAGTGAGTGAGAACGGGGTCAGAGACAAACTCTGGTAGTAAACTAGTAACACACTTGGGTAGGGACTATACATATTAGCAACATATAGACATGTCCAGGCTGAAGGCTGATGTTACATACTTACATGTATTAGTGGGTATTAAATAATAAATATTATATTCCATTCTTGTATAGGGCATATCTCGTTATGATCCCTATGGCTCTACGCTTCCAAAGGAACTTTAGAATGAGATTTATATACTGTAGCTCCATTATCCATTCTAATAAAATGACCAAGGTGCTTACCATCACCTTTAGCTGTGGAAAGTTATCAACTCACCTGAATTTCTAGGAATATATTCATATTCCCTACATGTACCTGTATGTAGCTTTGCTATGAATCTGGCTACTTCCAAAATCCATTTATTCTTACATGTAGTTCTAAGCAAAAGTCATGCGCATGCTGTATATACTTGACAACTGGTTTGACCCTGTATCTAAAAACACCCATATTAATTTCAGGGCTGGACTGCACTCTAAAGCTCTAATAACCTACATATTATTATAGAAAAAGTAGTTACATTATCCTGTTTGGAACATTTGCTGGTTCTATACACCACCAAAATACTCTGAACGTACCAGCACCAATCAGTCAAATCGGCCTCTTCTAGTTTGTTGCCAATTGACACTGCAAGTGCAAAAGGACTCTCTGTTGGTTATGAATGGTTTCAATGAGTATGGTTCTTTGGTGAATCTTTTAGAGCTCTGGCAATACATTTGCACAGTGAAAAAAATACACGGGGCTCGGCTAATTAGCCCCCGACATTTTTAAAGTATTTTTTCCCCTGCATTTGGTTTGTTGGCCTAGTATCATGGATTAAATGTGCTAGAAAATGCCAAATGTAAATCTTAATGTCGCCAAATCGAAATTTTCATAGTAATTTCAACACTTCACTTCAGAAATACGATAATAATTTGAGGAAATCTAGATGTAAATGCTGCATGTTTACATTTGTTTATTGTACAGTTATTATTTGGGCGTTGCTGCACATATTTAGCCTACATGATGTCAATATACAGTATTCGCATTCACTATGAAGATGCAGTATTAAAATCTAGTACATTTGCATACATGTACATGTAGCTTGTTATGCCTCTGCCATAGAAGTGCTGAAGGCGTTATTCCATTTGAAAAACACAAAAACAATTTGTGGCTACTCTTTGTTCCGACATATTGTCTGTTCGGAGCCAGAAGGATGTTGTGTGTTAGTACCCTTTTGCTCAAAACAAACAATATAGGCATAAAGGAATGGTGTTTACATGTGGAATTTATTGAATACAACAAATTGATTGTACAAAAGGGCCCGTTCAGAAAAGTTATTGATTTCGCTGTTTATTCTAACTGACTACTTGAAAAGTTAAGTATGTGTTTTTGTAGGTAACTAAGCAACCAGGGAGCGTACCTTAATTGAGATTATCTTATCAAAGTGCACAAGCAGCTTCCAGAGTTTGTCCAGCCGAACGGCAGAGAAAAATGTGCACATGGGCATAGAGCAATAGGCGCGTCTTCATCATCTCGAGATTGCCAAATAGCCCGTTACTTTTTATTTGGGAAATAATCCCGAAGCTACAAATCCTGTCTTCATCAGCTTGAGATTCGACCTCGAAACTCGACCTTGAGAAATTAGCTCAAGATATTTTGCTCAGCATTGCGCATAGTGCGAGTCTTCGGTCTGGTGAAGACGCACCGGACAAATAGCTGGATATTTTGCCAAATAGTGGGATATTTTGCAAACTATCCCAAGATATCTTGGGATGACAACCCTGACCAAATATCCCGCTAATTGCAACTTCGGGCTGATGAAGACTCAAATTAGCTGGATAGTTTGCGATAGGGATAGTTCAAAAAGCGGGATATTTTTGCAATCTCAAGCTAGTGAGGACAGGCCTATTTGTGAATTGCTGTGAAAGTTATCTACCGGTAGTTTTTAAAAAATACTTAAAATTTTAAAAACAGTAATATGTGAATACATGTATAGCTGTACAACAATAAGCAAGGAAAAGGTCAGAATCATTTGATGTTATGAAGTAACCATTGTTCTTGTCTTATTCTTGGTTAAGCAATTACGTTTTTGAATGTGGTATTCATTCAAGTACGAATGAGAAGATTATTGAATTTGCAATTTCTAAACATGTAATGAATTGAAATGCAAAACACGAGATGGAGAGAGAGAAATAGAGAGGAACATCTTATGCTGGCAATTGAAGTAAATTGTAAAAAAGGGATATACAGGTGTATGCATTTTTTGTTGTTGATTTGTAAGCGAGTAGAAACTTTGATTATGGATTCTGACAAGCAAGTTTACTTTCTATACAGGACTCGTCATTTGAAATCTATGCATGCTTTTCATGATCCACATAGCATTAAACAAGGAGTATATTCATTGGTTTAACCTTTTCAATCTGAAGTCAACCTCACACGAGTGGACGTCACATGTGTCGAAGAATCTCTTAAGTCAATGAGAATAAAAAGTCCCAATTTTTGTAAGTTGAATAATCGCCCAAGTCGATCGAATTTCCGGCTCCAAAGAATGATCTTAGTGTGCCATTAATCAATGGACTTAATTAAGGTTTAAACTTAGAATAAATAAGTATCCTTGTTATACATTATGAATAACAACCATTTGCTAACCACTACATTACCTCTCATATATATGCAGTGTACTTTGTTTAAAAAAAAAAAAAAATATTCAATCGTGCTCATGAGAAGCCTTATTTTGTAATACTGCTGGACATTATGGCCCCAATTCAACAAACCTCCTTTTGTTCTTTACAAACCAGGTTTGTAAAAAGGGCTATAGTAATGTACATTAAAAGCAAAACAAGTGGTATTGAATAGTTTACGTGTACTGTATGCATACACATATATATATCAAAACCAAAATCAAACTTTGATTTTGCTCATGATGTTCATTGTTCAGAAATAATCTATTTCAGCCACCAGAGATTGAATAAACCTCCCTGGTTTGAGGACAAACAATAGACGGGATCCCTGGGCATGCAACGTACTATTACGCTGACCTACCTTAATGTTGACCTTTCTATTTTGAGCTGTGGATCCAGATGGTGTATTTTTTATTTTATTTCAACTGTCAAAGTCAATATCAAGCTTACAGAAGAACAAATATCAAAGATCCACTATCTGACATTTGTGAAATGGAGAGGGTTTTTTTTCTTTCTAGTTGACTAGACAGTTGTATATTTATTTGCTGCTCTTAGAAGTTAGTCTTGATTTCCAGCATTGGAACTCTACGTTTGTGAGAAAATGGCTAAAAGTTATTGTGGTTTTGTTTTGTTTTTAAAATTTAATTAATATGTAAGGCTGCAAACTGAATAGAAAAGAATACTGATAATCCCAGTTATCCCATACGTCGACATGACCATTGAACATACATTTCATGGATTACATGTAAAGGGGTTTGTTTTAACGGTGTCATTTTGTCATCTTACTTTACCTTCATTGCCCAGCCCCACATGTACATGTGTACATCTGTGAAATGAGATATTTCAAAGAAGATGATAATTCAATTAATATTCATATGAAATTGTTGGATACTGTGAAAATTTGAATTTTTTAAATGCAAGACAACTTGTAATATACTGTTAGGAAAAGAGCAAGTCTATATGCTGGGAATGACAACATTATGTTTGATTGAGAAATTAGAAGAGAAATTTAAAAAAGAGTTTGCTGATGGGTAAATTGTTCATTGTAAAAAATAACAATATTTGGTTCTCTGAGAGTTTTGTTCATTATAAAAGCAGCTTCAATGTACTTATTTTGGTTCCAAAGAATTTATATTTTCTAGAAACTACAACTACATACTGTATATAATACTCATGTTTAAAGAGAAAGAGAGGAAGTCTATGAGACATAATTATTTAAATACCTGCTTTGGAAAGCATGGTAAAAAAAAAATTGTTATAAAGTTCATGCAGATCGAAGATTGAAGAAAAGCAGCTATTTTTAGACGTTTATGAGCTGTGTTATCTCTGGCATGAAATCATGTAAAGCATATCAATCAATGTGCTGATTCTCTCTTTTGTGTGAATACTAGGTCATGATATAAATCTCTTTTCAGACCAAATTGCTTTCCAATAAAGGTTGCGTCACTCATTTCCAAAAATTATGATTTTACTGGAATGTAATTGTCAATTTCACATAGATGAATTATTGAATGCTTGCACACCAGCATGGCATCCTGTTCAATAAAGCCGGCCTATATTTTTCACCTCCAATAAATGATATCTGACTTTGGTCATGTAAGGGAGCCCATTGTCCAGGGTTGCCAGGGCTATACTTAGCTCATGGTTAACAGCGTGAGAGATGGATTGGAGGTTGAATTGAATTCAAGCATTTCATTATCTCATTCTATTACAAATGATGAGATGCTGAGAATAGCAGCGAGTGTGAAAAATACAGGTATGTGCTCAATAGGAGTTTTATAGATGCATATTGGCAATAATTATATTTAGGATGCATGTATGATTGAAAATTTTCTTGAGGGCAAATAAAAGTGCCTGATTTCTTTTAGTATAGAGAAAAGGGGAGGGGATCTCCCAAAATATACTTCAAGGGGAATTCTACCCTGATATTAATTTGGTTTTAATAGAAACAGAAAATGAGAGGAACAGGTCAGTAAAAGCTTGAGCAAATTTTGATTAAACATAAGAACATTATACATTTTTGGCGATCATTCAATTAAAGATGAATTGGCAACACTGTGATGTATCTTGTGAGATCCTCTCTTATTTCTCTTGACATAAAGTTCAATACACTTTAATTGTCTTCGTTATTGATGATGGAATAGAATTTGTCCTTACAGGGGTTTTAGAGAAAGATACATACAGTATTTGCAATAAATATATTTAGTATGCATGTATGACTTTAAAATTTCTTGAGGGAAAATAAAAAATTCTGATTTTTTTTAGTACAGAGCAAATGGGAGGGGATCTCGCAAGATACGTCACAGAGTTTCCAATTTGTGTTTGATTGATCGCTACTTTCTTATTTTCAATTGAAATTTGCTAAAACTTGCACTGACTTGGTGTGGTGAAGAACATCCACCCTCCCCCTCCCTCCTTTGAAATGCCCCCTCCCTCCTTTGAAATGCCGCCCTCCCTCCTTTGAAATGCCGCCCTCTCTCCTTTGAAATGCCGCCCTCCCTCCTTTAAAATGCCCCCTCCCTCCTTTGAAATGCCGCCCTCCCTCCTTTGAAATGCCCCCTCCCTCCTTTAAAATGCAGCCCTACCTCCTTTGAAATGCCCCCTCCCTCCTTTGAAATTCCCCCTCCCTCCTTTATAAAATGCCCCCTCCCTCCTTTAAAAGGCAGCCCTACCTCCTTTGAAATGCCCCCTCCCTCCATTAAAATGCCGCCCTACCTCCTTTGAAATGCCCCCTCCCTCCTTTGAAATGCCCCCTTCCCCCTTTGAAATGCCCCCTCCCCTGATCAAAATCAAGAGAAATAGCAGTAGATGGAGGTATGTACTTTTAGTGAGTCTGCAATGGAGAAAAAAATTGATTGCGGGATTCCAATACAAATAAAAAAAGGTTTCTGTTTTTCGTACATAAAGCTTCTACTCCCCCAGGGGCAAATCACGCGTACAGGAAGCGCGCTCACTCATTAGACGAACCCACTCTTACATATAGGTTGGAATGCCTTAGGTTTACATGTCACTTCGCCACTAAGGTACATGTACCTTACATTTGTTTTGTATATCTCCAGAAAACTCGTAAGGACCAAGTAAAAAGAGATCTTTGAAATAAGAGGGGGAATTCCCAATACTTTCCTAGTTGGGAGAAACATGACCAGAAATTCAATTATAAGTATTGCAGATAAATGAATCAAAAAATGTATACTGAAGTGCCTCAGGTGTCTTTAATATTAAAGGCAAATTGAAATGTAAAGCAGTGTAAAGGAATACAAACTTTACTGTGAAAACAATCAAAGGGGGAAAAAAGGTCATTTATTTGATATACTGTACTTGTATCATCATTCCATTTTCATATTATGAACAATGGCATCTTGAGACTAAAAGATACTGTACTTCTTTTTGCCTTTTAGTTGTTTACTTGGTATGCAAAGTTACCGCTTTCTCCATTATATTGGAAAGGAATCGCACACCAAAAAACGAGCAGTTATTTGTGTGTCTGTATGTGTGTGCATGTTATATTGTGCTCTGTAAATTGTGACTTTTGGATTGTGTGTATATGCTGTGTGCTTGCGCGGTGCATTTGCTGTGTAGTTTGTGCATGAAAGACCCCCTTGCAATTTTGGAAGATGGATATTTTCTTTAAAATGTTAAAATTAAGTTTGTAAGTACATGTATGCATCGTAGGTGAAGTAGGCATACAATTTTCAGCTTCATGCTTTATAATTTTCAAGCCCTTTGGAATTGTTTTCGTTACAGGCTTGTACCATGGTGTTATCTGCAGGGTGTTCCATCATAATTTTACAACTTTTTATTACTGAAGATAGATGATAGATATTGTTATCTGTTGGTCGTGTGCTCATTGGACTATCTTTTGTATCTATTCCTCAATACCCGAAGGCACTAGGTCTTTTGTTGAATCATTGTATTCTCGACCAGAACAGAGAATAATAGACAAGAGTAGTGAAGCATCTATCAGAGTAGTAGATCAGGGTCTGATTGGCGAGACTAGAGACACGTCTATAGCAGAGTGGGGCCTGGATTTGCATGCAGGGTAATATTAGCACTGGATACGGTGGCGTGCAATCACACAGCCTTGCAGTATATACCATGTGAAGATTGCTAAGCACTCGATCGTCTGCTCGCAGCTAGCCAGCCAGCAAGGGAAAGGGCGAGACTCTTCGCTCGTTCATCGTTCATTCCTGGTCGTTGTCGGTATGCTCACTCACAGCTCACTCGGCTGAGATAGAAGGGATAGGTATCAATGCATAGACGCCAGCGACAGGATAAGACAGGAGAAGGAATAGTTGAGCGGCAACAGAGCAAGAAGAAGATGAGCTAAGGAGAGTTGCTGTGTGCACGCTACCAGAAAATGGGTGTTTTCACGTATGGTATGTTGTTTCAAGTGATTTCCTTGGCTGTCTTTTACACTGAATTGACAGTTTGTCTCTGTTGAATGGTCACTCGTCTGCGATTGTAGCAATCAGGTAATTTACACTCTATTATCTAATTTTGTTGAATAGGTTTTCATATATGTTGGAAATACAGATTGTTTTTATTGAATGATAGTAGGAAATTATTTATTTTCTAAAATTGTTTCTTCTCTTTTCTACTATAAAATCATTAAATCTGGCTATGGAATTTGCCCTTTTTTATAGGATACAGAAGGGCACTCATTTGTTATATTAATAACCTTTTGTAATCTTTACTTTTTATAGGCCCTTTATGCTTGTGTACATAGCCTGTGTTAGGAGAAACAAATATCAGTTAATACTGGGAACAAAATTTTGATATACATTGAAATACCTAGTGGTTTTTTCCTTCTATGTCTGAATTTTTTGTGTACAAATTCAGATTTCTTGCTCTTTTTACAAGTCATTGACAATTTCAGCTTGGATTGATTATGTGATTAAACATAATTCAATGGAAACCAAATCTATCATGCTGTTTTGATTAAATAATTTGAGGTTTATCATGCATATCATTCGCATCCAAGAGGAGGGGCAATAAACAAAATACAAAATTCAATGCATTCAAAATAAATTGATTCCACTCCCTCATTACGTTCTACTTGTAGAGCCTAGAGGTACGTCCCTTTTCCCCCTCAAGCAACAGTCTTGTATTTCTCGGTAACCTTGCACTGCTTAGTATGACTAATACCAGTTACTAATGTGGGTTGAATGCCGTCTTGGTCCACATCAAAGAGATACTGTATATGAACGTTGCATTTCCTCTTCTTTTTTTCGGGGGGGGGGGGGGGGGTGTGGGGGGCATGGTCTGGACTTGTACACACTTAATTAGGCCTTGTGGAAACAGTTTTTGGTTGAGTATGATAACATTTTCCATCATAATTGATGCTGGCGGATGTATATACAGTGCAGTGAAAAAAATACACGGGGGCTCGGGGCGAATTAGCCCTCGAAATGCCCAAAAGAGCCCCCAAAAATCAGAAAAGAGCCCCTGTAAATTTGCATAGAGTTCAATGCAAAACAAATTTTAGAGTGTTAATTTCATGCAGGCAAGCTTGAAAAGTAGCCCCCGAAAAATAAATATTAATTTTTTCCCTGATACAGTGTAGGTATGTGCCTTTCATAGGATTGGAAATTTGTTTGAAAAACATTTGTTGATGACATGGCCTTTTCAGGCCTCCTCACTAATAGTAACAGCAGCTGCAATAGACTCATAAATCTAGTTCAGATAGAGAGCGCATTTCTCGGAAAAGGTATTCACTTTCAAATCTACCAGTTCTTATTCAGATTTTATTATCCAAATTGTGCATGAAAAACAATATTACACAACAACAACAGCAACAATAATACCTAGTTATACATTATATATCATCTGGTAGTGGTTCACTAATCAAGGATCCACAGTAATATATCAAATGCATTATTTGAAAATACATTTAGCAGTAGGCACATTCAAGATTACATTTCTAGTAATGTCTATTAAGAATTTATTCATTTTTTAAATCCAAAGAAGTGCTTACATGCACCACATTGTTTTAAATGTATAATTGCCAACTTTGTGTGTGAAGAGATTCTTAAGGGCAGCCCACCTGATGAATCCGTAAGCTTCTGTACATGTAGCCTAGAGGCGATCATGAATACATTGGCATGTACTGTAGATCTGCTCTTATTTTCTTTGCATGGTAGTTTCCATTGCTTCATACAATTCATTCCAAAAGGATTTCTCTCACACCACTGTTTACCCACTATCTGAGCTTCTATCACATTTTTCTCAGAATATTCCATGGCTGTTATAGTTTTGTTGTCAGGAGTCTTTCCTGGATCCTGTCTGAAAATGTATATCCTATATCCTGTTGCCCCCTTGTACTTGGTCCTACCAGGGAAACTCTCATCTGCCTGGTCCTACCTTCTTTAGCTGCCCCCCTCATTCCCTTCTTAAATTGTTTGTACCAGACTGTCATTGCAGAAGTCTTGCCCCCCCCCCCCCCCCACATAGAATACATGTCCATTTGTAGGTGGACTGTATTAAGAGAAGATCAAATTGATTTTGGAAAGGTTCCTGCTCATAACATTTTCATATGTTTTTGTGTTTGCATTGCTATCACTCACCTGGTAGCATTTGGCAACCCTTTCCCAGCCTGTTTGAATAGCAATTTCATTCATATGTTCCCTAGGATATTGCTGATGTTGTATCAGAAGCACCGTCTGGTCATATTAATATCGTATAATAATGTATGCACATGAAAGTGCACATGACCCCCGTTCTCTGTACATACGTGTAGGCCACCTTTGTACAAGCCCACATGCACATACTCCCAGAAAATATTAGATTCGTGAACCTTGTGCACTTGAAAAAGCCGTTCACGCATGACCCAGTACACTGTATGGAAGAAAAATAACTAGTCAGAATTAAATCCTTGTAATGTGTTTAATAATGAATTGCTAGTGATGGTGGATTGTTGCTGCAGACAATGGTCTCTCTATGTGTTACATGTATGTGAAGTACACTGAAATATTTATATTTTAAAAGTGAGTTATTTTGTATTATAGCATGTTGATGTAGTTTGCTTTAAAATCTTAATTTCTCAAGTGTAAATGTCACTGAATTAGAATTCCAACCCTTGAAATAAGGTCATTTATATGAAAGCAGAAAACAAGATTAGTTTGAAGAAAAAAATGGAAAAATAATAAGAAAGTTATTAATGTTTTGAATATGAGTTCACTAAGTATGTGAATCTCAGATTGGCGGTTTGGTCAGTAGATTGTGATATACATGTAGTCGCAGATAACTCTCCCATTTACTGTGTACAAAAACATATTTTATTTTTGTTTTTCTATTAAGTGTCTTCTCCCTTGGGTCACTTCCCAAAATATATTATGGCTAGCATAATGTTATCTAGGTCCTCTAAAGATAAAAGACCCTTATGAGTCATATATTTGTGAAAAATTTAAATTTTAGTAAAATGTTGTGTGTTGAAACAAATGGGTAGTTGTCCGCCACTACGTCACAGAGACATTACCAATTCAGCCAATATGAAGAGCCCATACCTACCGTATATGGATTACAAATGTCAAAAATTCATAACTCTCTCATTTTTTGTTCAATTCATTCAAACTTTCACCAGTCTACTTCTCATATTTTCTGCATTCCTCTAGTGTAGTTTGCTATCGAGGTTGGATTTCCCTCGATGCAAGTTTCCTGTATGAAAAGAGACATTATTACAGTGAAACACCCTGACATGCCCCTCTTTTGTCATTTGTGTAGGAGTGTTCATGGGTCTCCTTGCAGTTTGGCACCCCTGACTTGCCCCACGCCACTGCCTATCAAGTATTGGTCACTGGGCAAGGTTTCCCAACCAGAAGACAGGTGCAGCAGTTAATGCACTACAATGTTGCCAACACTGCCTCAAGGCTAGCTACATGTAGCTGTCTTCCCTAGCTGCACGCATGCACTCATGACATTGCTCAAGTTCTTAAGTATCGGCCTAATGTATGTCTGGCATTCAGTAGCTGCATTCACATTGCAAGCAACAACAAAAAATCATCAATTTTTCTCACATTCCGGTGTTCAATGCTCATTCATACTGGTACATGTAGTTGCTAGTTGCTAAACACAATGAAAAACCTATACTGGTTTACAAAAATACACCTCTGGGGGGTGTTTTACAAAACTTGTCATCAGTGACAAATGACAGTTTTTGTTATAAGCTACCGGTAGTGAAATTTTTGCTTCTGATTGGTTATCAGCAGATCTGTCACTGATTATCATTGAAAAAAGGCTTTGTGAAACGCCCCCCTGGAGTGTTTTTTTTTTAATCATCTGACGAAATTTCACCGATCAGTTAATGATCCCGTTTTTTGATAACGTGACTCTCCTTTGCATTTAAAAAAGAGCTGTTGCATGTGGTCAAGATGAACACCTAAATCCTCTTTGTTTTGAGTCTTGGATTACATAACTGGCAGGTTCAGGGCAATCCCCTTTTCCAGGCGTTTCCGCAATCGATCAATCAAGCCGTTAGCAACTAAATCACGTACAGGATGTACACAACTACAAAACAAGCTCAAATGTTCAGGGAATTTCTAGAATTTCCCTCCTCAGTTCATATTTGTAAACAGATCACATTACTAAATAAAGGAAAAGCTTATGTGTATATATATTCCAGGCTTGTATCATGTACATGTAAGTCGCATATATATCCTAGTTTGTGGATATGTACTAGTACTTGTTCTAACCTAACCCTCACAAATTACAAACTGGCAACAGACCTTATGGATAACCGCATTATACATGTAGATACCAAATAAATTAATGAATATGGTGGTATTAGATTATTGTACGGGCTGAAATTAAAAGGAAAACATATGGTAGAATTAATAATGTGGCATTATTGAAACTGTTTTGTAATGGTTATTTTAGATTAATATTTCAGGTCTTTGACTCCTCTTAAATTCTTGTTTTTTTGTATACTTATGTGTAATTATGCAGTGTATCTAATCTAGCCAAGACAAACCGCATGGGTACGAATCACCCCAAAATGTTTTGCAGTTTCTTGCCGGTAAACATATTAGATTGTAAGCTTGTATAGTGAAATAATAAGGTAAAACCATATTAGTGTGTGATGTAGCTCTTCGGATTGCGGGTGTGGGGGGGGGGGGGGATAGGGGGATAATTTGTTTTGTCTTCTAGCTATATTTTAGTTAATCTGTGCCCGAATCGTTGTACACAGCTCAGATATTGATCCTTTTTTCTTCCTTTTTTCACTTTGAATTCACTCTACCCTTTTCCCTTTCCAAACAATTTACTACTTGTACAAGAGCTCAAATGTCAAGGAATGATAATGTCACAATATATCATTGTTGGTGTGGGCCAAATGGGCAATTTACCCTCAAATTGCTTGGAGGGGGGCAATTTTCATAATTGGAAATCTGTATTGGCCGAGAGGGGCGACAAGCTTCACACTTGCACAGAGGAGAACTCTGAATTTAGAAGAATAGGTATTGGCTAATTTGGTGCCTCAAACAAGAACCCGTATTTAATGTTCTTTCTTGATGTATTAGCCTGATTCTTTTTTTTTACCTTTGAACTTCTCAGTGTGGTCAGATCCAATGAATAATAACAATCAAGATTGCTTCTTTGATTGGCTGCCAAATGCAATTGTGATCTCTCCAAGTCTTGGAACAAATTTATTTAAAAAATAGATATAGAGTAATTTCTGCAATCCTGGGCCAAACCAACCACCCCCTAGCAGTACATATCTAGCAAGTAAAGTATCCCCCTCCCCAACTCAATAAGAGGGATACACATGGGCAGGATGTATGTATGTTGTATGTAGCAGAGAGCTAAAAAGCAATAAATTGAAGATCAAATACACATACGCGTAGTTCATTGTTAACACAGATTTGTGGAAAGTCATTTTAGAGGGGCATTTTTTGGTCACTTTAATGCCTCTATCAGAGATTTGCAAGCCCTCCAAAACCTGTCTCCAAATTTATCTGAAGCAGCAAGATGGGTTTTTGAAAGTATGAGCACATTTTAAAATCAAAAGACTCTGTTGTTTTCTCTCTATGAGTGAAAATTGAAGCCCCCACTTTGTACACAAATTTTAAATCTTTAATTGTACAAAACCTTTAAATTTTGCTAATAATTAATAATTTGTCACCATACTTGTAGGAAAGTTTTCAATTTTTTTTTTTTTTTTTAGAACAAAATTTTTGCATTTTCAGCTTGCAAAACCCTCCTATAAGTGGAAGAAAAGGTCTGCTTATAAACAAATTCTACACCATCTCTCAAGAAAACTTTTAAATATAGATATTTGTTGTTAAAATTTGATTCCTTGTGAATGTCAATGTTTTAGCTATGACTTGAATGTCATCTTTAGAATTTATGGGGGAAATTACTTTATCTGTGTCTTTCTATTTCAGTGAATCATGGTACCTTGCTTTAGTAAAAGCAGAGTTTCTTGGATTTTAAGCCCATCCTTATATTACTTTAAATGAAAGGAGAAAACTTAGAAGAAAAAATAATCTACAATGTGGATTTAAATTATCACAAATAATTATAAAGTATAACATTAATTTCCAATTCTAAACCATCATATTTCACAATCCCACTGTTAGTTATGGCTTCCTTAGGTTACAATATACACTAATCATATCCAGGGGTCGGCACAAACAAAAAAATCTCCTTTATTCATGTATTCTAAACTGATAAAATCTAAAAAACCACTATTCCCATCTTACTCATTAATGGTATGCTAATGCAGTGCCATCGAGGCCTTGCTTAGCCAGCCAGCCTGCCAGGGTTGCTTACGAGCCAGCTCACATATTCCATCTTTCAATGACGTTGACGTTGCTTTCAAGATGCTGTTATAGCCTGCTGCTGCTGCGTACATGCATGTGTAGTAGGTCTATGGTACATGTACATACTACCCCTTAAAGAGAAGGTTGAGTTTTGGGAAATGTGAACAATAGCTGAAGAGCTTTCCCCTTCTTTTGAAGAATGTGATAACAGAAAGGTCCCCTAAAAAGAAAGCTCTTTTTTTAGCTCTAAAAATTGCCTGCATTTTCAAAATAATGATGAGAAATAGCTGAAAAGCATTGCTTTTTAGTGGACCTCTCTGTTTCCAACATGTATTTCTTACATTTGTTTTAAATGCTTATAATTGATTTGTAATGTTTTGTTGGAAACATGAATAAATTGAAATTGAAATTGAAATATTGGACTACACATTCATGTCACATGTTAGTGTGAAGTCCCATGTACATGTACCCCATTTCTGTCTGCAGTGGAAGTGATTTTCATAAAGACTGAGTCCATTGAAGAAAAAATATTATGATTCCAAAGCCTCAAAGCATGCAATTGACTTACAGTATAAAATTTATATACGGTAAACCTTTCCAAAGCGCTTTTATTAAGTTTCTTTTACACTGTAACCGCATGACAATTACTCACCTTAATCTTGAAAGGGAAAATCAACCCTGATATTTAGTTGGTTTTTAATAAAAGCAGCAGAATGAAGGAAACAGATCAGTAAAAGTTCAAATTAAATCATATTGAATTTAAAAAATGTGAAGTTACAATCAATTGAAATACACGATAGCAGCTCTGTGGTTTATATTTCAAGGTACATGTACTCTCACATTTGCAGAAAATTGCATAAATTGTTTATTTTCTAATTTATTGGTGAAGAAATATATGTGTTTGATATGGGAGTTACATATTTGCATTGATCATATCTAGATTGCATGTCTGATTGAAAGGATAAAGTAGAAAGTTATGATTTCATTAGTACAGAGCAAAGGGGAGGGGACCACCGTACGTCACCACCGTACGTCACAGAATTGTCATTTTGTGTTTCATTGATTATAAAATGAAAAAATCATAACCTTCTTATTCAGATCAGATTTTTAAAATCACTTTTTAGTTTTTAGTAAAACAATCAAAATATAAAGATGGACTTTCACCTTAAGTATGACTATTGTGTACTGGAGCACATCATCAATAAATTATGCAAGTAAACATTGCATTCATATGATATATTTACATTTAACATGTGTCATGTGATACAAACGAACAAATTTATTATTTGTTTCTAATTTTTGTGATTTTTAATATTGTATTTTTACAATTGTTTTTTGTTATTTGCTTGATTTTGCAAATGGTGTAGTCACATAGGGAATCAAAAAGTTTTGCTCACATGCTATGATCTTATCTTCAAACCCAAGATTAAACAAATATTTCAATCATTAAATATTTTTTTCTTCATTGCCTTGTTGCCTGCTCGGGGTAGTTTTCATTCATATGTTTTTCTCAAATTCCAGCGTTGAAAGGGATGTTTGTATGAAATCTACTTTCCATATTCGCCATTATTGCAGTGTTATTGGCAATTCCACTGAGATACCACTAATTTCCTCCAGGTTGATGATTATCGTGGACCCAATATCGCGTTGTCCGTCTACATTTTCTCTGAAACCGATTCATGGGCCAGAAGAAACTCTCTTAATAATCCCTTTATTAATCCTCTTAGCTCAAATTGAATAATAAATGCCGCCAGGGATAGACACTAGATGTGAATGATCTCTCATTAGGGGGCAGCTATCGCACCCAAACTCTGATCTCTTGTCCACCCCCATCTCAGGAGCAGGGGGAGGAAACCACGTCATACTTGATGAGCGCATATATGCCTCTCATAATCTGCGCTCAATCACAAAGAGAGCGCCTCGTATACGTACACGTGATTAGATTTAATCGCATTTGTTGCCATGGAAAATTGGAAGCTGCATGAATTTTAGTTACTCAGGGAGTAGAAAATTTATTCTGATATATTTTTGGGGTCATTTTGTCATGGATGATGTGTAATTACAGTGTATGTTTCACACATGGTTGTAGATAACATGAACTTGTAGTGTAACTTGTAATCATTGCTAGATTTAATCTGTAGAGATCACACAGACCTATTTTCTTCTCATTGTCTTGATTACTACATTTTTATATTGAAGATAAGTGAAAATATCAAATACAGGCTTACCTACTTGGGTCATATTTTCTGCCTGTTTGGACTTTGGAGCAAGTTCCATATACCTGCTGTAAATATGGCAAAATGTACCCGGAAGATATCAATGGAATTGGATTTAAGATCTTTTTATAGCATTTGATCTATATTACAATCGATATACATGTCTCTGTGCTACTCAATCAACTGGAAAGAATTTTTGTCATTGCGGTTGCTGGTGATAAAGGGGGATTCAGGGAATCTCCCTTTATCACCAGAGTAAACTTCCGTCATCATCCACTGAACCCTCACAGAAAAATTGAATTATGCAGGAATTGCCGAAAGGGTAATTCAATTTTACAACATCTGTCTTTGGTAACCTCCAAAATTATATGATAGGCAAGTCCAATGTATGTCCCGTATGTTACCAAGTATCATTGAATCGTCTAGTAATTTGAACATAAATTGACTGAAAGAGAAAACATACACAGGCTGCTTTGAGGGCTACATGAACCTCTTCAGTAGTGTGAGGGGGGTTGGGGGGGGGGGTGGGGTTGCCCTAAGACCTGGGTACTTGTTGTGATTTTCTAAGACTGATACAAATCTGAATGCTCTCTTTATTAGTTGTCTTTCCAGTCCATTATCATTAGATGTCATGATTGCAGTACGGATCAATTCCATTATTTATCTAGGTCTTTTTATTTGCACTTGATTTCTTTCTCAGAATATTCAAGGAATCAGGTGCATATTCCAGTCACACTATGGAGACCTACATGAACATGAGTACACAAGACCAACAAAAGATTACATTACCCTAAATGGCAAATATTTTCTTGATTATTGAATAGTTTGGAGTTCGGTTGGTGATGTCACTAAAGGCTCATATAGATATAAATCGGAGAACCGCAGCATTTTTTAAACCAACAAATGAACCTACGATAAATGAGTGACAACCGTACACAAAGGTCCTACACGTGTGAACTGAGCTCTGTGTTATCAGATACAAACATGTGAAGCTTATTACACTTAGGTCATCAAAAACCTGCCGTTGTTCATATCTGAACGGGCCTTCATGTAATTCTTGGAATTTGACCCAAATGTAATACTGTAACTGACCCTTTGCATTGTTTTTGACTTAACAGTGAGCTAAGAGGTCATCCCTGAGACGATAAGAGGCAACAGACAGACATGGTCTCGGTGTCTGAGACGGAGGTCCGCTTCACCCCGAGCAGTCGAGGTACGGAAGAGGGCGCCGTAGAGGTGACCGTCAAGGGATCCAGCAACATGCCTAGCACCAGGAGACAGAGCTCAGAGAGCAGCAGGAGATCCCTGAGTGGACGCTGCTGCCCAAAGCTCTTTGAGCGTGCCTCTGGAAGCTGGTGGGATCCCAAGTTCAACCTGCCCATCATAGAAGAGCAGTTTCAAGTGCACTCCTTCCCTCAGCTCAAGAAGCGGTTCCGCTACGCGCTAGGGTACGCTCTTCTAGCATGTATAACATGGATGATTTATATACCCATCAATATGAACAGCATGGAGCAGAAGTGTGACTGGATTATTTTTGAAATAGCACTGGGGTGTATGGTAGGGGTTTGTATAGCTCTTATAGCCTTCACAACATGTAGGTATTATAGGGACTATGTCATGCACACTTCACTTGTCTTTATAGTAGTTGTATGTGGACTTACTCTTGCTTCATTTGCGTCTTTCACCGATGATTGTGAATGCGATAATAGAGTGATAAGTACTGTTGCGACATTCGCGATATGCGTTGAGACGATCCTAATAACATATACTGTGATACCTTTACCCTTTCTATACTCTGTGGTAACCATGATGTTGTTTTCGTTTGTTTATGAGGTCTTATTCTTCACCACAGCGTTACAGCCGGATGAAGTGAATGCAACGCATGTATTTACCAAGCTGTTCCTTCACTTGTGCATCCACATGATGGGCATGCATATTTTCTTTATGTCTCAAGTGCGTAATAGGAGCACATTCTTGAAGGTTGTGGAGACCGTTGTTGCCCAGAACCTGCACAAACGGGAGAAGCAGATCAAGGAGGCTACCATCCAATCTCTTATGCCTGACACCATTGCCAAAGAGCTCCTGAAGGGCCGGGAGTCCAACCCGGAAGTCCGGCCCCACATAGGTCGCAGGCAGTCTTCCGAACCCATCTTTCGACCCTTCTACATGAATCGCATGGAGAATGTCAGCATCCTTTATGCTGACATTGCTGGATTTACCAAGATGAGCGCAAACAAGAGTGCTGAGGTCCTGGTCGGTCTCCTCAACAACCTCTTTGGCCGCTTCGACCTCCTCTGCAGGCGGCACAACTGCGAGAAGATCTGCACCTTGGGTGACTGCTACTACTGCGTGTCTGGGTGTCCGGTGAAACGGGACGATCATGCCCAGTGCTGCGTGGAGATGGGCCTGAGCATGATCGAAGCCATCAAGGATTTCTGCCATGAGACGGGAGAGAAGGTCAACATGCGTGTGGGGATTCATACTGGCACGGTGCTCTGTGGCATCGTGGGTAATCGCCGCTTCAAGTTTGACGTGTGGTCCAATGATGTGACCATTGCTAACAAGATGGAGGCATCTGGCCAGCCAGGGAAGGTTCATGTATCAGCAGAGTCTATCAAGTTCCTAAAAGAGCGATATGTGCTGGATGAAGGCAATGCAGACAAACATGCCCTTCTCATTGGTAAGTGGAAATTTGTCTTTATTTAATATCTGTCCTTTTTTTTCTTATCTTTTTCAATAACTTGCATTTATATTTTCTTCTGGCTACCTTATTTTGCTTTCTGTTTCACGTACTGTTTCCCCCAACTTTAAACTATTGATACCCTGTTTTTGTGCTCCAATTTTTGATGGTGTTGTTGAATATAAATTACATTATATCTGTGTGGAGAAAAAAAATGAATCCTACAATGTTATTAAATAATTAATTTTGTTTTAATGATTTTGCATTCGAATATATATGCAATATCAACATTTTGGTGAATATATTTAAATGCTGCAAATACATAATAAAATTGTTGAATGGCAGTTTGATGTACAATATACATGCGTATCCTCAACAAATTAATGACTTTAGTAATATAAAACCCAACAAATTTCATTATGTATGAATGAATTCTAGAACCTTGAAGTTTCCCTTAGAACGAAATACAAACACCTGTACATGTGTAGGCCTACATGTATATCATGTGTATTTGTTTTGAAAGCAAAGAGTCGTAGGAATGGTAAGACGTACATGTACAACGTACATTGATGCAACCTTCACTTTAGACTCTTCAACTGAGTTTGATTTGAGATGGATATTCTTTTATTGAATGTCAAGGATATATTAAGTTTCTCATACGTTCTATCATTTCATCCTTGCTCATTTTCATTCATCAAATTGGCAGTGCCAGTAGCATGCAGCCTAGCTGTGAGTGGTTTGGGAGCCATAATGTCTGGCTACAATCCATTCCAGAATAAAATCTGTCTGCTCTATTTCATCTCCTTACCTTCATTTTTTATTTTCTACGGTCAATTCAGTGAGGAGCAGCAGTAGGGAAGAGGGATGTCTGAAACAATTTTTCGGCCCACATTTTCCCTTCCCTTAGTCCTCCACAAAAAAGCGAATCAATAGAAGGTTTCCGTTTAATTTCTACTTTGGAGGTATTGTGCTCTATTTTTGTCCATAGAGTATTCATTGATCTTGAAACTTTTCTAATTTTTGAAACTGTATTTGCAAAATGCTTGTGACCATGTTGTTCAATAATGCAGAGCAAACAATATATCAGGAACGTTGTTTGTCTGCTTCGTGCTTCCTGACGATATTGCGATACTTGTAGCCAAACAGAGTGGGCGTTAGAATATTGAAAGTCAGAGTACACGTTAAGACGGGGGCAAATTTACCAAGCTATTAATGGGTGAAAATGCTTGGCACGCAACAAGATGAAAGCATACATGTACATGTAGGTTGTATTAAATGGGGAACAGAGAAAATGGAAGAAAATTTGCGGCAAGAAAATAGATGTAATTAAGTTGACAGGAAAGGCTTGTTTGTGAGGAGTTGCCATTTTTAGATTCTTCTGAAAGGAAGAGCAGATATTAATTTGTTTAAAAAGTAGATTTGAGGAAGCAAATGCATGTCATCATTGAGCTGAGCTGCCAAGAATGTGGGAGAGATGCACATCATATGGAAAGACTTTGAAGATATGTTCTTGGATGAATGAAATAACTCCTCTAGGGACATGTTAAATTGGAAAAATTGAATCTTTTTCATGCGAATATCGAGAAGGCTATTTTTGGAGTGAATACAAGTGTAATACCAGTATGACGTTATTTTCACCTGTTTCTTGTGTTCTGTTACTTATGTTTGGTTTAAAATTAAATATCATTTAACATGAATGTCTGAGCCTACATAAACCTAGGATTACATTGTATATTAGTCTTGAGATGATGATGATGATGTCAAGGCTTAACGTACAGGGTTCACGTGCTCTGTAATGCAATTGGATGAGGGGAAATGAACTTTATTTCTCATGACATCCTCCATGCTTTGCATTCTTAGGATATTTGGGCTAGCTCGTGAGATGAAGACATACTTCTTTGTGCATCATTGGTATTCACGCCAACACGACCAAGATGCGAGGCCGAAGTGGCTCTTCACATGGTTTTTTGCCTCTTTGTTTTTCTCTCTCTTTTTGGCAAGGAATGCAGAAAAGCGGGAAGGGAACACTTATGCTTTTCCGAGAGCCGAGAATTCAAACCGGAATCGTACTTGTCAAGTATTTTTGGCTGTAGGCAGTTCATTTGGAAAGTTTTTCTTGTGAAAGTGAAGGGTCCTTTTTGTATTTGAGTTCATGTTGATCTATTCAAACAAAAGTTTTCAGTTAATATTTTTCTTTTAAAACTGTAAGATATTAGAAGGAACAAAAATTCTAATATCTGGAGCTTTTATCAAATGAAAAGGCTTTTTTTTTCTTCTTCCCACTGCCATATCTTCTGATCATTTATTAGTGATCGGTGATTAAAATTCATCTTCCGATTTTTTTTCTTCAAAAATCGAAAGGAATCAGCCCCTGATTCGATTACAGGGTTAGAACTTCCTTGTAATCACAAAGGCTGGATGGAAATAGACATCATACCGGTAATCAATTGGAGAGTCCATTCCTATGAAATGCAGTTTGGGAAGACGTGTTGCACTTTTAAGCATCTGTTCAACCCCAGAGAGAGGTGGACAAATGTTAATAATACTATCAGACATACTGGTATTCACTTAGCCTACTTCCAGGCCGCCTTGCTGGCCTTATGCTTGGGTTCAATTAAAAACCAATTTAATCCTCCTGGAAAATGGGAAATTTACATATGTGCAGAATTATGAGGTAATTGGACGATTCCTTGCATGTACAGTGTAGGTCATAATTTTTGTGGGGAAAAAGATTACATTTGGGGTAAGTTTATCTAGCTAAGTTTATCTAGCTAAGTTTATCTAGCTAATATGAATGAGATCTACAATTTTGTATTAAACATGAACTAGTGGAAACAAAATGGTAATGGATTAGATTATTTTAAAAAACATGTTCACTTAGCTAAAAAAACATATTTACTCATTTTCTGCTATAGATTAATGAACTGTGAACATGGTCAGCATGCAACAAAAGTTAATTAGCAATTGATTGCATGCAGGCAGAGGCCTGTCTGTTAGAGATACTCTCTCAATTATCTAGTTTAAAAGTATTGGCAGTGGTGAAGCCATGATGGAGCATTGTGTGTGTGTGGGGGGGGGGGAGGGGGTATAATAATAATAATAATAATAATCTTTTAAAGTCCACTCCAAATTTTATTAAACTGAAAATGGAAATTCTTTTTGCCCAATTGATCGTGAGGAAGAAAGGAAAATAAAAGTTTGAAAAAAAAGAAGCTCTGGGTAAAGGGGACATATTAGATATGCTACAACCCCTTAATCTCCCTCCTCTTCCTCACTATTACCATTGACCTTATTTGAATATTTGGTACTACAGTCAAACCTGTCTATAGCAACCACCCAGGGGAAACACAAAAAGTGGTCTTTGAAGACGGGTGGTCTTTGTAGACTGGTGGTCTTTGTAGACAGGTTTCTTTAGTATATGTTTCAATGAGAAACCATTTTCAAGGGATACAAAAAATGTGGTCTTTTTAGACATGTTTGACTGTAGTATTGAACCCCAAACAAACAGAGAAAGAAAATGCACTTTCAGTCTGTACATGTACGTCCAGACTACAGTGTACATGTATCCCTAGCAAGAAGATAAGACATTATCAATAGAAACATCTTTGTGTAGCAGCTGCATTTCTTTTATTAATTGAATTTGAGTGAAGTCTGATTGAGGGGTGGATACATGTGCAAAGATAAGTTGATCAACTGTCTGCCCAATCACAAATGGAATTGATTACTATCAGTGTATTAAATACATGCTCTATTACAGTCTAGCTAGCCTACATTTATGTGTACATGTAGGTGTTCACTGAAGGCCTACTGTTTATGCACATCTTCATGAAAATCTTAGACTTTGTATGTTGTATGTAATGGGCCTTTTGCGGATTGATCTTATATGCATGTAATTAATCAGCATTTATTTCATCATCAAAATAGACAGTGGTACAAAAAAAATTGTAGTTATACAGAGATGTATGGGCCAGAACAATGGATTTTCCGAAGCAGGGCATTTAACATGTAAAACCTACAGTACAGATATGATACAAATTAGTTTAATGACATGATATTTATGAGGTAATTAACATTTCAGAAATTTTTAATTAGAAGGAGAAATATAAGTGTTGTTTTTATCATATGAGAATTATGTGGTACAGTAAGTAACATGGGTTTTTTATGATCGAGGGCAGTAGACTTGAGTCGATGAAAAATTTAGAATTAAATGTACACATAGTTAATGTCCGTAATTTATGACAAATTTCGGTAAAATATAATAAAATTCTCGCATACAAATTGGCTACCTCTGTGTATCATAAAAAAAACTTCACCACCCTACATTTGTATACATGTATCCTGTATGTACCTGTAACAAGAGTTTCTACTGGATATCATTCAAAGATAATGTAATAAGATTGGGAATCCAGGCATCGTTCCGCTGCATGCATTCAAAACAGGAAGTTTATTCTTAGCACAGAAATGAAAGTGATACCATTCTGTGTTGCTTCAGACAGCGTCATACTGAAAACTGAGGGTTGTACGAAACTCATCTGTGCTGCCAAAAGTTGAATTAACTTCCTAAAGTCTTAGGAGGGTACATGTAGACATTTTGGAAAGTCTCAACTATTTCCTCCCATACTTAATGTACATTTGCCTTCCCCTTACCTGATCAGAGCATTGCCTTGATCTGATTATTTTGTCAAGGTTAGTACCGGTAGCCCTATTATACTCTTTTCACACTGGTTTTGCTTAACCCCGTACTTTGCTTAGCCCCGTACTATCCTTAACCCCGGACTATTTTTTTGGCTTTTCACACTCGCTGTTTTTAGTCCCGTACTAGCGCCTATTCCGGAATAAGAAAATTCCCGCTGTTCTCACTGCATTTCGTTAACCCCGGATATCGTGTATGTTATGATTGGACATACTTCGCATCTGGCCAGCTGCGATACGCTCCATTGCGTAGTACCGGACTATTTTTCATTTCTGTTCTCATTCATTTGCTTAGCACCGCAATTGCGGGGTTAGCAGGAGTTAGCACCACAATTGCGGAGTTAGCCCTGCTATTTTGCAGGGTTAGTTAACCCCGTACTATAGGTGGGGTTAGCCAACTTTAGCCCACTTTGGTAAAAACCAGTCTGAACAGAAAGTGGAATAGGCTTAACCCCGTACTATAGGTGGGGCTAAGACCCCCCCCTTAACCCCACCTATAGTACGGGGTTAAGCAAAATATTGCAAGTGTGAAAACAGTATTAGAGCTTAGATCAGAAGAAAATATAAAGTGAAATGATATACTTGATGTCATTTATGTGCAGAACTCGGTACATTCGGTACATGTTGATGTTACACATTGTTGCACATACATTGCAGGTATACGAGGGGGTCTGCTCGCTATTAATAAGGACCGCTATTCATTTAGTCACACATTATATATGTAGATATGTAGATAGCGGTCCTTATGAATAGTGGTCCTTATGAATGGCGGTCCTTATGTATAACGAGTTAAATTGTCTGTGGTTTGCTCGCTATTCATAAGGGCAGGTATTCATAAAGGATCGCTATTCATTTGGTCATGCAATATGGATAGCGATCCTTATATTGAATAATGGTCCTTATGAATAGTGGTCCTTATGAATAGCGGTCCTTATGAATAGTGGTCCTTATGAATGGTGGTCCTTATGTATAACGAGGTAAATTGTCTGTGGTTTGCTCGCTATTCATAAGGGCAGGTATTCATAAAGGATCGCTATTCATTTGGTCATGCAATATGGATAGCGATCCTTATATATTGAATAATGGTCCTTATGAATAGTGGTCCTTATGAATAGTGGTCCTTATGAATAATGGTCCTTATGAATAGCGGTCCTTATGAATAGCGGTCCTTATGAATAGTGGTCCTTATGAATAGTGGTCCTTATGAATAATGGTCCTTATGAATAATGGTCCTTTTGAATAGTGGTCCTTATGAATAATGGTCCTTATGAATAGTGGTCCTATGAATAGCGGTCCTTATGAATAGTGGTCCTTAAGGATAGCAAGCTTGACCCTCATAGGACACCTCATGAACCAATGCTTGCACTTTCCTATTTATAAAGTTGAGGTACATGTATGTATGTGAGGCCTAGTCTGCCATTAGGCATTAGACCAACAAATTAATAATACCCTGGGAGGATAGGTCTATATATAGACTTGAAGTGAAACTAACATCTGGGCTGAGATTCCGTTTACATCTCTGGTTGCTGCTATATGTAGTCACGGACTGACAGTAATGGTGCACCCAGAAGAGCGGGTGGTGGTTAATGACAGATAGTGTAGAGATGGATTTAAAGGGAAAAGAGAGATGAAATGGTATTTTGGCTAGTCATAATAATTATTTGATAATAATAATAATATGTCTTGTTTACCCAGGGTAGCTTCACCAGTTTGTACTGCTCTCCCAGAGGTCCCTGCAATCATATCATTTCAAACATGATCATAATGATAGAATTAGTGAAATATGTGAAAAATATGTGGTGTTCTCTGATGAGCCATCAGCACTAATTTTGTGGATCCAATAGCAGTCATTGCAAGCTCAATGAGCACTGTCTTATTTTCTGAAAGCTCTTAATCCTTATTGGTGATCAAAATTGTACCTAAAACATGATTTTCAGACAGGAAAATGACAACATTTTCTCTGCCCGGGAACCCCCCCCCTTCCCAGACCCTCCCCCCCCCCCATTCAGGCACTTCGCACCCTTGACAGGGTCCACCTCATATAATATCTGCACCCCCCCCCCACTAAAATCCTAGTTAAGGGCCTGATCAATGTACATTTGTGCAGACATTGCCAGCTCAGTGCTGTCTTATTTTAATAGAGCTCTTATTTTGTCTGAACATTTCTTCCTGCATCAGAAATATTATTATTTGAAGTTGATTTCTTTTTCCAGCAATGCCATACCAGAATACTCTGTATTAAAGTAGGTACATATGCATGGTTAGTTTTCCAAAGCGATTTCATTGGGCTTTCTTTGTCTTCTGTGAAAATATCAGTGACTGATAGTGTTCTTTTTATCTTCAAAATTTGCTCACATGTAGGCCTATCCATATTGTACACACATGCGATTAAAAGTTAAATTATTTATCATTTCTGGACCCAATGGATAGCCCCCACCCATGCCCATACACCCCCAATATAAGAGCAGAAACAAATGATCCATTTATTCATAAAGTACAACAAGTGTGTGAATCATACAAACGCGCACAAATTTGACCATGAACAACCTACAGCATTTCAAATCCAGCTTGCAAGCTGGGACTACTCATTGGGGGTAATAATTACATGATACAGAGGAATGCGCATATTATGAGTCAGTCATTTAGAGCCTTGTCCTTTCCTCGCTTCATGCACTCAATTAAATGTCCAAACGACATTGAGAGGGATGAAAATTCTAATTATATACTTGGTGAGTACGGGTCGTTTAGTCGTGTATCATATTGCAACTATGACCTTACCCTTCAATAATTATTTATTCAAGAGTAGCATTTCCTGCGCTCATTTTCAGGCATTCTCCAGACAGTGTTGAATTAGCATGATTTCACGATCAAGGCCAAATTGTCCCTAGTACTGAAGCACAGTTCACTGGCGACAAAATAAAGAATCTAGACTAACGGGAAAATGTTTGCTTCAAATACTAATAAAGTTTACCCTGACAACTGACCCACAACTTTTCAAACAATCGCAGCACATATTTGAGGTTGATATTTCCTCTAATTACACATGGTAGTTATTCATGTCTGCACTAGTGCACTTAAATTATGTACTCAAAGTGTTTAAAGTCCCACTGTCCTACTTGTAGCTACTTGCTCCCTCTATATAGAAAACTTCCCCAATCGGTGCCTGTTGGTCCCCCATGATCCTCTTTTTCTTACGTTAGTTGAGAGCTGAGTTAATGAGATAGCCACCTGTCAGTGACCTCATGAATTTGGTTCAAATGAATATATTGGAAGCATATGCGATCCTAAAATATTCAATGATCGTTGTCGCGGTTGAAATCAAGTCTAAAATGATTGCATTGTAAATAATAAACTATTTTTGTTGTATAGCTACCTCTCAAGGTCAAGATCTTAACTTAGCTATTAAACAATATTTCTTGACTAAAATCGACCGATTGGCTATTCCCGTTTGGTAATTATATATCACAACTACATATTCTGAGATTTTCATGGTCACAGCTATTTGAAATTTATCAAAATTTACCGGGAGCACCGGTAAATTTTGATATTCCATTTTTCTCGAAAGCAGAAGTATTTTAGGGCTAAATTTTCTAGTGTGTATAATACATCCACAGGGGCATCCAAATATATCAAAATGGTAAAGAATCGATATCCAACCAATTTTCAAAATTTCCCAAAACTTTGTATTAATACCTTTAAGTGTTCAAATGCTTTTTGATACCTGGGTATGATTGGCTTATGTGTGGATCTGTATGACACCAAATGAATCAATGGCAGCCATAACCTTCCTTCTCTAATCCACCATCCAAATCAGACCTTTGGGAAAACCTTGCTCTAGCTGTACCAAATTTCCAATATTTCTAACGGATGAGTTGGTTTTGACCTTGTGCTCTTTTAAATTGGGTCAGACTAGTTTGCATGTACAAACCCTTGTCAGTCGTAATGCATAGCAGAGGGTCTGATCTAGGAGACTATACAGAGACTGTACTCCATTGGTCCTACACTAGGCCTTCCTTCACTATCTCGAGATTGCCAAATATCCAGCTATTTGAACTATCCCGATCGCAAACTATCCAGCTAATTTGCGTCTTCATCAGACCGAAGTAGCAATTAAAAGGATATTTGGTCAGGATTGTCATCCCAAGATATTTTGGGATAGTTTGCAAAATATCCTACTATTTGGCAAAATATCCAGCTATTTGTCCCGTGCGTCTTCACTAGACCGAAGATTTGCAATACACGCTAACGCTGAGCAAAATATCTCGAGCTAATTTCTCAAGGTCGAGTTTCAGGTCTCAAGGTCGAATCTCGAGATAGTGAAGACGGGATTTGTTACTTCGGGATTATTTCCCAAATAGCGGGCTATTTGGCAATCTCGAGATATTTGGCAATCTCGAGATGATGAGGACGCGCCTACTGTGTATGCATACAGGTGCAAGCATTAGGAATCAGGCTAGGCTTCACTCCATACACATTAAGTATAGTGATAAAGTGTCAAATACAGGGCCTGTGCCGGTAGACTAGGGTCAGGGGAGGATTAAGAAGGAATTATTCTGGGTTTGAGCTTGAGAGTTTAATTTTAGCAACAGGATGACACCTGGTTTCCTGAAGTCCTTAAGCAGACATCACAGCCATTGTCAGATCTCCTGCTAGTCAAACAGGGCAAGTCCAAGGTCTTTTGTCCCATGTATAAACTATAATGTCATTCGATCTACATCATCTACATATCATATTATTTTGATGATTTCTGCCAATTAGAATATACCGGTAAGTCAAATCAAATTACAAGGCTATGCGCCTATTGAGAGCAAAAGGGCGTTAAATCTAGGTAAACACTTGTAAGTTTATAACGCCCTTCAATTTCATTTTTGTTGACTGATTGTTAATGCGGGACCTACTTGCGCCCTCTATATACATGTACTTTAGCAACCAATGCCTAAGCGGTACCTGTTGGTCCCACGTGATCCCTGGCTTTTTCTTATGTTAAGTGAGAGCTGATTTGATGAGATAACCACCTGTCAGTGACCACGATGGGAGGTCTAATCCCTCCTGGCCAAACTAGTGCAGACAGGCTTTAAAGTCATCATACATGTATACCTTGGACTTGCCCAATATCATCCTGTAAAGAGGAAGTCGAATCCTGGCAATGAAAGTGTTTTGAGACAAAATTGGCTGAATATATGTATTGTGTTCCTTATCAATCAAAAATAGATGTGCCAAATCTTTGTACAGTCAGGCCAGATTTGATGTTGATTTGAGTTGACTGCATGCATGCAAATACAAGTGACAATATGGGCCAAGTCTGCTGGGAATTTGGGCTTTTTGTGTCTGCTCCCTGTATATTACTCCTCTATAGATTTGGAATCTTGAACTATTTGCCCATGTACATGTACCACTAAAAAACATCAGCTAAAATGATTGTTTGAGTGATAATATGAACAGTGAATATTTCAGCTACTTACCTAATTCAATATGCTCTTAACTTCCTTACTGCTACATTATCTATCCCCCATTCCCATTTCCGTCTCTCTACTATTTTCCCTTTCCTTTCCTCTCAGAGTTTAGCTATTTTGCATCCATCTCGCTCTTCCTCATCAGCCAGCGATCCCCCTCCCTCCCTTCTCTGCTTTGCTCTCCCCAATAATTTATTCATACTTGGAGCACACAGGGTCATGTTTGGAAAGGATAGCTGGCCTGGCTCATCATATCTCTGGCTCTAATGCCTACACGCAACCAGGCTGCCTGCACCAACCCTTGGGCTTTTCTCTCTCTCTCTCTCTCCCTCCCTCTTCCCCGCACATAATACATGCCCATGCCCATGAATAAATGATACATGCCTTAGTTGGGATGCAGGTGCTAAGTGGATTTTATCTCCCCACGGTGGCGCGGCGGCAGCATGCAAGAGTCTCGCCATCTTTTATTTCATTTCTGCTCCCTTTTCTTCTTATTATTAATACGCTATATTTATATTACAATATCTGCGAGACATTCTTGTCATTATAATGAACAAGCATCTATTTATGTTGTATACGGCCTTTCAGTCACAAGAAAAATTATTTCATCCGAAATAGTACAAAGTCTGTATCATGTGTAATGTCTATGGAAAACGATTTTGCTCCGTTTTGGCACCTCTTTTTGGGCACACAGGGAAAAACCAACTTTTCTCTCCGCTTTAACTCGCTTTAACTCGCTTTAACTCGCTTTTTACCATTCGGGCGAGCATTCTTATGATTGGCCCAAATTTGCCGAAATTTTCTGAAAAGATGGTCATGAGCAAACATCTTTCTACGTGTGCCCTTGTCAAGGACAAAATGGATTTTTTACCATTCGGGCGAGCATTCTTATGATTGGCCCAAACTTGCCGAAATTTTCTGAAAAGATGGTCATGAGCGAACATCTTTCTACGTGTGCCCTTGTCAAGGACAAAATGGAATCATGTGCACCTCTAAATCCAAACATTTGTTGAACAACAACCACTACTTTTCTTTCAGGCATACAGCATTTCATTGATGCTTTCCAAATCATTCCTACCCCTCACAGTGGCCTCACATTGGCCTCACTCTCACCCCCAAACCAGAAAGTGGGAAAGAACTCTTAAAGCCCATCTGCACTAGTTTGGCCAAGGGGGAATTAGACCTCCCTACAAAGTCACTGACTGGTTGTTATCTCAACAAAGCAGCTCTCAATTAACATAGAAAAAGAGGATCATGGGGACCAACAGGTACCGATTAGGCATTGTTTGCTGTATAGAGGGCACAAGTAGCTATAAGTAGTGCAGTGGGGCTTTAAAGGGAAGTCTAACCTTGACAGCAAACTACCCTAGAGGAAAGCAGACATATCATAGAAGTAGACTTGTGAAAGTTTGAATGGAATCATACAAAAACAAGAAAGTTCGGAATATTTTAAAGTTAGGAATATTTTAAAGTTGTATGCACTAGCACTACAGGTACAAACCTGCCAATACCAGATTTTGCATAGACTTAGTGATCTCATATTTCAAACATTCATGACTTTCTAACTACCGGTATTGGTGCAATTTATTCAAACTTTTGCTGTTCTGTTTATCTTGTTTTTTTTTCTTTCATACAAATGAACTTATTACAACGGTTGGATTGCCCTTTAACTTTAAATAAATCAAAGGTCACAAAGAGGTCATGAGTCACCCCTTGAATGTCAAGTATAGCCCAATACTGCGCATTGCCATCCTTTCTCTCTCTCTCTCTCTCTCTCTACCTATATCTTCTCTTGACTCATCCCCTCATGGTGTTTTTTTCCCCTCAATAGGCGTGTTTTCATCATCTTGAGATTGCCAAGTAGCTCGCTATTTCTGATTTGGGAAATAATCCTGAAGTTACAAATCGCGCCTTCATCAGCTGGAGATTCGACCTTGAAACTTGAAACTCGACCTTGAGAAATTAGCTCGAGATATTTTGCTCAGCGTTCGCTCATAGTGCGAGTCTTCGGGCTGGTGAAGACGCACCTGACAAATAGCGGGATATTTTGCAAACTATTCCAAGATATTTTGGGATAATTATCCCGACCAAATATCCCCTTACAATGTATTGCAACTTCGGGCTGATGAGGATGCAAACTAACTGGATAATTTGCGATCAGGATAGTTGAAATAGCAGGATATTTGGCAATCTCGAGCTGATGAAGACAGGCCTAATTATTATCTTTTGCCTGGTTGGTGCGGCTTACAGACTGACTCTCGGCCGAGCAGCCTTGATGGTTATGTGTCATGCATTTATGATGAAGATGTGGGAGAACATTTTCCCGATGAAACATGATGAGAAAATATATTGGATGAGGAGGAGGAGGAGGAGGAATGGGAGAACCAGCAATAAATGGCATGCCATTTTACGTGTGTGCTCCATGTGTGTTGAAAGGTTATGGCAGGTTCTGCAGATTCATAAATTATGATTCTTGTACATAATGAATGAAGCATAACTATACATGAACATGCTTCATTATTGTAATGCAAATTGGGTGGAATCGTGCTTGATTAATGGGTTTCTATTTAGGGCGAGTATAGGGGGCCCTGCAGGTAAATGTACATCTACACATGGTAGCTTCATATGTTTTTGTGATTAATGTACCAATTTTAATGGAAAACGTTGTGTCTCGGGAGCAAGAAGGGCACTAACCCAATGTTGTGTATTAAAGCCATATTAGTTTTAATGCCTTTCTCATTCTTGGCAGACAACGTATAGAACACAAGAGGAATTGAAATCAAATTTCTATTTCTATTTAGATGAAAGTTGATTATGAAATAAATGGTTGATACATTCTCTCCACCAAGGTCCTTGTATTCGATTGGGAAAATAGAATCAAGTCTGATGTCTTGACAAGACTTGCTATCACTAATGTAGCATGATGTGAAGTTTATGAGGCCCCTAAAGATCCTTGTCCTTACGTGGATATTGACAAAGTGACATCTGTCATAATATTCAGTTAATGGAAGATGTGTCCTTTAGTTATGTAAAATTGAAAGCACCATAAAAATATGGAATTATCAATTTGGGTCTTTTTTGTAATCGTATGCATTTGTGATTTTTTGTTAATCTGTATCTTGTCTACCGTATTTTAATTAGATTACCCCCTAATATACAGTGATGCATCAAATTAGAATTAGGTATCATTATTGGCTAAAATTACTGTCTATTCATGATTATGTGAATATGTCCCAGAAGGGATGGAGCCCATTGCCATTTGAAATGTGAGGTATCCCCCCCCCCCCCTTTCCTGAATTAAATTTGAATTTATAAACTCACATTTCTCTGGTATGACACAGTCTGAAAATAGACACATACAACCCTCTGAGGAGAGTTTACAGAAGATAGTCTAAATCTAGACTCTAACCCCATTTTGATCTACTAGATGGGGAAACTCCCTTCTTAGTCTAGTATCCAGGATGTACCCTGTAAAAAAAACATAACACACACATAGACATGGACATGTATCAACCGTGCTTGTAGGCAGGGTACTACTAAATCAGTGGTTTGGCTGTCCCCCCCCCCCTCCCCTATTACTCCAAAGCCTTGAATATCTTAATTTAAACAGGCCTCATGCACGGGGGGGGGGGGGTAGTGCAGAGCCCTTTCAGTTTCACATATATGGGTCAAGAAATAAAGCACGTTCCAGACTGGAAGTCAGACTACAAGTATCAACTCTGTAGTGTTTAGTTTGTTTACCCTGTAAGGACACCATAAGGTCAGACGTGTTCCCTTGAGCCCCCTGTCTCCTAACTAGTCTACAGGTGCAAGACCCAAGATAAATTATCACAGTGTTAAATGTTTTCTATCAACATTCATAGACCCATTTACACAGCCCAAAACCATTTTGAAAAACCATTGGGTCTTTTTACTGCCATTTACACTAGTGAAAAAAACCCATATAGAACGTTGGTGTTTAATAATTTATTTATTTGTGTAGGTGAGTTATGAGCATAGGCCACTTGTCGCTGCGCATTGTCGCTTCCATGGTAGTTATCACAAAAAAGTCCAGGCTAGCGTGCAAAAAAGATTTGCGCGCCCGGCATATGTGTTAGCACAGAAGCAAGGAGAGCCACATGTCCAAAAAACAGAATCGTTCACTGATGTTTTAAAATCGAGCATTTACATTGCAAAAACCAGTCAAATATCTGCTACCATTAAAAAATAACACACTCCAGAAGTGAATTTTGGTTTTTCATTGTGGTTACTGGTAGTTCCTTGACCAAAGAAATTTGCTACCATGCAGTTTTTTTTAGAGTTTTGAGGTTGTGTATTCACATAAAATGTATATTTCAGGATTATGACATCAACAGTAAGGTCACTCTTGACATATTACATTACTTTTGACTTTTGAAGATGTGACAGCATGTCTACAGATTCAGACCATTAACGTACATTGTAGGCTGAATTATGGGAGTAGAGAGAGAGAGAGGTGCCAGTTGATAGAAGTGATTAGAACAGTACCATAAATATCTGTGTATAACACGCACCAAAGACGCACCCCTATGTTTAAGACCCCCCCCCCCAAAAAAAAAAAAAAAAAAAAAAAATCTTGTACCTGTCTATAAGACGCACCCCAACTTTTGAAAAAAGTTTACATTATATGAAATCATGCAGGTTCAAAAATATTGTGTCACCAAAGTCTTTAGGTTACGAACTCGTTATGAACAGCCTTGATTTAAAGTTTAATGTTTTTATTTTCATAAATATTTATGTTCATTAAAGAACATCAAACAAACAAACAAAACCACACTAGCAAATGTGAATATGCAGGATGTAATTATCAGTGAGACTGTACGCAACTTCAGAAAGATGTAATTTGGATTGATGTTAGCCTTTCATATGCAGAATACTGCAAGTATAGAACTTTCAAAAATTAAGCAACTTAGGTGGTCCAAATCATATTGAGTTAAATGTTTGAATCACAACTCTGCAATTTCGCATTTTGTGACAGTTTAGGCATGCCATCATTAAGGCCTGCTCATTAACAAGCTGTGAAAGCTTAACATGTAGGTCACAAACAGTCACAGGTTTTACAGTGCGCTGTCGGAAGGCTATTTTGACTGCCAGCTGTGCTCAGTCTGGGGCTTCTATTTATATCCTAACGTTGACATTGGTTAGCCTAAGGATGGTCTCTGGTATTTGCATCATCCAGGGCTTAGCTCCATCTGTGATGTTTGAAATGCTGGTAGATATCTGTACACACCTTCAAATGGTTGGAGACCATCTTTGGTATTCAGGACGAATCCCAAGGGGCCAGTTTCTTGAATCCTTTATAAGTCTAAAACTTCTTGGACATCCCATTGAAACGTGTGTCATAGAATCAACACACGTTTATATGGGATGTCCTGAACTTAAACTTGAACTTAGACTTGAACTTAAACTCAGGTCATGATGGTTTTGAGAAACTGGCCCAAGGTACCTATCAATGTTTTTATATGTTGGGAGTTGACCGAGCTGCTACCATAGGTTTACATCTATGGTATTCATATTTTTAAATCATATGAAAAAAATGACCTTTGTATGTGACATGTACAGGCCCCATGGGATAAATGGGCACCCAAAGTCGGTCTGTACTCCCCAAATTATTATTTTTTTTAGCATGGGATTCATGCATACAGGTCTTAAAAGGTTCTATCAGAGCCCCCTTCCAAGTGTATAGAGCCTTGCACATGGGCCATTCTTTGTCTATGAAAGATATACATTAAAACTGTGATTGGAATTTGGTTGATCTCTGCACAGGGACGCCGAATTGTAGAGATGCATGACGATTTGTACAAATGCATCTTTTAGGATGTAAATACAGTTCTAATTCTTCATTATTCCAAAATATTAATAACAATAACAACTGTAAACCAGAAAATATCACTACACAAAAATTTAAATAGCGAATTGTAAGGGACCGCTAAGAAATTTTCCTTAAATTGCAAATCTGTTCTGATTTTTCTGTTGTGTTTCCGTTATGTTGCAGCATTGATTTTTAGTGAATCTGCACCATCAAAGTTTCTGTTTTTTACACTTGATCAGACAGCATATGACAGGTTTGAAATTTGCATTTAGGTTTGATTGTAAAATAATGGAGTATTAGTTTGTAGTTTGATAATGTCACAATCTTTGCTGTAGCCTGTATGATATATTGATTTTCAAGCTTGTTAAATAATTTTGATGAAAGGGAACTTTAATATGTGATAACCTTGCCTGATGATTTCGTCAGGCGATTGGACTTAGCTTGTTTGTGATGAGCGGCAGAGAAGGATAATAATGATGAGGGAGATGGTTGAGAAAGGAACGGAATCCGGTAGTTGCAGATGCATGATATTAATTTCATCTCGTGTCATCCACTTGACCCTTGCTATTGATTTAGCCGAGATCTGAGTTTACATGTTAGTGAAGGAAAGGGTGCATGACTGAGTGGGACCAAGAGAATATAGAGAGGCAAGATGACATTAGCTGCATTTACACTGCAACCAAAATCATCACTTTTTCTCACATTCTGGTGTTTCATCGGTAGTTGCATTGCACTGGCATACACGCCAACAGGCTTTTGTAGAGGCCTGCCACTGTGCCAGAGAAATGCAGCAGTTCCATAGACTGATGATGTCAAAAAGTGGTGTAGTGATGGTTCCAAAGAAAGTATGTATTTCACTCTGGAATATTTCCCAATGCCTCTCTTTACCTGTTACAACAGTGTTTTGTTTCTAGTTGTCGTTTAATATTGCATTTATAGCAAATGTATTTTAAGGTCATTTTTTGTTTGTTTGTAAGATAGCGTGTGTATGCTTGTAAGTAAGCAACCAGGGGACCGACAGCTATAAATCCTCTCCGAGGGACTTGGTACTGAGTATTAATGCCATACCAAGGGGCACTAGCGCATCGACTTGGTTTAGAACCCTGGACCTCCCGGTTACGAGACCTCTGCTCTACCACTGAGCCATCGCGCCTCCTCCTCCTCATTTTGCCTTGAGTTTAAAATGGAAGGAAAGATCCAAATGGGGGTGGCTGGGTATCTTCAAGTCTTTGTGATACAATCAGTCACACACATATTGATTCATTATTACATTTGGAATTGATTCGAGAGAGAGGGAGAGAGAGAGAGAGAGAGAGAGGGAGAGAGAGAGAGAGAGAGAGGGAGAGAGAGAGAGGAGAGGAGAGGAGACAACAGGTGCAATAGAAGAGGGTTTGATATCCTTATCGGCAGGGGAAAAAAGAAAATGATTAGCACATCAGGGTGACAGAGAGACAGAGAAAGAGAGATAAACAAGACATATATGATAACGGAGAGTGAGAGGCATAAAGTGAGAACTAGATAAAGAAGAGATAATGTGGGAAAATAGACTTGTAAGGCAAAGGAAGAGCATGGGTATTTTGAAATATGAATACTTTGATACTCTCAGAATTTTGCTTCTTCTTAATTAGTCAGCTTCAATTACTTCACACATCCACTCTGTATCTCTCCCATTTATTTTCATTTGTATTTTCCCTCCGATACAGCTCTATTTCCTTTTCTGCCAAATTCTCCATATTTGTTTCTTGTTCTGTTCTCTTTTTTTTTTTCCTTTTTTTTTATAAATCTTTCTCCTTCCTCATTCCCTTCCCCCTCTCTCTCCTTTTCTCTCTCTCTCTCTCTCTCTCTCTCTCTCTCTCTCTCTCTCTCTTACTGTCTCTCTGTCTGTCTCTCTGTCTGTCTCTCTGTCTGTCTCTCTGTCTGTCTGTCTGTCTCTCTGTCTGTCTCTCTCTCGCCGTGTCTCTCCCCCCTCTCTCTCTCTTTCATACACCCTCACCTACACCATCTCCCTTCCTCCCCTCTCTCTCTCTCTCTCTCTCTCTCTCTCTGTCTCACCCACTCTCCAATCATGCATCCTGCTATATTCTTCTACCAGCCGTGGAAGGGAATGGGGACATCCCTTGGCAAGTGAAATCAAATTAGGCTGATGGATGGCTATATAAGCATTGATGGGACGACAGATCAATAGGGTGCCCAAAGATGTACAATTGACCTTTTGGGGGAAATAAGAAGAAAGAATTAGATAAACATGGCTGCAAAAGAAGATGATTAACATTTCCCTTGCTGCATTTTTCTATTTATTTTCTCTGTATGATACTCATACATTATTTATACAATTTTTTTTCCTTCTAATTCTATCCTTTTTTTGGTCAGTATTACATGAGCGAAGGCCATTCGGTGTACAATACAGATAGCAAAGTAACATATGTCATCACAGTTGTGGGGTTATGGATTGGCTTGCCCTTAAGTTTAGAGTTAGGATTAGGCATAGTGTTGGATTCAGGGTTGAAGTTAGGAATTTGGTTATTGATAGAAACTGACTATTTTTTATCAATTATCTTTGCTCAGAGCATGTGTATGTTATACAATTATGACACTGGGAGTTGAATCTCACGCCCGTTTTAATTAAAAGTTGCATTATTGGCAACACCTCCCCCCCCCCCCCCCAAGAAAAAGGATGTAAAGATTTGTATATTTTGTATTGTATAGCACCTTGAGTAAGTTATTAGATAAGTGCGCTTTATAAGTATTTACTATTATTAGTATTATTATTATTAAGATGCTTACATATAGATGGAAAGGGTTTAGGTTCATGTTCCAGGTCCAATAGGGATTGGGGGGGGGGGGGGATGTTATCAGTCCTGGGGGGTGTTTCATAAAGCTGTTCGTAAAGTTACCCATGACTTTACGGACGACTTGTATATGAAGTGCCAGATAGGATGCCCAAAGTTTTTTCTAATATTTCCAATAACCTCAATTAAATTATGGCAAAAAATATACTTTGCATTGAAAATGTTTGTTGTAATAAGAATGTTAATCTACATCTGCCCAGTTCAACATAATAAATAATAATCAATAATGATTGAGCATCCTATTTGGCTTTTCATATACAAGTCGTTTGTAAAGTCATGCGTAACTTTACGAACAGCTTTATGAAACACCCCCCTGGAATACCCCTGTTGAACACTGGAAGGAAATACACTGAGATGAAGCAAGTCAACTTATTAGACCTAGGCAATGTAACTGTACAGCACCTTCTCTATTAAAGATCTCTACCAAACGCAGATGATACCTAAAGCTGTGTCTATGTGCGGCCTTGGAAATGAAAATAACCTGGAGAAAGATCTGTGCTTTTATTTAGCCCTTCTCTTATGAACCTACCACATGAAAAGAGACTTGTATTCTTGTCTTATGACCGGCCCTCTTTGCATGTACCAATGCAGTTTCCCACAATACAGATACTGTAGGACAGGCTGTGGCCTTGCTGGTGGGCAAATGCAATGAAATTTCGGGTGGATTTCCCTGAACGAGGGAACGCTGAAAAACTGAATTCCATTCTGGGTTGGAATGTACCTGATCCGTTCATGGTGGTGCCTGGGCAGCATTTTGTCTTTCTCTCACGTATTTGTGGTAATGAAGTCATGACCAGCTTGGAAAGATTAGATGTTGGAATTGAGAATGAAAGAGGGATGATAGTTGATCACGTATGCTCACAATCACACACTCACTGTATCACAATCTCTTCATCTCTCTTTCTTGCTCTCTTACACCTGTTCATATCTGACGATTAAAGGGTCAAGTCTAGACTCTGTCTAGAATCTAGTCTAGACCCAAAAGCTGAACGGTATCAGCATCACTGCACTCTGCACTTGGTCCACTGGCAAGAGTAGAGTTGATTTATTTTAAAAATCTAAGAGTTTCCACACCTCATTTCCCCAAAGAAAAATCCTATTTTCATATTTACCCATATTTCATCTTAACAAGGATTGATAAGATGCTAGTATTCACACCTCAGTATACATACAGTTACCAACTGTATTATTCATACCCTTTGAAATGATATGTTTTTTGTGTATTTTGTAACTCAAGAATAACAAATTGACTGGTTGAATTTAGGGCCTATGTTGAATACTTTTAGAGGTAAGCTTTATATGTCACATTCTCAAGAAACATTAATTGGGACATATCAATTTTTTACATACCGGTATAAACCATTTACTTGTTAATTGTACATCTATTGAGAGCTAGAGTGTTAAGTCTATGTTCAATGAGTTATGAATGCCCTTCTGGCTTCAGGCAGATGATGTATTAATCTTTCATATTCACTCGTATACTCTACTCCACATAGTAAGTAATCTCATCTTCATCTTGACTCCCATATTCTCCAGGAGAGTTAGTCTCGCAGATTTTATTCATAACCACACATTTTACGCCTTAAGAAGAATATTCAAGTTCATCTTCACACTTTTGTGACTCTGTTCTATGAAAACACACTTGGTGTTGTCTCCCAGGTAGCAGAAAAGCGCATATGGCATTACCCAAACATCCCCATCCTCTTTTTTAATTTAACTCTCCCCAAGGTTCCGTGCCTTACAACTTCCAAATGAACATGGCAGCTAGTAGCCAGGCCGACATGCGACGTGGGTTGTTTGTGTGCGCCGCTGGTAGGCGTTATTCTGCGGCTCAATCAATAATCGGCATTGATCATCCAAAATTCATGGGGCTCCTGGGTGAACTCCTGCCATTTCAAAATTCTACATGACTAGGTGCAACATGTGTCCGGACATGGGAGATCATGTCCATGTTTCTTCTCACTCGGTGAAGGGCAGGACTGAGAAAATCACCTCAAAGTGGGTTGGAAAACCATTGGATGGAAGAGCAACAGGAAGGGGTGGCAGGTGTCTTTGTCTCCTCTCGGCTCTGCCTGGGCATTTTTAAATATGAGCCTTGGAGTTACCCAATCAGTGAATGAAATCAGGCATGGGTTAGGTGTCCAGAGAGGACATGGATTGCTATGTACGGGACTGGTCATCCTTGTTTTGCCCTTTCTGTAGCTTTCTCAAGTCATAAATATAATTTTACTTCAAGAAAGACATGGATCTCCATGTGTGGGACTGGCCATAATATTTACCAAACGTTCTCTCTAAATTGATATATATTGTGTTTATTAGGGAAGCTTATATGCTCCATACAGTTGGGATTTAAATCTGTTTTACCTTCCACTCACCCATCTTGAATCAATATTACAATATCAATTTCATCACAATCCTCCTACATGTTTAGAAAATTGAGACTTAATGATTGAGTCCTGAATGGTATAGACCAACACTATGGACCAACACTATGGACCAATACCAATACCGATACTATACCAATACTATACCAATATATGTATATTTTTTGTATTGATTTTATTGGTCATAACATACAAAATTATAAAAAAACTTTTTTTTTTTTCATAAACATATTTGGATCATATTATATAAATAATTAATAATCAACTGATATATACTTCTTGTACATCAAAATTGCAGCGAACAAGTGAAATGGAAAGTCCACCCACAAATATAGTCACAGTATAATAGCAATCATACATGAATGAATGGTTGAAATCCATTAAGTCGTAAAATTCTCAATTAACTGCTAATAATGCTTTATCAGGCATGCCTCATATAAGATTTTTTTTTTCAAGAATAACTTTAGGAAGTATATTGATCATTCATGGTCATTTGCCTGCTGTTAGATAATAGAGTATAGCCAATTGATGCAAAGGCACTAGTGAATGGAGCTGCACTACCAATGTACCTGATTGCAAATTAATTAAATCTGAATGTAGGAATGGAGAGGTTGGTTCCTGGCATCTGTATTTAGAACAATGCTTTCAGATTGAATTATCTTCCCTGGAACTCATGAGCCATAGATAAATCTAATTTTGGCGTAGATTGAAACCTATATTTCTACTGGCCTGTGAATTATTGAGCACTGTTGCACAGATATAGCACAATTTTAATGAAAGAAAAATGACATGTATTTCTATTTATGGGACTAGCCATATCTGTGCTATTGTTTCTGTCACTGATTAATTTGTGATATTTTGTTGTTCAACAGTAGGACTAAATTGATTAGAATACCAGGCTAAATATAGCTGTGGCCTTAGATGTTCTGATGAACTGAATGGGAGGAATATATATACAGCCATAAATAGATAAATGGTCCATGGTTTCAATCGCTCAGAGTCAAGTAGATACACTGATGTACTGTCATGTGCTTCATTGAGACATAATAACATGTAGGAGTAATTGAGAATGGTTGGTTGTGTAGTTTATAAGAATCTGGTATATTGTGAGGTTTTAGAATCACCCAAATTAGATCACATTCACTTGATCTTGCTCAAAATCATATCCAGTGAAAAACAGTCTTCACAAATGTGAGAAGACTGCACTAGTTACACAACATAAGGCATCAAAATGTGGTTCAGAGTTTTAATTATTTTCATGTTTTTTAATAATATGAGGGCATTATTTCTTTAGAGCAAATCCATATGCAATGCTGATGCTGTCATACCCTTCCACTCAGGAATAGGAGAGATTGAGTAAGGTCACAAATGATTGTTCATCTTTACCCAAGCTTCAACTTGTCTTGAAAGAGATACAGAGATCATGCCATAGAAATGAGCAGCTAGCATCTCAATGCATTACCCAGCCCTGATGTACATACATCCATGCCGAGCCCGCATCATCGTGACATGTACCGGTATAGCACCACGGTGAGCATGCTAATTCATCAGCATTTGCGAATATACATGAGACACTAATAGTGCCATATGTTTGACTGATTGCACGGAGGTATTCTGAGCCTCCGGGAGGGAAGGAGGGACGCAACCCAAAAAGAAAGATGGAGAGAGAGGAATAAAAAAAAAAAGGAGCATCTCGGCAATGCTTGCATCCCACTGTGTAGTATCTGATGGGCGCCTGGAGAGAAAAGATATAAAGCTGTGACTGGGAGAGATAGAGAGAGCTTAGATTCCAACAGCATGACCTTTAAGATGATTTCAAGTACCCCACCCTACCTTCCAGGGGGGGGGGTGTTACCTGAGTTGTCATATCATGACGATTTATTCCTAATCGATGGATGGATGCTGGAAAGTATGACAAGATGAGAAAAATTTGACTTTTAGAATTCTATCGGTAGAATATTCAAATATCAATCAGGAAGTCATTGTCTAGGATAGTTAACCCCTTCGATACTAGTATATGTACATGTAATGACAAAGTTATTTAAGGCAAGATTTAAAAATTGTGTCTTGTATCCTAAATACACATTTACTCAAGATGCGTATATTTATACAAATGCGTTTTTTTAGAGAGCGAAAAATTGATATAGTTTAATCTACTTCATCTCGCTTTACTGTACCTATTTCATAATTGCCAATCTATTTCCAATTGGACTTATGAAGTGGATGGCTACCTGAAACTCACTCATAGATGAAATGGTCACTCATGAACATACATTCTCGAAGTACATTCTGACAAATAGAAATAGATACTATTACAACATTCATTATGTTGTTCGTTGATAGACAGGCAGATATTACCTCCTTGTTGAAGGATCTCTCTTTAGAGGGCATACTATAGTGTTAAAAGCAGCATAATGGCATAATTAGAGGTGTCGGGGTTTAGTGGATAGGTCACCAGGCTGTGGATCACATGGTTTGTGGTTCGAGTCCCACTGCTAATGTCCTTTGGCAAGACATTAATCTACAGTTGACGCTCTCCACCCAGGTGTTAATTGGGTACCCGGTAGGATGTGAACGTTGATGTAGTTGGATTGGCATGTGTGCGCTTGTAAAATCGCGCCTGGCCAAAATACTCCCCGGGGAGCGGAGCGCTTGCACTATCATGTGGGGATTAACAATTGAATCCATTGACCGGGGTAATAATAATTACAATGCAAAGCGCTTAGAAACGTAGTATTAATGCTATTACTGATTATATTAACTTTTGTGTTGAACTCACAATACCATACTGTACAAATGTGACTATTATTATTGTTATAATATTCATACTATTTACCAAACACAATGGATTGTCAAGGTAGGAACATTTCGTCGGCTACCTGCCAGAAGGCAGTTACTACCATTGAAAATACCTACATGTAGCTTTTAGGACTTTTGTGGGGGCAGCCGATCATCTATGAAAAGAAGGAGAAAATGGAAGGAGAAGGGGATGAGAAGAGAAAGATGGCTGCTTGGTGAAGGAATGCATCCCTAGAATAGACTAGCCAATGATTAGAGGTATCTTAGGCATGTGATCAATGGGATTCCTTGTGATTGTGCCTGCACGTTTCCACAAGTGAAAATGGTGGCTTTGCCAGCATGACCAAAAGGTCAGATCTTTTCTCATAAGTATTCATTTGAATAGTTAACGGAACGTTACCCCTAAGAATAAGTGTGGGCATGCTGAAAGATGAGATGATTGTATTCCTACCTTTTGATGTACAGTATCCCTTATTCAAGTCCACAGTATATCAGCATTTGATATGTACCTGCATCTACCTGATATATGCTCATTTCTAGTACAATGACTGTACGTAATAGCAGCAGATGGGGCAGATGGGCAGTACTGAATTGACTGAACTTGGTGTTCCAAAATGCCCATGGTTTATGAAATATTGTTGTCCTTGATATTGATTACATTATCATTATACAATAGTGATAAGTGTAGACTGAAAACAAACAGAGCAAATAAGCTCTTGTCCACTCAGTACATTTGTTGCTCAAAAGTGGGCTCTTGTATAATTAATTTTTTGAGGAGGGGGGGGGGATGGTCTTCCAGTCTTCCTTTAATCTGACTCCAGAGAATCAATGCATGGACCTACTTTACCTGCACAGGCCTACGTGTAAGAAGGGATATCAGCCAATTATTTTCGGACCTAAAAAAAAAATCATCACCCCTAATACATGTACATAGTTGAATAAAATCTGGGTCAAGGGGGTTTCAGTATCCTTGACATAGTAATTCCCTGCTGTGGCCGGATGTTCCCCATCCCTGTAATTATTTATTTGATGGCAGTAGGTCAGGAGTGTCGGAGCGGGGGAAATCCCTAGTTTCCAGTGATCATGACTTTTAGATGAGGCATTGAGTGAGTTCTTGGACAGTTTGAGGATTAGGTCGAGATTGGTTTGGATCAGGTGGGGTTCTCGAAGAATAACTTGGAGGGTATGGGGTGCCATGTGACACACCTGTGATTCTGTTACAAAGTCACTCCAAATAACTGATTTTGTCACAAAAGCAATCTCACAACGATTTTATGTTACATAATCAATCTTGCGGAATGATTCAGTCACAAAATAGAATCTCACAGAATGATTTTGTCAAGAAATCAATCTCACAGAGTGATTTTGTTCACAGAATCAAACCTGTGTAAAACCCATCTCTAAATGAGGCTTGAAGTCCAAAGCGACCAATCTGACTAATAAATTTAGAAAACGGCAGTTCAGCATCAGATGCAAAGGTGTCTCAGATCTTGTGATAATGGCTGATATAACAAGGAGTGACAAAGGAGGGTTGAATCACCAAATGACTGGAAAATTATTAATAGCATCTGAGCCCTCGCTTGGCCAGTCAAGCACGATCAACCGCAGCACTCTAGAGGCCATTTACACCGCCCAAACACCATTTTGAAATATCCTTAATTTTTTTGACTGCATTTACAGTACTGGAAAAAATTCATTAAGAAAAGTTATTGTTTCCTCATTTAGATTTGTTGGTGAGTAGTGTGCATGCCCAAGCGAGAAGAGTCACGTGACCAACATTCAATATCGTACAGAAGTTTAGAGAGCAGGCATTTATGCTGCACAAAATCAGAGAAATTTCCACCGTCATTCGAAAATACCACACCACAGAAGTGGATTTTTAAAATTTATTTTTGGTCTTGTTTGCTGGGAGTTGCTATGCTATGCAACTAAGGACGAAACGCCGGAATGTAAGAAAAATCAATGATTTTTGCTTGCAGCGTAAAGGCAGCTTTATTGATGATGAGCTCACGATAAACGCAGAAGGCTCAGCTGCATTTTCCGTCCAAACTCAGCTCTGTTGGGTGGAAAGAACAACAGCTTCACCTGCATTGATTGATGTCTTAATGTGTCAAGATACAGCACAGAGATGTGGTCTTAAATTCTTTTTACCGACCCCACTTGCGGTGCTGTCTCATTCCCCCCCCCCCCACATGGGGATGGGTCATGGTCATCTTTTCTGTTGACATTATCTAGCTACCAGCTCACTCAGCTGAGCATTATCTAGCTAGCTAACTAATGCTCAGCTGAGCATAAGGGACTTTTAGATTTGCACGTCGACATAGTGGACTGCTATGTGTGACGTCATTTTAAGGCACTGGCAGTGCCTTAAAAAGACGTCACAGTGCCTTATGAGGACATCACACGTAGCAGTCCACTATGTCGACGTGCAAATCTAAAAGTCCCTATTATCTAGCTACCAGCTCACTCAGCTGAGCATTATCTAGCTAGCTCACTCAGCTGAGCATTACCAGTATCTAGCTAGCTCACTAAGCTGAGCATTATCTATCTAGCTAGCTCACTCAGCTGAGCATTAGCTAGCTAGCTAGCTCATGCAGCTGAGCATTACCGGTATCTAGCTAGCTCATTCAGTTGAGCATTAGCAAGCTAGCTCACTCAGCTGAGCATTAGCTACCAGCTCACTCAGCTGAGCATTACCAGTATCTAGCTAGCTCACTAAACCGAGCATTAGCAAGCTAGCTAGCTCACTCAGCTGAGCATTACCGGTATCTAGCTAGCTCACTCAGCTGAGCATTATCTAGCAAGCTCACTTAGCTGAGCATTAGTTAGAGAGCTAATTGCGCGCAAAAGCTTTGACCTCTGTGAAATCATGATGTTATGCGTCATGGCAACATGACCTCCCCAAAATGGAGTACCAGGCTAGGCCGTGCTATCACTCTGGCACCAAATCGTAGCACGACCTAGTACGACCTAGTACGACCTGGCGCGCGCCACAGTCCACCCTTTGGAGGTGTAAACAGCCTCAGTGAGCATAGTAAATGTGAATGTGAGCTCCAGAGCTCCCTAGACAACCATCTTGCAGCTAAACTAGCCCATTAATCATACAGAGAGGTCCCAAGGTAGTCGTGCACTTGGTGCCATTTGATTTATGTCTTTGGAAAATCTATGCCTTTTCTTTAAAAAAACGTCCATTAGAAAAATTCATCGTTAATGCAAGATCCGTCTGACAATTTGCATAGAATATCCTAACAAGGTTCTGATGAAAGTGGTAAAAAAAAATTCTGGCTTGCGAAATACTCCATTTTGTCTTCTTCTACAAATGTTTGCAATGATATTCCTTTGTTTATTGTTTATTGTTGCAAAGGGTTATAGCAGTTGAGTAATGGTATTACTATTCATCTAAGTTTGCAGATTGTTTCCTAAGAAAGCTATGTCTTTGTTTACCCATGTTTGTACGGGGGGGGGGGGGGGTAACTTTTTTCTAGCAAGAAAATACAAAAGACCATAGATTCAATTCAATTCAATTCATTTTATGTTCACATTTGAATAAAAAGATAGATGCATGTCTATGTTGTTTGAAGAGCTAATAATAGTTGACTCCAAGAAGTTCCAGTACCCTGTATTCAAACATAAGACCTGACTATAAGGGCCATCCAAGGGAAGGGAAAGTTGGCCTCCGTATGCCTGTGACACTTCTAGAAAGTGTAGTGGTTTCCTCAGAGATAAAAACATTAAAATTGTCCACTGCAGGGAGATGCCTTTTACACCAAGGTGTCCCTTTGTGACAGATTTGATGGTATAATACAAACAGATGGCATTTCTAAGCCATCATTGGGTAGATTTCTGCCATTTTCTAGCCACCGTTTTGTTCCTACTTTAAAATCAATTCTTACCTGTGCCATTATATCACTTGGACCATTCATTATACCAACACAGATATGAGTTTTAGAGTATTTTTCCAGTCGCGTCAGACAAGTGTCTGCAAATGGACGACACTACCTGTTCAGAATTCTGATCGTCTTATTTACCTCTACCTGAAGCCGAGCCAGTGGTCAATAGATAACAAACAGTCCAATCTTTTGAATAGCGGTGTATTCATTTGAATGCTGATGAACAGATAAAGTAGCAGATGGGTATAATGCAAGCCTTCACCAGTGTTTTTACAGAATAAGTAGGACTTGGTGTTTGTTGTTCTATCTATCATAGCTTCCAGTCATGATGTGATTGATTAATGTAAGTCAAGGAGCTCTTTGTCAAGCCAATTCGGTGATCATCACAACACACAACACTATGGGTACGTTTATTGACCAAATTTTTGCCTAGAATCAGGTTTCTCGAACGTCTTTCAGGCAAATTTTGAAGGTGATAAATGCAAAGCCTTTTTTAAAGGTCTTTAGATATGGGCATATCTAAAGACGCAAAAAGGTGTGTTTTGAATGTGACATACAGCCAGAATCACGTTTCTGAGAGATGATAAACGTAAAGCTGTTTTGAACCCCACTTACAAATCGGACCTCCCAGGTTAATTTCCGTTTCGGAGGCTAGCACGCGCCATGTGATGTGTTGTGTCATGTTGTTGTACAAGCACGTGTGTGTAGTTGACCTCCGAGAAACTGTCTGCTTCCTGGGTCAAATGGCGCTGAGCAGCTGCGCAGAGACAAGGCCTTTATTGTGAATCGTGAAGAGACGATAAACGCGACATCCCGCAAATCACGATCGTATAGTGGGGTTTGATAGTGGGGTACGATATGTACATATCTAGTGGCAAGACCCCAAAAACGCACCCCTATGACATCAATGATAAGACAGATTGTACTTATTTATAATCATCTGCTTTTGAAGTTCTGATCAGGTATCCATTTAATTCACTTGGGTTGAAAGAGAGTAAGAGACAATCATAAATAAAATGCTTTGAATAGTGAGCTAAGAATTTGAACACTTAACCTCTTGGTTAAAAGTCAAGTGGATGAACCACTCAACCGTATTCCCACCCGATGTTTTCAAAAAAGAAATCAAAGTGAGCATATTTATGTGAAGACGTTTTGTGAGGATATCTGAGAGAATTGAAATGCAAGTGTGAACACTAACTGTGTATGCAAAGCAGTGTTTGTCTTTTAGAGTGCGCTTTTAGCTGTCACTACACCGAGAGACGTAAAGGTTACGCTCTGAATTCAAATGACATCCCTGCTTTCTGATACTATGTACACAACACAGATGCAGGCAGGCAGGGAGCTGGCTTGCATCCGCATCCTTGAATATATATACAAAGAAGTGGTTACAGTCTTACTCCTACCTGACAATGCGCTTTGGATGCAAATCAAAGGATGCTTAAACTAATCCAATATAATGCTTTTTTTTCAGGAGCATTTTGAATTCATGCAAGGTGTATTTTAGAACTAAATCATCAGTGGAGAGAAAAAAAAATCTTTTATCTGGCATCTTTCTGTCCTGCATTAATTTAGAAATGCAGTGTACATATATGATTTTTGAGTTATTATTCTATAGGCTATTATAGCAGTAATCAAAAATACATTTTGAATTTGAAGTATACCATGTGAAAACTCATTTGTATTTTAGGCTGCAGCCCAATTGTCCCCTTCCAATTTCAAATGGCTCATCCTTATTTTAACGATGGATGTTAATCATCATAATGAGGATGATTATGATAATTCATAAAGTAACTTTTCACTTAGATACAAAGCATGTTATGATTATTATCCTGGGTTGGGTAGTGGAATTCAGATGTTTACCAAAGAGTGAGAGTGTCTTTCCCTGTCTCATATGCATGCCTCATTGTCCAGACCCATTCTCCAGACCCTTGTACATGTGTGCCAGTACCTGGCGTGATGTTTAAAGGGCAATTCAACCCTTGTAATAAGTTCATTTCTATGAAAGCAGAAAAAGAAGATGAACAGAATAGCGATAGTTGTAAATAAATCAGAACAATAATAAGAAGGGTATGAATCTTTGAAATATGAAATCACTAAGTCTGTGCAAATCTTATATTGGCAGTTTGGTCAGTGGGTTGTGACGTAGATATGGATAACTCTGCTGTTTTTTGTGTTCAAAAATATAATTAATTTCAGTTTATCTCCTAAAGTGCCTTATTCCTTGAGGCACTACTAAAAATATATTATGGGTAGCATATTATTATAGGTCTGCTAAAGAAAAAGATCCTCCTGATTTAGACATTTTTGAAAAATTGAAATTTTAGACATTTTGAGTGTTGGAACAAATGGGAAATTTGACCCCCACTACATCACAGAGACGTTACCGATTCAGCCAATTTGAAGAGCCCATACATATAGTGATTACAAATTTCATAACTTTCGATTTTTTTTTTGTCCAATTTCATTCAAGCTTTCACCATTCTACTTCTCAGATTGTTCTGCTTTCCTCGAGAGTAGTTTGCTAAAGGTTAGCTTTCCCTTTAAACCCATCCCACTCTCTCAGGCACAGACAAACATCATCACCATGTCACATCGCGCCTCTTAATAGGAAAGATAAATGGAACAGCTCTGCTGTCTAATCCCTCTCTAAAGATTTATGTAAGGAGACTCTTCAGGCATCAAGGTTTGGCCTGCAAGTGGTCTGAGCCGGGCTGCATGCGCTGAAATGTCGGGCATTGCCAGACGTGTCGAATGACAGAGACCCTGGAAATTATGATGACATTTCCATCCTCTCGCCCACTCCCATCTTCTCCTGCTTGCACAACACCCATCAACTTTGTGATGATGAATACAACGCCTATCTGGCTCTCTTCCCTGGTCAGAAAACAATTGTTTCTGAGTAGAATCGTTAGGTCACAGAGATATGGCCTATGCAGCTCAGACTGAATTAGTTTTTTTTGTTGTGGGAAAAGCGAGCTTCAATTTCTGCAGAGCTTGAAGAAGGTACATAGCCACGCCTTCAGTGCTTACCTTGATCAAAAACGTAGTGCAGATTGTTATGGTATGAGAATGCAGATACAGACTTTAATAAAGGATCTGTTCAGAGCTATTATGAGGGCAAAAAAAATCTTTATTCTTCAAATTGTCTGCTAAAAGCCAGAAGGAAATAACTTCTATAACTGCATGTCCATAAGGTTAACGCCCTTCTGGCTTCCAGGAGATGAAATTCTCCATTTCTCTAATTGACACCAAAAGAGATGCATCCTCCTGCTTCCCCTTTTACCATCAACCAAGTTACTTCTTGCATCAACCAAACAGAGGATGAATTGTATTCAGCATTCACAAAAGTCGACATGTTACAGACTTAAAGGAACTATGTCCCATTTTCAAGCCAAAAAAATGAAAAGGTTAAATTCCAATGGCATTTGAAAGATAATACTAATTTAGAACTTCCCTAACAAAAAGGGGGCTTGAAAATGTCTTTAAGTGGGAAAATAACGACTATTAGTTGTAGAATCGACTTAAGAGCTATAGAGCTAGTAAGTAATAGTCAGACCATTGTACCACATGGTTGTACGTTTTATGCTGCACAAAGATTCAATCAGTTTAACTTTGGCCATTACAAAGAAGTGAGTTATTGATGTAGACAAATGCTCATGTACCCTTTACAGCTCATTTTATGTATGTTAAATTACCACGGAAGAAAAAAAGCCAGTCAGTCACTCAATAGTGTCTGACAGTGAAGTCTAGCAAGTAAACGGGTTTCCTTGCATAATTTGAATATTAGGACACTGCTAATGTTTAAATTCACAGATAGGACATGCATGACATATTCATAATTCCTGCAAAGTTCTACAGAATTTGATGTTGGCTGCAAAAGGGACATAGTATCTTTAAGTGATTTAACTCTTTACGATTGGTCTAATGTGACATCTCTGATCGCCCCTTTCCTCGCAGATGTACAGCAGCAGGGAAAGTGTTACAGTATTATGCATGGTGCACACAATGCAGATGGTCATTACGCACATTTTACCGGAGCTCATGGTTCATGAATTAAGATCCCGTTACAGGATTCACGTTTCAGCCAGAACAGGCAACTCTCGCTCTCGAAAGCAAACCAAAACTAGGTGAAACGTGATGTGCAGAGGAAGTGGCACATTGTGACAGGGACGGCCAGCTGTGTTAGCCACATTCTCATTATTTAAAGAAAAACAGAAGAATATTTTGCACGGTGATAGATGGATTTGCATCTTTGTGTATCTTTGTATCTAGGCAGGAAGATGTGGATGGTTTTGTAGGACATTCTCCAAAGGCATAAGCTCCGCCATCTCCCAGTCAAAATAATTTGCCTGATATTTTCACAGTCAGATGAGCATTATTTAGAGGACGAGGTTGAGTTCTGGTAAATAGATGTATTTCAATTTGGAAGAATATTGTGGCAGGAAATGGCTTCTGAAAAGGATTACCCTTCATATGCCTTCATACTCATATGACAAGAAAAATTATGGTCCAAACTTGTCATGCACTATGTTTACATAGTCCAATATGCTCATTTCTGTGTGCATTATTTTTTTTAAAGGATAGAGTCAAGTTATAATTATTTTGATTATTTTAAGACCTTATTGCATGTACATAATAGTTCTTATGTAGTACATTATCAACCTTTTAAAATTGCTTTTAGACTCTTTTTTTCTTCTTCAAATTAACCACTTGACAAGAACTCCACCCTCTCTTTAAAGATGAAGTTGAGTTCTGGCCATGCGGTTGCATTGTGAAAGAAACGGTGTGGAATTGACCAGAAAAGGTTGATCATCTAGCATATAAGAATTTGTGTGTATTGCAAGGTTCTGTAATCTTCAAAATGATAAGAAATTTGGCCAAGTCTTGGTAAAGTTACAAACACTGTACACAGAAAGATGTATATGGGACTACACGAACACATGGCGTAAAAATCCTACCCTGGATTTTTACGATTCTACATGACATATTTAGAATATCAAGGCATTTGAAGAGCCATGCTTTTCAGGGAACATTTACTATCTGATGTTCTTCCACACTTGCATAATAAGAATGATAAAACTCATAAATTATTTTTCACCTCTTCCCAGAACTCAAACTTCTCTTTAAGAAAGACAGGATCAGTCGATCCGTTGCTCAGTGGTACAGGTAGAGCACTAGGATGCTGTTCACCTTAATTCCTGTTGGCCGCTGTGAAGCACGTCCTCGGCCCAGGTTCATTTTTGCTACATTAGGTTTTCAGAAAGGAATGCTAATGACATTGACATTCATGTGGCTGAAATAACCCTCTCCATTATCTCGTGCTTTAAAGATACAATGTCCCTTTTGCAGCCAACCTCAAATTCTGTAGAACTTTGCAGGAATTATGAATATGTCATGTATGCCCTATCTGTGAAATTTAAACGTTAGCAGTGTCCTAATATTTAAATTATGCAAGGAAACCCGTTTACTTGCTAGACTTCACTGTCAGACACTATTGAGTGACTAACTGGCTTTTTTTCTTCTTTGGTAATAACATACATGAAAAGAGTTGTAAAGGGTACATGAGCATTTGTCTACATCAATAACCCACTTCTTGTGATGGCCAAGATTAAACTGATTGAATCTTTGCCCAGCATAAAACGTATGACCATTCGGTACAATTGACTGAAAATCAAGACTATTACTTTTGGGCTCTATAGCCCTAAACTTCGATTTGACAACTAATAGCCATTATTTTCCCACTTGAAGACATTTTCAAGCCCCACCTTTTTTAGGGAAGTTCTAAATAAGTATTATCTTTCAAATGCAGTTGGAATTTAACTTTTTCATTTTTTTGGACTGCAAATGGGACATAGTATCTTTAAAGGATGATACTGCCTCAAGATGAATTGCTTTCAAGAAGCTGAATAATTCAAAAAATGATCGTTCAATGTTTGATAAGAACCCTGCACACTATTCATAGGGGCTAAGTTATAAATGATTTAATATTAATAGATTTGTATTGTATTCTTTAGAGATTTTTGGCATTTGAGACATCATCCTTCTTCTGTATGTGATCCAAGACCCTTGTTGGACTGGCCTATTTAGTACATGTATGTGTATACATGAGCACAGTTTGCCTACCGTGTGAGCTTCAGGCGTGTGTTTTACAGGCCAGGGTTCATGGCTTCATATCAGCCTTGCACACCGATTTACTTCTAAATTACCCAAATCGTTATTACTATTATTTACCCAAAACTAGGAGTGTCATGGTCAAGTGGATATGTCATCGGACTGTCGATCACAAGGTCGGCGGTTCGAGTCCTGCCGCAGCACTAATGTCCTTTGGCAAGACATTGATCTACATTTGCCACACTCAACCCAGGTGATTTTAATGGGCACCTGGCAGGAATTAATTCCTTGAAATGCTAGAGCGCCGTAATGGCAGCCATGCTAAAACCAGGGTAATAATCGGGAGCGCCAGGAGTGTTAAGTCTGACAGACATGAGTGAGAGCCTAGTATTATTATTATTATTAAAACCGTTACCAGGATCACATCTGACCTGTACCCTATATTATGTAAAATGCATCGCATCGAATTGCATTGCATTGCATGTGCAATCGTCACAAATACATACACTGTATGATACCAGCGGTTATCAGTTCTAAATGTCACATTACCATAAATTCTACTTAGAAGATTATTCAAACTACCAAATTATGAATGCCACAAGCATTTTTGGAAAGAGCTCAGCAATATGATTTTTACGCTTGTGTCTCTACTGATGTCTCCCTTTCCTCATTTTATCGGTTTTCAGAATTCAGGACATGACTTGTTTTGCATTATTTAGCCTGTTCTAAATTATAAGCAGCCATGTTTTATTCTCATTGATATAAAAACGTGAGCATTCAATAAATATTGCGCTCAATCAGGGCATTATTAGCCTGCTTTTTCTCATCTAATTTTTGCTCCTTGCTCTTTGAAACTGGGAAAACAAATGGGAGGCCTGAAGGGGAGTGACATAAAAATGGCAGCTTTGCCTGAAAGATGCTTTAGAAATCTAATAAATTGTCTTTCATAAACAAAGATAAATTAGAATTCTAATATTATTAGCTCCACATCCCTGGTAGCGACTCTGGTATAATAGGGAATGAAAAGGTCACCGGGAAGAGCTGGGGTCTGAGAGAGAGAGAGAGAGAGAGAGAGAGAGAGAGCAAATTGGAAAGAAAATTAAAAATTGACTAAGAGAGAAAGAGAGGGGGAGGATGAGAGAGAGAGAGAGAGAGAGAGAGAGAGAGAAGGAAAAAATGAGTGAGTACAAGAGAACACCCAATACCAGAGGGAGAGCTGGTTGAGTAAGAGAAGAGAGAAAGGTGGAGATAAAAAAGACTGTTGGCGATAAATGTTGAGAAATAGAAAATAAGACATAAATGAAAGAACATTATTAAGGGATTGAGATAGGGGAAAGGAACAGTGTGTAGTAGGAAATCTACATAATTGCAATTAATGAGGAAAAGGAGAGATAATTGACCAGTTGCATAAGAAAATGTAAAGGGAATGAAGAAAAATATTGGATATAAAAAGGAGGGAAACAGAGGGAGAGAGGGAGAGACTCTGATTTGAAGGGGGAAGTGAGATGCAATTTGAAAGACAGAGAAATAAAGAGAAGATGATTGAGACTCAGAGAGACAGAGAGAGAGAGAGAGAGAGAAGATTAATGAATGATGCTGGAGAGGGGCAGGAGAGACAATGAATAAAAGGAGAAAGAGAGAGACAGCTCTGGAGAAAGAGAGAGACCACTCTAGAGAGAGGGAGAGAGGTTGAGATGATGCTGGGGGAGAGGGAGAAAGAGACAATAAGAGGAAGGTGCAAGGAAGTGACAATATCTCTGCCTCAAATTAAGTTACGTTCACCTCTGCAGCCATATAGAAGGCTCCCCTCAAGTCATTGCCCGCCAATAAAGGTGCTGCCTTTAATTTAGAAAAGCATTATTATTTTCCCTGTCGCACATCCTTGGGTGTCAGATTTTAAAATAGCTTTTGAGAGAAGTGTTTATTGAGATATGGAATAAGCGAAGGCTGAACGGAGCTGGCTAAATGTTCTCCCAAATATGCCTGTGTTACCGGAGGTTCCGTCTTCAGACCTAAAGATGATATTTATTTTCAACATATGCATTGATGAAACTTAAATGTGCCTTTCTTTCTCAATTTCAAGAAATCATCTCTTTTTTTTCTACTTATGGGATTGTCTGCTAAAATTTCAAACAAGATTTGCTCAAAATTTCACTGACCTGCTCTTATTCTGCTTCTATTAAAACCAAGTTAATATCGGGATGGACTTCCCCTTTAAAGAGTACCAAGTTTGTTTATACCAAACTCTGAGTGAGAATGGGGTCTTAGACACATATTGAAGTCTTACATTGCAACTGAACCATTAAGTCATTGACCTATGAAGGGATTTCAAATTTAAGAGCTGGCAGCAATTCAACAGGATTTCTTGATTTACAACTTCTCTGAAGTTTACAAGTGCAGGGTTTTCCCCTGACTCAACATTGATCTGCCTCTCCCTCGCTTCCCCTCCCCTCTCTCTCTCTCTCTCTCTCTCTCTCTCTCTCTCTCTCTCTCTCTCTGGCATAGGTCCATACCATAATTAACACAGGCAATGACACAAGAGAAATTAACAGGTCTCCTCAACTGAGTATTATGGTTTTGATTTCTGATGACACATTTCTCATATATATACAAACTTCTGTGAAAATCTCAGGGGTTTATTTTTATTCTGTCAGGCTGAAGCTCTGTATTTGATTCAAAAAATTGGTTAGTTTGGATTTGAAGTGTGGCTCGTCAATCTTCACCAGATATTACTTTTTATTAGCATTGAGGATTTTTTTTTCCTGGTAGGATTCTCTGCTTTTGCATCACAAGTCGACTATGATTGAGGGTCATTGCCTTCAGTCACTTTCTTTCATTTTGTTGGATGTAATATTATCAAGACAGCTTTTTGTTTGCGTCTGTTTTGATAATAAATTGTTGTTTTTTCCCATTTAATTTTGAAAGTATAGATATTTATTGTGTACTTCTCTTGAAAGCTGTAGGTTAGTAAGAAAGATTTTGAAAAATTAATTCTGTTACCAAATGAACCAGTCATAACTTGAAGTTTCATGAGGTATCTTCAGCAGTTTAATTATCAATCATGTAAAAGTAACAAAATATAGACAAATTTGTAAAAATTACAAAGCTCTTAGTTTAGTTGTAGAAGTTCCATGATTGTTATTAAAACACAAATCCCTTTGTTCAAAACTTATAGCTAAATTGTTTTTATAAAAACATTGTTAGCTCTGATTACACAAACATGTCAAAATCCATGTGACATTGATAAAGAGATAGGGAGAGAGACAGATAGAGAGAGAGAGAGAGAGAGAGAGAGAGAGAGAGAGAGAGAGAGATGTGTGTCAGTGACTCAGTACATACATTGAAGACCATAGACCCAAAGTTTACCGTACAATAATCATATTCAGTCAATGTAGTGGAGACAGACATCTCTTTCAGTCGATGTTGACTGAGGGTCAATTGAGCTGTAGAGGGCAGTAGACCTGATTGACATTGGATACTAGTTAGCTGTGTTATTGGATGCAGATCATGCAGAGTTCATTATATTCCGTGATAACTTGAATATACACTTAAGCCAAGTGTTGTTGTTTTTTTTAATGCAAACAGCCATTTGCAGCATGAAGAAATCTAAGAAAATCAGTTATTGGAAAGATCGTCATGTACAAAGAGTTCCAATTTTTTTTAAAATTATGTATAATTGTGTAAATTAATCCATCTGTTGCCTTAGTATTTTTTAAATATATTTTTGGTTGATATTGTAAATTTCTTCATATTTCATTCTCTTTTTTACAGGATTTTACCAACTTGAATTTCCTTCTCCTATTAATATAAATTATGAATCAATCATTCTATTACATTATTTTGTCTACTCTTTTACAGGTATGAAGACATATTTCATCGCTGGTCGCAACGCATCCGCCAGCCCTGCAACCAAATATCATGGCAACATGTCGTCTGTAGCATCACTGGATGGGGCTTCAGGGAGCGCGGCCAATGCGATGGAAGACACTGACAGCGAGCGGGGCGAAGGGAGCGAGGCAGCAAAGCAGGACTTACAGAGCAGGAAACCATTGCTCGCCTCCAACACCACCAATGGCGCTAGTGGCAGCGGGGGTAGTCCAGAGAAGTCTGTTGAGGAGGTCCCAGAGGCAGCTGAGGAAGGCAAGGATGCTGTCCTCAACCATGCTGAAAACCAAGCGGTAAGGGCTCTACCATCCATGACGAATCTTTATTGATTGATGGTTTAAAGACCGTATCCGAACTGAAAATGAAATGGACGAATTATATATCAACGGAAAGCTTAGAAGCCATAGATTACAATAATATCAATTATATGCCATTTTAGTGCCTGTCAGAGGAGTGTCAGCTCTCTGAAATCTCAAAATCCAAAGCTTTGAAAATCGGAAGTTGTCGAACTAAAAACTTGCTATTGACTTGATGACATAATCTTATGTGCAGTACGCATATTTGCAATTACTTTGGATTAATTAAGCATGGCTCATGGCCTCAGCTATATAGGTGAACCAATGAGGTCTACATGTTATGTCGTCACTGTAACTTCGGCAGAATTGACCCCTGTTGAACCGTAATTTGGAGGGGTGCATAAAATGAGGTTTTAATTTGCTTTTTTGCAATAATGAAAGGGTTAAATACTTTTTATTCCTTTATATTTGTATTCTACATTCATTCAGTTTTCCATTTATATTGAGTGGTTTTTTCATCCGATAGGGTGTCATTTAACACACTAATTTCAATTTGTAGAACAACAGTATAGATTTTCACATTGAATAACAGTTGCAATAAAGGTTGCGATGGTGTACATGACAATGTTAGAAACAAAAAAAGTCACAAATTCAATACTTTGAAAGCAGATTGGATATTTAGACACAGGAGTCGATCAACATAATTTTTTTAAAAGGATATTAAGATCTTTATTGGAGAATGGATTATAGCATGAAATTTCACCCAATGTAAAAAATTCTAGCCATCTTTTTCCGACCTGCACAGGCTAGGTTTTATGTACATACCAAACACTGCTTTCCCACAGATTTATTGGGGCATCGGACTACGATCAGTTCAAGACCATTGGGCTCTGGATTTTAAAAACTGTTTTATGATTTGAGTCTACTTTGTATTTGTTTATCTTTGATAGGGAGGAGACGCCAAGCCTGAGAATGGAGGGGTCGTAGGTCAGCCAAGTCCAAAAGCCGAAACCCCGCAGGATGGTCAAGCGAGCCCCCTCACTCTCAACGCATCCATCATCATGCACCACAACGAAGAACCAAACACCGAGAACCAGCTCACTAAATTCCTGAAGGAGGATGGCGAGATGGACTACTTTGAGAAGCCACCCATCAGTCAGTTATCACTTAGGTAAGTCTTAAAGGCATCATTTAACAATGTTAAATCTGAGATGCACGGCCCTACGTGTTATCAGTGTCTGTGATATGGTGTAATATTGAAGCCCTAAAGAAATCACGCTTCAAAATGATCATGAAATGCCTCAAAAAGTAAAAATCTTTGAGTGACCTGTTTTACCATACTCGTTTTCCCCAATAGACTGTAGTGTTATGAAAACCTGTAGAAAAACGCAAAATTTGGTTTTGCTTTCCAATCATAAATATCTTCATAATCAGACAGGCGATCTGCTTGTAAAAGTCATGGGGTTCCTGACTGACCTAAAGGTTTATAATTATCATTGCAGCATTAGCTAAATCCAGGATTTTGTTTCAGAATCTGAGACAAAGTTACGGGATCTCTTTAAGATAGTGTCAACCTCAATGCCCAAATGCAAACCATGATTTCAAGAGAAACGATCAAGTTCCATTGATACCATCCCCCTGCAGGCAGCACGCACACCAGGGAATGCCTGTATTTTTAGTCATAAATTTGCTCTAATGACATGAGCTCTTGGCATTATTTTGTTAAAGATGCAAGGGTTTAGGGCTTGGGTTACAATTGGGTTTTAGGTTAGGATTAGGGTAAGGGTTATGAATAGTATGTAAGTCCTGGGCACCGTCTTACAAAGAGTTCATATCAATCGCAACTATGTACATTAGAGATAGGAGACTGCAAACTTGCAACTGATTGGAGGCCTTGCGATTGATTTGGACCAATCGTAACTCTTTGTAAGATGGGACCCAGGGTTTAAGTGTGGAAATGTGAAAGCCTAATTTTTCTAAATTTAGTCAGCCATATCTGGGCTAATCGCATAAAAAGTGACTTGCTTCCATTCCATTTAGAAAATAGTCCTTGGTGGCTGCAGGCCCCTGAATCATATCATGTAGACTGCAGCCCCCTATGGATATGGTTATCTGTAGCCCCCCATGGGATATGGTAATCTGTAGGTTCTGCAGGCTGATTTCATACCTTATGGTTCCTTGACAATGCTTGTAGGGCAAGCGATGTCAGTGGTTTAGTATTCACTAATTCCTTCATGCAAAGCCCAGCTTAACTGTGGTCGCTAAAAGTTTGTTGATTGCTCCTCAGTTACCCAGCTTTATTTTTTCAAATCCAAAGAAAAAGATGACATTAATAAGGGACTGGTGCACATGAGCCTCCAAATTTTATCTCTAGACCCCCAAAATGTGAAATTTTAGTAGAAGCCCCAGGCAAACTGACCCTAACAATCTAAATCCAAGTACCTTATGAAGAAAAAATGTGTGGAGCCTAGCATAGTAAATTGTTTAGTAGAGTGGTCTATATGGAAAATATCTGTTATTTTGCTGTTGTATTGACTGAAATATTGATTTTTCTCCTTTTTTGTGTATTTTCTCAGGTTCAATAACAGTGAGGTTGAGGACAAGTACCACTCCCAGTTCACTCCGGACTACATGCAACCTGACCGACAACAAGATGCAAACGATGATAAGCGCAACGAACGGCGTCATTCTTCAGAAACCATCTCCACCACTCGCTACAATACCCTCCTTGATGTATGCATCGCTTTTGCCACTTTCATCTTGGTTGGCATCTCTTGTTTCCTGGTGCTCGACATCTCTATCCCCTGGGCTGTCTTATTCCCTGTCATCTCCATCCTGCAGGTGATCATCCTCCTGGCCATGATCCGGGAAGCATTCTGCAGGAATCTAGGCATCATCCTGGCTGAGTACATTGCTGCATTGTTCCACAACTGGTACCGTCGTCACATCCTGGGGGCGCTCCTCCTTTGCTGTCCCGTCATCGCCGTCTTTACCAACTACACGTGCAACGACGATGGCTGCTTTGGTGAGAACCGGCTCTTCTTCTGTTTCCTGATCGTGGTGTCCCTCCTGCACTTCTGTAACTTTGTCCAGCTCAACATGTGGATGAAGCTTCTCCTGGCATTGGTGAGCGGTACCATTCTGATGGTCCTGCTCTTTATATGCAGGAGTTGTCCTGTGATGGTGGACACCGAGTTCTTTGATGGTACTGCACCCACACCTTATGACCTGGTTGATGCTACACCCACCATGATGAGTGACCTGTGTGAAATGAATTCCCATCATTACGTCAACCCGGAGGAAGTCATCCTGGTCATCCTCCTCCTGCTCATCCTCATCTTCGTCTTAAATCGGGAATACGAGATCGGATTCCGTCTCAACTACTACTCCAACTACCAGGCTCTGGTCGATCACGAGAAGATGAAGAGTCTCCAGGAGGAAGCAGAGAAACTGCTGCACCACATTGTGCCACAGTTTGTCACCGAGCAGCTCCGAACCACCTCCAAGTTCTCCCAGAACCACGACAATGTCGCCGTCATCTTCTGCAGCATCGTCAACTTCAATGACTTCTACGAGGAGGCGTACGAGGGTGGCAAGGAATGCATTCGTGTTTTACATGAACTTATCAGTGACTTTGACAATCTGCTCAACGATCCTAAATACAAGGAGGTGGAGAAGATCAAGACGATAGGTTCTACCTACATGGCTGCCTGCGGTCTTCGTCCCAGCGAGAAACCAAACAATGTACAGACATTAATCACTCTCATGGACTTTTCTGATGAGATGATGATGCAATTACAGAAATTTAATGATGATGTTCTCAGCATGACGATTGGTGCGTTCAACTTCATCTTGAGGATAGGGTACAATCACGGGAAGTTAACCTCTGGTGTGATCGGCACCACCAAGCTCCTCTACGACATCTGGGGTGATACTGTCAATGTAGCCAGCCGTATGGACTCTACGGGTATGCCCGGGCATGTCCAGGTTACAGAACACTCTATGACAGTGCTAGAACCGTATTATGAATTTGAGAAGCGAGGGGAAGTGAAAGTCAGGGGCAAAGGGGATATGACAACCTATCTATTAGTGAAGAAGAGACCTGTTCCTCTGACGGAGACTCAATAAAGGTACAAATAGCTGCAAGGGATTCTATATTTCAAGTCGTTATATTGTGTGGCTTAATGTGAATGGGGATAGCAGGTCTATGATGTTGGGAAAAGGGTTTTGGAGCTGATTGGCTTCTAAGGTTTCAGCAATCCGAAATCGGTTTAATGAATAGTAAAACTTGAATGTAAATGAAAGAAAGAAAAAATTTAATGTAATTTTCATAATATTATCAAGAGGAACTTTTATATGAGAACACCATTTTACACTGAGATGACAAATTATGAATTTATATCATTTTATATCATTTTATATCTTTTTTTTTCCAATCGTTTTTACTGCATTTTCATACATTGTTTCTTTTCTTTCTCCTTTCAGTTTTGGTGTTTCAGAAAAATCAGTCATGTGAGTCTCAACCTGTGATGAACTCCAGCTCCATCCCAACCGCAACGAAACGTACAGAGCGACGATTGAATTCCTGCACTGCTGAACAGAGCATCTCACTTACACATCAACAGTGTAGCACATGAATGCTGAGTTCACACACCTTCAGAATCATGATGGAATCATTTAAACAGGGTTTAGCTGTATTCATATTGCCATGTGTCCTCTCTATTTTGTTTTTACCTGATAAATACATTTGTATAATTACTGAAAGCACAGGTGGGAGGAGATTTAAATTTCCATTTTGCTTTCATGCAGTGATGAAAGGAAAATGGTTGACAGAGCCGAAGACGAGTGCAGAATTAGAGCTGAGTGATATTTGTCCACTTCTGCTGGATACAAGATGGTGGTTTTGTTTCGACTGGAATACCGCAGTCACACACTAGACCGACAACAGACTGAACTCAAAATACATTACCTTGAATGGAACAGGGGCCCGTTTCATAAAACCTGTTATCTGTAACAACTGCTAAATTTCTATGACAAATTTGCTCTCAGCCAATCAGATGCCATGATTTCAGTAGCTTATAACAGTAGCTTGTAACTTGTTATTGATAACAAGTTTTATGAAACGGCCCAGATTTGGTTGGTTTGGAGACCGTGTAGAGTCGGTTTTTGACATTGTGACTGAGGTAGGAAAGAAGTATGTCCTTTGTACAATACTCATGGCTATGCACGCTCATTTTCTTGATAACGTGACATTATAAATACTAGGTACAGTTTGCAATAGCAAAGTAAAGAGAGTAGTGGTCTCTAAAAGGGATATGGTAGGTGCACTGTTTTTGCACCAAACCTCTCCACACAAACGCATGGTGGACACTGTATCGTCTGTTTGAAACCAAAAGGGCATTAACGCTGTGTTTAGGTATGTGAGTTAACGCCGTCTGATTCTTAAGTGCTGATATTGTCATGCAAGATGATGATACATCACCAGTCAACAAATATATTGATCATAGTTTGGAAATGGTAGTGGGAGATAGAAAACATGTATTTGTTTCAAACTGTTTTCTGAAATATTTGTCCATGCACAAAGCAAAAAAAAACATCGAATTATCTAAATGTAGATGAATTGTACATGTTTTATTTTTAATCAAAATTCTCTTGTTTTATACAAATCTTAGTTTTCAAGTGCTTTTGCTTTCATGTAATAGTATAGCTTTTATTAAAGACCCTCTCCAATGAAAATACAACTTTATATATTAATGGAAAGCTGAATGAACGTAGAATACGAGTGTAAAGGAAAACAAAGTATTTCTTCTTTCGGTATTGTACAAGAGCAAATTAAAACCTCATTTTCCACACCCTTTCAAATTACGCATGAACAGGGGTCAAACTTGCAGTACCATAGTGAAGGTGAGGACATACGGTAATATTTTGACCCGATCGGCTTGCCTATATAGCTGAGGTGAAGAGCCCCCATGGTCCCCTCTTTCTTATGTTAATTGACAACTGATTTGATGAGATAACCACCTGCCAGTGGCCACGCAGGGAGGTCTAATCCCTCCTGGCCAAACTAGTGCAGCTAGGCTTTAAGAGCACTCTTCTTTGAGTGTAGTAACACAACTGCATAATACAGCATTCTAGCACCAGACTTGTAATTTAATATATTGTCCTGTTTGTGCTTATCTATGATGCTGTCTATCATCGTTTGTGATCTCCAGTAAATGTGCAACAATTGGGCCTACCTCCTTCTGATCTAAACAAAAACTCAAACTCAAATGTGTGTGTTTACCACATACCTATGACATTTGTCTCAACATATAGTTTATTTCTTGTAGTTTTGAATAATCTTTGATAACTTTCCACATTTCATTTAACTCTACTGAACTATTGGAAATAGATGGTAAATTGGACAAGTATGCAGCAAAATTCACAGATGTTTATTTTTGTATATGATTTTGAAAAATTGAAATAGCATAATGAATTATGGAATAGTTTTCATTCATCAGGAAATATTTGTGTTTAAGCAATGCACAATGAAACTGAAATTACAACAGTGTTATCAATTTGTGTGATGCATGTAGTTATAAGATTATCTTTTATAAGTAATAGTATACTTTTATATGAACTGTTAACCAATGCCATATTATGTGACATTTTTAATAATCATAGGCCTGTATCATAATATTAAAGTGAAAAAATGAATTGACTTTTTCCATTGAATTAGAAGAAAAGATGATGAAACGGAATAAAATGATGGCAGCAGAAAGTCTATATCTAATCTTTGATTGTAGGAGTTAAATGAAGGGGCTGAGTAAGATCATGAATCAAAATTTATTCCTGGAATTTGCTAGGATTTGGAATATAGATTTATCATAAAAATATGCAGGCTGTTTAAAAAAGGAAGAAATCATCTGTTTTGATTCAGAAGGGCATTAACTCCTGTACTTTAACACACAAGTTAGAGCCCTTCTGGCACTGAACAGACAATATAAAAGAAATCGGGCTCATTACTAGTTGGAAGTGAAATCTGGAAGATCTAGAGGCAGCATCGCTAATGCATATAATAATAATAATAATAGTGTAAACTTATAGAGCGCACACACCGTCCAGGGACGCTCATGGCGCTAGCTCAGCAACAGTTCTCTTTGATACAAGTAAAGTAAATATCCCCTGCAAATCTTTTAGGCTGTCTGTGTGGATGTGTTTTACATGTTCAAAGCGACTAAGAAGCTCTTTCCAGTTTATACAAGTGTTAAGTCCAAGGTGATATGGTGCCTCGTACACTATACGTATTGTGGCGTTACAAAGATGAAATGACATCAAATTGATTATTTTTACTTAATATTTGATATTAAATGCACCTGCGTTTGGACGGAGCCAAGATTTAGTGTGGCTGGCTATCATCTTTACATAATCACCAGACATTCTACAATCTTAGAGGTGGTTTGTAAAATAAAGATCATATACCTTGGACTTGCCCCCCTCCCCCCCCCCCCCCCCTAGAGATATATTATGTTTGCTAATTGCCCCCCCCCCCCCCCCCCCCCCCACTCGGTGTTATTTAGGGTACGCATATGCATGTTCCCTCCTTTTGAAAACAGTCCGGTGTGTAAAGTCAATACGAACCAGATTTGTGTTTACTACGAGCCAGACTTTGGTGCGTGAAAAGTACCCCTTTACCGGACATTTTGGGAACACGCATGGTATCCCTCCGTTCACGGAGTGGGGGGCTGGTGCTAATTGTACTCATGCTGTAATACAGAGGTACAAGATGCCATCTAGTCCAATGGTTTGATCATGGCATGTGAGAGAGGGCCGCTAGGGTAGGATGCACTCTCCAGTATGAACAAAGAGAGTGACATGTGATGAGGATGGTTCATGTGCTAACCTATATGAAATCGTTATTGCAGAGGGGTGTTTCACAAAGATCTTAAGTTGAACTTATCTCTAATTCGGACTTAACAATTATGGAAAGCCGTTAGCATCTTTGAAAATATTTTGTAAAAGTTATTTTAAAAGGCATTAAATGTTGATTCAAATCATTCATATTTTCTATTATCAAGGATATTTCATGTTCTTGATGTAAAATTTATGAAAAGTCTAAAATACTTGAATTTTTGCTTTTGAATAAATTTAATTGTAAGCCTACAAATGGCTCTCCATAAAACTTAAGTTCAACTAAGAGTTAAGTTCGACTTAGAATCTTTGTGAAACACCCCCCAGGTCATGCAACGAGTGTACATAAAAGGTCATATTTTAAGGGGAAATGTGGTTTGAACCCTTACCTCAAATTTCCTGAGATTTCTCTCTCGTTGAGGCAATTTTTGAAAGGGTTAGTGTTGAGGACTTAGTTCACGATGCTGCCCCAGTTGAACACGCAGGGCGCGACAAACCCGCTTGCCCGACGTCCCGGGGCAACCAAATTGAGCCGTCGGGCAAGTAAATCAAATTATCACTTGCCCGATTCGGGCAAGTGATACTTTTACAGTAATTTCCTAGTGTCCAAGAACTCTACCATTCACCCGTCAACTTCTTACCCGTCGTCAAAATCCAGAAGCAAAAAAGCGATCGTTCCGATTTCGAAAAAACTTCACAGACAGCTAGCCAGCTCAGCTAGCTCAGCGCGCATGCAACAGTGACACTTCAAGCCATGAATGCCGCTCCGCCTCCACGCACGGCCGGTGTCATAGGCGATTTGTTCCGTGCAGGCGATCGGTTCCTCCGGAACCGATCGCCTGGATATGTACCCGCCGATTTGTTCCGGATTCGTAGATTCGTTCCGCTAGTCACAGGCGATCGGTTCCGGCCAGGCGATCCGTTCCGAATCTCATCGGAGAGCGTGCGTGCTCACGTATTATTGAATACACGCCATGGTACACCCCTAAAGCAAAATGAACTATTCTGGTCGGCCTTTGCAACCAATCAAACTTCTCCAAATTAGCTACACCAACGATTGCCAATTTGAGAACTTTGTATAGAAATGCAGATTCCCGTTGTTCAAATATGTTGATAATTGCGGCCAATGATTGACCACAAACAGCGCCGTCGCGAAGCGACGGGGACTGGGTGGTCTAGCAAAAAGGGCAGTTGTTGCCATAGGCTTAGTTTGCCTGTAAAAGCAGATGTCGGGGTGTTTTCTAATCAGGCCTTCTAATTTGGTTTGAATGCTGCTTTATATGATATCGTGTTACGTCAACCACCTATTACCGGGCATCGATCATCACAGAATCTAATTATGCATGTGGGCTGCATGCATGATGTACATGTAGACTCTAGTTTAAATGAAAGAGATGCGGGGTGGGGTGGGGGGGGGGGGGGGGGCCGGGGTCAACACAAAAATATTTCAAAAAAAATAATATTGGTTTTCATTGCAACAATAAATACAAAAGTATCAAGATAAAGCTAAAATTTATTTTTACCATGTTTATTCGACACAAGTAATAAAAATATACGCGATTATATAAGCAGAAACGTTCGGCCAATGTCGGATAAGAACGGCGGCTTTCGAACGTATCTGCGAACGAGTCGATCCAGTAGATTCGTTCCGAGGAACAAATCGGCGCGCCGATTTGTTCCGCGGAACCCGGAACAAATCGCCTACCACACCGGCCGTGAGCTAGCTAGAGACAGCTAGCGCGATCGTACCAGCTGCGAGCTTATTCGCGCTCTCTCTCTCTAGCTCTGCAGGCCGCACCGACAGGCCTTTGCTATTCTCTGATTGCCGATTGGTTGAATCACGCCAAATATGACGTCATTATTCTAGGGAAATGAACACGTGCGAATCGGAATGGAATAAACAACAGGGATTTTCTAGTAAGTACAAAAAGTCAAATGTTTGATATTTATTCATAATGACTGTTAATGATTGTGAACATATTATTTAAAACTCGCTGCTCATATAAATCAGATGAATGTGAATCTGATTATTTATGGAGAATCAATAAAATGCGTTTTTTAAACCTTCAACCATCCTTTGTTGACCATTTTCTTTGACATATTAGGTTATTATTCAGTACAGTTACACTGTACATGTATGTGCATTAATTTGCTATCTAAAACACTAACTTATCATTACGAGATAATAAATGCTTTAACCTCGAGTCCTTTTTCGCTTTAAAGTTTTGGGCAAGTGGAAATATTGTTTGGGCAAGTAAATTGAAAACCCACTTGCCCGACAGGGCAAGTGGTGAAAAAAATTCTTGTAGCACCCTGACACGGTTGTAATTCTTGTTATAATTCTTGTTAATGATGCTATGATTTGTGGTAGTCTCGTTTTTTATACACGTATTAAAATTGAAATGGAATTGTGTAAATGTTATATCGAAATATTTCCATTTAACCATCACATGTTCCCTGTAATATTTGTACACTGCAGATCCCTATCTTATATATCTATACGTAAATTATGTAGACATTTTTTCTCTTGTATATGTTGAAAAGTTTTTAACAAGGGATGGCCTGATCCTGAATTTGGCCTAGGATGGTAGAAAAATGTGATGCTTTTCTTAGTAGTATAAATATAGTCATTTTGAAAGCATAAACTATGCTTCAATTATCAAGCCATGTTTGTGAAAAGGAGTGAGAGAGAGAGAGAGAGAGGTGGAAGATGGAGGAGGGAGTGCACATGTGTGTGTGTTGTGTACAGCTATGATTTGTTATATGATAGGCTCATGTAAGTGAGGAATAGTGATATGTTTTTCTGTCTGAAAAATGAAGAAAAAGACTGAATTTTGTCATTGTTTTGTAACGTAGAGTATCATGTAAATGGTGCCTACAGTCAAATGGAAAATATAATTATCTCTTGCTAATGATCGATTCCTACTACAATTAGCATGAAGTCATAGTGTTTGGCTTAGTTCGGAGTCCAGTGTGTTTGGCTTAGTACAGAGTCCCGTGTGTTTGGCTTAGTATGGTGTCCAGTGCTGGCATGCATAGGCACATTCACTTGGAATGTGTGCACTTACAGGAGACTTTCAGTTACATTATTTGGTAGATGTAAAAAATGAAAATAAAAATCTAGCCATCGTGACATGTATCAGGCCAGAAGACAGTGTCATGAAGTGTGTTTAAAGTACATGTAAACAGTACATATATAATACTTTATGCTATCGATATAATGTTGTACGAAAAGTGCAGTTTGTAATATAGATATAAATACTACTAAATGGCAGATCATATTGCATATGTGCTTTTAATTGGAATGTAAATGTAGATCATGGGTGTATAAACTTTTTTTATTATTTTGGTTTGAAGTTTGCTGATCTTGACTGATTTTTTGTTTGTCATTGCTGTGAAATATGAATTTTTATTTGCCGAGTATCCATACTAACCAATGGTAGATCGATATTGACTATTACATGATAAGATACAAATAAAGAATGCAATATAATTGCAGCTCTGTTTTCTAGTCTCTTTTGTTTGTGCGTTTAGGTTAACCTGTGGGAAATGTGGCTCATTGTACATGAATATACAAGTTCAAATATGTATTTAAACTTATGGATGCTTCTCTTAAAGGTAATACAAAGTTTTGGGAAATTTTGAAAATTGGGTGGATAGTGATTCTTTATAATTTTGATATATTTGTATGCCCATGTGGATGTATTATAAGCACTGGAAAATTTAGCCCCTAAAACACTTCTGCTTTGGAGAAAAATTGGATGTAAAAATTTACCGGTGCTCCAGGTAAATTTTGATGAATTTCAAATAGCGCCTACGGCCGTACAATGGTAGAATGGTACCATGAAAATCTCAGAATATGTAGTTGTGATATATAATTTCCAAACGGGAATAGCTAATCTGTTGATTTTAGTCAAGAAGCATTGCTTTAATTATAGCTTTAATTAATATCTTGACCTTGACTTTGAGAGGTAGCTATACAACATAAAGGGTTTATTATTTACAATTTTATAACTTAAGACTTGATTTTAACCGCGACAACGATCACTGAATATTGTAGGATTGCATATGCTTCCAATATGTGCAATTGATCCAAATTCATGACCCCATACCAAAACTTTGTGTCACCTTTAAAGGTACTATGTCCCATTTGCAGGCCAAGAAAAATGAAAAGTTTACTTCCAACGGCGTTTGAAAGATAATTCTGATTTAGAACTTGAAAATGTCTTTAATTGGGAAAATAACGACTATTAGTTGTTGGATCGACTTAAGAGCTATAGAGCCAGTAAGGAATAGTCTGATTTTCAGACCATTGTACCAATTGGTCGTTTGTTTATGCTGCGCAACGATTCAATCAGTTTAATTCTGGCCATTACAAGAAGTAGGTATTGGGTGTAGACAAATGCTCATGTACCCTTTACAGTTCATTTTATGTATGGTATTACCAAAGAAAAAAAAATCCAGTCAGTCACTCATCATATTCATAATTCCTGCAAAGTTCTACAGAATTTGATGTTGGCTGCAAAAGGAACATAGTATCTTTAAAGCCCTGATAGACTACAACTTCCTCCTCCCTTCTCCTTCTCCTTCTCCCTTCTTCTCCTCCTCCTTCTTCTCCTCCTTCTCCTCCTCCTCCTCCTCCTCGTTATTATTATCACCGCTACTATCATCATTATCATTAAATCATTATTTTTATTATTTTTATTATTTTTATTATTTTTCAAAATTTCGATTATTGTCATCGCCACCACCAACATCAGAAGTCAGTGGCAGGTCGAGGTGGGGGCCGCAGCTCCACCCCTCCCCCTTTGGATGCTTTAAGCAAACATGAAAAGAGAGAGAGAGAGATCAACAGAAGAAAAAGGAGAAATATATGAAATTGGGTATAAGAGAAGAATAGGGGGCAATAGAGAGAAGAAAATGCTACCGTAATATAATAGGGGCTGTGTAGATATCAAGGAGAAAATTAAAATTTCTAACGCTCGAGACGGCTATCCTGAAGGTTCTACATTGCTTTTTAAAAACTCTAGTACTTCCGGGGCTCCGCCAACTAGACCCCCGGCAAAGGCTCTGCCTCTGCACCCCGCAAGAGGTCCCCTGCATGGAACCCAATCGTAAAGAAGTCGTTCAGAAGACAACCGTTTTTTCTATTAATTAAATTATCTTTAGGAGAGAGCGTGTGAGAAAGAGCCAGAGAATTGATTTCCAACGAAATAAACCGATACAGGCAGTACAAATTTCAAGGAATATAATTATTAGAGTTTCTATCGCTCAAGACGGTTCTCTTGAAGGTTCTGAATTGCTAAATCTCGAGAGTGTTCTGAGGCTGGACCTCCAGCAGGGGCTCTACACCAGCCTTCATCTCGTCAGGGGCCCTAAGGCAAGCCCCTTTACCCCAATCGGAAAGGGTTCTCACTGCGCTTAACGCACAAATCCTGGATCCACCGTTGGTAGTAGTATTAATTCAACTCAATTCAATGTATTTCCACTTTAAAAACAATTTACAAATCAATAACATATGCATATGAATACTAGTGGCGGGATCATGAAAAGCACTTAATGGCTCATTGCAAATGACCCCTTACAAGTATACACATTATACATTGTAAGAAAATATCAACAATTATAACGGGAAAAACAGGATAGTAATAGTACTGGTGTAGTTATTATTATTTTTATCATTCTGGACTACACACCTTAATAAAGAATAAATGATAAAATGCGGGGATTATCTGTCACTAAGAAAAATTCTCTATGATAAAGTGTACACCTGAATTCCATGTTTTGTCTTAAGCAAAATTATGAATAATATAGTCAATAGAGTTTTCAAAATTATTGAAACATGGAAGTGGGTCAAACTTACAAATTCACCCTTTTCACAACCAGGAATCCTTTGGTGTTCTTTCATGGATTACATACAACATAATCTTCATCTGTGGAAAAAAAAACATATATTTTTTCTTTTAACCTTAATGTATCACTCCAAAAAGATCGTACTTTTTCACAATTAAGACATAAATGAACTTACGTCTGTTCATGATTTTCACAAAAAGTACACATTGTAGAAGTACTTGCACTTATTTTATAAAGAAAACGTTTCCTCATTGTATTATCTACTGATGACCTTTATAGTAACGTAAAACGGGATATATCCAAATTAGTGAATCGTTTATATTGTATTATTTTGTAAATCACTTTGCCATTTATCCTGGTGATTTATTTCTGAGATTTTTACTAACAAAAATGTCCACTTTCTTTTTCAAAATGTCCATGTTACAGAATATTTGTCCAACTAGTAAGAACTGAATAGAATAACAAAAATTAATGTCACAGAAAGTTAAATCGACTTTTGATTTAATCAAAAGACACAATTGAACCATCAATGTGGAAAAAATTCTTAACATATACCCGGGGGCGGCGGAGCGACTGCCATAACTGAGGGGGGGGGGTCACTAACAGAAAGGGCACTTTCTGGAGAGAGAAAAGGGTCACCTACAAAGGGAAATCTAAAAGCGAAAATACACAATTTTGTAGACATTGGTTTATACCCCTACATTGTGATTACATTATCTAGGATGCTTTTAATATTTGTTTCTCTTTATACATCATACAAGATTATGCATCATACTTTGCAGTTGGGTGTGATGATCAGAATTTTCATTAGCGAGTGAGCGAGGAAAAATTCAAAGATTTGTGAGGTCGTAGTGCGAAAAATTACATCTTATAAAGAGGGGAAAACCCAATCCTGATGGGATTATAAGCAAATTCTCATAACGGAAGATTGAAAAGACCTTTGATATAAGTAACATAATGATATCATCTACACATGCGAGTGAGTGTAGCGAGCGAGCTTCGGGGGGGGGGGGGGTCGCTTTAAATTAGGCCCGGTACGTTTAATGATGAGAGGAAAAGGGGACACTTATCGAAAGGGATAAGATGATGATGATGATTCACAACATTTGTATGGCGCCATATCTGTTTCAAAACACATTCATAACACACATATTAGAAAAGAAAAAGAGCACATGTCAAAGTACAAAGGGTAATTATCAGACGTGAAAATGGGGCACTTTTTATACCGGCTGAAAAGAGGCACTCACCACGGATGAAAAAAGGCACTTTCAAGAATGGTAAATAGTCATTTGTCGACGGAAATGGGGCACCCATTATATTTTGATAGGAGCATTTATAAGAGGTGAAAAGGGGGCATTTATGAAAAGGGGGCATTTATGAAAAGGGGATAGGTCCCTTATTAGAAAGGAAAAGGGGCACTTCTTACAAAAGTAAAAGGGGCACTTGTCAAAGTGAAAGGGGCACCTCTCAAATTTTAATAGGGTAATTATCAGAGGTGAAGGGGCACTTATCAAAAGTGAAAAGGGGCACTTCTCGTACCTGAAAAGGGGCACTTATACTAGAGATTAAAAAGAGCACTTATGAGAATGGGAAATGGACATTTATTGCAAAGGAAAATGAAAACTTGTCTAAGGGAAAGGGGCACTTATCATAGGTGAAAAGTAATAGGGGCACTTCTCAAACTAAAAGGGGCACTTTTGAAATACTGTGTCATATGCCCCCCCCCCCCCACCCCGGAGCGCCGCCTCTGCAGATATCATATCAGAATTAAAATGTCTTATATTGAGCGGTTTTTCGTCTACCAGTATATGATAATTCAGGCAAAGTGGTTCTTAAATTTAATTGGGTTGTATAGTATTTAGTAACTCCATGCAATCAATATAACATTCCAGAAAGATCTGCATATTCATTGAACATTAAATGATCAGAGCGGAGATTGCCGCTGAAGAAAAAAAAATCACCTCCCATATGTCTCAGAGAATGTGCAAAAATGTTTTTTCCATTTATTTTTGTTTCCTTCAACAAAGTACATGTATCTCTTTATCCAAGTAACTTTCATTGCACGGTTAAAAAATAATAGATGGACATTTTAAGTCCTCCTTCTTTACATTCATTGGTATTTGACATTTAATGCACCTTTGTTTGGACGGATCCAAGATTACGTAATGAATATAAAGGAGGATTACTTCTTGCTCACGATTCAACATGAGTAATTCAAATTAAAAAAATAAAAATAACGTCAAGCTACATGAAAGCGAATGGTTAAGTTATATCATGTAATAATTAGGTAGATTCTTTTATCATTATCCATTAATTCGATATTTTTATAATCCCCCGCTCTCTCTCTCTCTCTCTCTCTCTCTCTCTCTCTCTTTCTATTTTTCTCTCCCTCTCTCTCTCTCTCTCTCTCTAGTGATGTAACGTGGGTACAGAAATAATGGGGGTGTTACCAAGGGAGGGGGCATCAATCTTCATAAATTAATAAAATACGAACTTAAAGGTATTACAAAGTTTTGGTATGGGGTCATGAATTTGATTCAAATAAGCATATTGGAAGCATATGCATTCCTACAATATACATTAATCGTTGTCCCGGTTGAAATCGAGTCTAAAGTTATGAAATTATAAATAATAAACTCTTTATGTTGTATAGCTCCCTCTCAAGGTCAAGATATTAATTTAGCTATGAAACAATGTTTCTTGACTAAAATCGACCGATTAGCTATTCCCGTTTGGAAATTATATATCCCAACTACGTCATATTCTGAGATTTTCATGGTCGCAGCTACCATTGTACGGCCATAGGCGCTATTTGAAATTTATCAGAATTTACCGGGAGCACCGGTAAATTTTTATATTCAATTTTTCTCGAAAACACAAATGATTCAGGGGCTATTTTTTTAGTGCTTATAATACATCCACAGGGGCATCCAAATATATCAAATTGTAAAGATTCACTATCCACCCAATTTTCAAAATTTCCCAAAACTTTGTATTACCTTTAACGGGCCCCTGAATAGAGGATATTTTAGAGGGTCCTATATCATATTTTTTATATTCCATCTCTCTCTCTCTCACTATATTTCCCCCGTGTTTTTTCGTTTTTTAATTATTATTTCGCCATGCGATCGGCGGCACGTGCCCCACCCCGCATCGAACCACCTATTTTTGCACCTCATGCAGAGAAATCCAAAACAAGTAAAATATTGTTCTTAACCATTAAAAATGACTGTGCAATCACAGAACGCAATCTTTAAATTTTGTGCAAGGTCAAGTTTACAATGATTCTACAATCATTGTCAACTGAGTAAATCACTAATAATATATAGGCCTACTTGTTAGTAACGATTATTTTGAATATTTGAAGCAGAGTTTTATTTTTTGGGTGGAGTATTTTGTTTGCAACTACATGTAGTATTTTCACGGCATGAAACACTCACGGCGGTGATTTACATTCACATTATTTTGCTATTGGCTTATTCTACGTTTACGTGCAACTATTATGAGAGCAGAATGTTACCCTAGCCCTCTGAAAAGCATGGGCGGATCTAGCCGGCGGCACTGAGGAGGGGGCCAAAGACGGGGGCCCAATTCGTGAGAAAATATTTAGTGGCGAAACAGCCAGCCGGTGAATAAGCGGGAGGGGGTGGTAAGGAGCACTATTTTTTCTTTTTTGGGGCCCTCGAAAATTTGAAAATTCGCACCCCCCCCCCCCCTTTGAGCGCCAGGAGAGGGGCCCATCTATTTAAAAAAAATAACGTGTTTTTACCTGTTTTTTCCCCCGGGATCACCCACTGCTGAAAAGTACCCCTTATTTCCTCCTCCAGATAATTGTTTAGTCAAACCAAAAAAGAGACCAAACATAAAACAAACGGGAAGTTTGTAATGGCTTTTTCTGAAAAGAAACAAAATCAGATATTGAACTTGTTTAGTTTGCAACTACTTATCTTACACGATCGAGATATAATGTTGGTCCTTTTCTTCTAGAAGTACATAATCCACTCAGACTATATTACCAGTGAGAACATTTACGAAATTCCCCCTCCCCTTTTTGAAATTCTCAATAGCACTTAGCAGGTGAAGGCGGTCGCTTTCGGCCCCTGGATCCCGCCCTGGATTCGACATTGTTGACACCACATAGCACTTAATTTCTGCTGATTTCAGTGACATCATGTCCATGGATTTTAATGTCACAAGAATAATGTTAATCCTTAACATAGCCGAATAATCATGGTAATATATGCAGGAGTATCGAGCCACTAAACGAATGAGGAAATTCAAAATAATAACCCCGTGTGCTCTTTTATGCATTATCACCCTGGCATGCATTGCCCCGGAAAGGGGTGTGGCCAATTGTGTCCATGCGCAATGAAACGGGGGAACCCCGGCGCAATGTAGACCCGAAATACGATAGGCTCCGCCCACTCTCATGGATCTCGTGCAGCTATCTCGTTGAGACAGCGTCAACAAGGAAATGTGAGAGGGCTATGGCGAGACAAAATTATGTGGGACGGATCCACTGAGCGATACACTGCGTAAAGTTCCGCGGACGGATCTGAGCGATAAGAAGAGAGGACACGGGCTGCATTGGATGATCATGTCAGGCAATGAAATATATATTTTATAATTCATTGCATGACGGACCTGACATCATTATTCAATTCGAGTCAATTTCATTTTTTCAGAAATTCTATAAAAATCACAATAAAAACACACAAAAAGAAGCTATCAGAGTCATGATAATTATATTCAAGTTATTAGCTAACAACAATCAGATAAAATATTCGCTGCCATTATAACGATCAGTTCCACTTTCAAGTTTTTGTTTGTTAGTTGTTTCTTGTTTTTGCTAGAATATTATTTTTCTATTATTTTTCATTTTTGTTTATCAGAGTGGGTCCTACATGTACCACCACTGTTGTCACTTTACCATTCATCCGCATTTTCTTCACTGGAGCTAACAAGTTTCTGTAAGTACTGTAAAAAACAAATTCCTGTAATGTAAAAAAACAAATTCCTGTACTGTAAAAAAGTACACGGATGTTTTATTTCATAGAAGTTTCTGTACTGTAAAAAACACATTCCTGTAATGTAAAAAACAAGTTCCTGTACTGTAATAAAGTACACGGATGTTTTTATTTCATATAAAAACACGTTTTTGTACTGTAAAAAACAAGTTCCTGTACTGTAAAAAAAAATACACGGATGTTTTATTTCATAAAAAAACAAGTTTCTGTACTGTAAAAAAAAATCCTGTAATGTATAAAACAAGTTCCTGCACTGTAAAAAAGTACACGGATGTATTATTTCATATTTTTGTTTATTCGCAACTTTTTACGCACCTCCCCCGGCTCCCCTATATTTTCCTTGTCCGCAGGTGTCACCCATATTGAGACCGCCACCACTATTACCAACCAACACAGAGTGAGTCTTACATGAACCACCACCGTCAGTATACTGTTAATTTTATCATTCATCCGCTTTTTCTTCGCTGGAGCTAACCGAAGTACACGGATGTTTTGTTTCATATAAAAACAAGTTCATGTACTGCAAAAAAAAAAATTCCTGTTCACTCTATATTCACTACATTTTCACTCTCCAGAGGAGTGACGTCCGTGATCACTCGATTTTTTTTAGAGAGTAACACAAAGGTTCCTGTACTGTTAAAAAAAGGTACACGGATGTTTTATTTCATGTTTTATTTTATCAGCAACTTTTCACACCCCCCCCCCCCCCGATATTTTCCTTGCCAACAGGTAGTCTGCAGCATATTGAGACCACCACCACTGTTACCAACCAATACCACCACCATCACTATACTGTTGTCATTGTTATATACGCACTTTCGTCACTCGAGCTAACACGCCCACAGCTCAGTGGGGTCATTAATTTTCTGCCGGGTATATCAACATCACCCGTATCACCATCAACATCTTCATTGTCAACCACATTAAACAAAAACAAAAAATCCTCGTCCTCATCCTCCGTCCGTTTTTGTCTCCTCCTCGTTCCCCTTTGCTATTTCCTGCCTCCTCCTTCCCCGTCCTTACAGCGGCGTCGCCAGGGAGCCGCTGGGAAACACGGGGCACATGCATTCCCAATGCCTAACACCAGGCACGTAGCCACGGGGGGGGGGGGGGGGGGGGGGGGGGGGGGGCACGTGCCCCCCCCCCCCAAAAAAAAAAAAATCGGTTGAACTTTTTTAGACCCCTTTTTTTATTTTTACCTCGATCGATTACATACTAAACATCAAACTCTGACTACGTGCCTGCCTAACACACCACGCTTAAACAAAAACCAAAGAGTATAGTAACGAGCTCTCAATATACTACTATCCACTCGCTTCAAAATGCATAAACCCACTCAATCCATATGCTCTATCGCCATGAATTAAGACTATTTAGTGTCTCTTTTGACTCGGGCTCCACCGCAAATATTTCGTCGCCCCCTCCCCTACTTAAACTAGAGAAAGCAGAGAAAAGGATGCTTGGTCCATGAGGGGGGGGGGGGGGGGGGTGTACGCAGATAATAAACGTTACATTTTCGAAGCTATACATTTGTCAAAAAAAAATCTTTTCAAGAGCTTCTATGGAGGCCTATTCTATATCGCGCTGTTGATTTTTTTACAACTGTATACAAACTTCCTGTGTGCATAAATACGCACACACCAGTGTTGCATAAATAGATAAATGAATACAGATATAAATTATGGGGATATAACGTGTGTGCTGCATATTGTTACCCCTTCCACCACATTGGGGACCTGTCCACTCCTTCCACCACCTCCTCCTCTCCTACTTTTCTCTCGAACACCACTCGATTACAGTTTAGGGAGCCGCTCAAAATAGTGAAATGTAAATTATGTTACTGTGAACTTTTCTGAAGGTTAATATCAATGTCAAATTAAAATTATTATAAAACCTGAGCAAGGCCTGTTCGAGATAAGTGCATTGATAAGCAAGACATATACGATGTGAGCATACATTCTAGGCGTGATCTTTTTATTATCATACCACATATTTTCAGATAAACTGGATCTAACCCCTCCCACCCCCGTCCACCAGACCCATCTCAACCTTGCTCAAACAATAAACTCTTCACAAAAGATACTCCAGACCATTGACGTGCCTGATCAGGCAGCAACGATGGCGCGCATGTGCACGTGCGCTAAACATTTTGAATCGGATTTCGGGGAGTCCCCCACCTCCCAGCTTGGTTTACCCTCTCGGCGCAGGCTTCGCGAAAGTTGTTTTCTTTTTTGTTGCCAGTCACTTCTTTTATAGGATATATCGAAGTGCAGTGAATGAGTCTTGGTGACTTTCATAGTGTGATGCTATTCATTGACAGGAACAGCGAATAAATAGGTTGGAAATCCTATATAGGCCCAAAGGTTTTGACATTGTCGGATATCTTTGTAATTTTCCTCAAATAACGTTCACTTTAGGCCTTTCCGTGGTTTCGACTTGGATCCTTGATAATAATATTTGTACTGTGCATTGTTGTTTTATTTTAGGTATTATTTTACAATAACGCTAGGCAGAGCGTGGGCCCCTCACATTGAGGAAAGTATAATCTACTATCGTTTTTTTAATTCACACATTGTTTTCACAATTATTTTACATTCTTTAAAAGAAAAAAGAAGAAAAACTATAAGAAAGAGTTGAGGGAGGGAGGGAGAGAGAGAGAGAGAGATAGAGAGAGGGAGAGAGAGAAGAGAGACAGAGCCGACAGAGAGACAGCGAGACAGAGAGAGAGAGGGGGGGGGGGGCGGTCGGACTGGGAGGCACGTTTGCTATTGCATGTTCCCGGGGTGGGGGCTTGAGGTCAAACGACTATACAAAGAAAGAGAAAAAAGTGGGGAGGGGGGGGGGGGAAGAGAGAATGGGGATGTGAGAGAGGGCGGCGGCGGCGGCGGAGGAGGACCCTGATCAGTTCTATCGAACTAATTATAGGCCTATACTTGGTCTTATTATACTGAACGCAACACTAATTACAAAAATATAGGACAAACTTAGACTTTGTTATAAAGTAAAACAAACATTCTCTCTTGCCATTTTTGACTTCACATGCATCACCGAGTATCTTTTTTTCATGCCATTGAAGAGCCCCAAAAAGGCATTTGGACGATTATGCATAAACTAATCTAAATCATAATTATATTGGTCCTGCATTACAAGTCCCCAGAAGAGTTTGGTGATAATGATAATAATAATAATACTATGAGTATTTTACTCAGGGTAGCTAGCCTCTTTAGTATTAATACTGTTCTCCCCGAGGGTCCTACACTGTTCATATCACATCATTACTTGATATTGCATGCAAGTATATGTTTAAACAAATAATATATAATTATATATAGGCCCTATACGTGTATATAAACTATATCTCACTCTCTTTGATACACTTAAAAATTGCATTGATGGTTGGATCTAACCACTAAAACAAACATTTAAAAAACGTTATTTTATTGCTATCTTTCAATAAAAAGTTCGAACCGGTTTGTGTTTGTGCCGTCAACGTTTTTTTTTTTCTCTTACCGAAGATCATACACACACACACTGATATGATCGCGACAAGCGCGCTAAGACTACTGGGTATTTAAAGAATCTTACACTCCGTCCACTGAATTCGTCACCTGAATTACGAAACCGTCCGAAATATCCCGTTACTTACCGATTCATTTGCACATGTCAATCATAACGACGTCAGCTGAAGATCGACCAATCGCAAGCTAGATTCGACGCACTCTTCTGATATGCTAACGAGAAGAACGTGACTAAATTATCTTTCGGATTCGGATTTTTCCGGAAGCTTCCCTTGTTCGGTTTTCTGACAAGCGTAAAAAGGTTTTCATCAACAGCCGCCATTTTGTGAATGTCCTACCGGGCGAAAACAGCATTTTTTCTCGGATTTTTACGCCTCATATCGGAAACCTTTTTCCACTAGGTGATCTAAGGAGTTTAGCTAGGATTTTGATTTTCCATAGAAGTTGGTTAGACTGTCTGAAATTGTGGCATAATGTGACTGTGGGACTCGCAATTTGACGGAGTTTTGTCGGAGATCAAGCTTTGTACGCCCGCATCATACTGTGCAAAGATGTGCGCTGTAAAGATTCATCAGCAGAGACATGTCGATGCCCTGGTTGAACTCTGCGTCCAAGATGCGATTGTTATTAGCGAGTAGATGGGCCCATAGGAACATATTTTTAGAAGATTTGTTATAATTGAGCATCTAAATATAGGATTCGAACATCGAATTTCTACATTAATATTTCAGTATGGCGGACCAAATTGTCGACGGGCCGCCATCGAAAAGGCAAAAATTAGCGTCACCAGCGAACGCTTCCAACGAACGTGGTGAATCAGGTAAAATCAAAATTACAACATCCTGACCCCTCTCAGCAATTTCTTTGTTTTCGTTTGCCGTGTAGCATTAACAAAAAATCTTATTGCATTTTGATCGAGGGAGATATGTTATAGTAATCTGTTCATGAAATTCTGATGGTCAGATTTTTGCTATATTATCCATCTTCAGGAAAAAAAAAGATTGAGATTGTGTTGGAGTGAATACAAATTCAGAAGTTATGCAGTGAGTGGTGTTACAATGTAACGATCATGGCTTTCATGTTACACATTTCACTCTAGGCTGCATACCTTTTGATTGTGTATGTTGTTCAGGGCTGGGGACAGTTTTCTGAGCACAGTTTTATCTCTAAAATATTGTATTTTATCATTTTAGAATTCTGAGACCACTTTTCATCTCAGATTTTATCTTTCAGTTTTATTTTATCTCAATCTTTTTTTACTTTTCACATGCTCATTACATTTACAATCATGTCACATGTGCATGTTATACGCGGCTTTTAATTAAATATAGGTGATGTAAACTAAACCTAAAATGCGTTCATAATCACTCATTCCCCAAACCTTGGCTTTGTGGTTTGCTTGTGGACTCTTCTTTCTTCTCGAGGAAAGCACTTTGAAATCAGTCAAAAATTTAACAACAAATGTGTATTCGTTTCCTGAGTCAGGCTGAGTGTGAGTGCTTTGCTTACCGGTACCTTCCATGTGTTCCTTACGGTAAAGAGCTAACAAGCCTAACATGCCATTTACACTACAAAAGCGCTTGAGAGTTTGCAATATTGGTTCTGTCGCAAACACAAATTCATGTGGTGTACGCGAAAATGCGCAATGCCTGATTTCGCATTGCCAATTTTGATGTTACCTTGCAATAATAGTACTGATTAGTTTAGTGATCCAAGGGGCATGCACGTGGTTTGCTGAATTTAGTGAACTCCTTGCATGCGCTTTTTTACACTACTAACACCAAGCCCTGAGGCTAGTGTTTTCCAGTGAAGCCTCGGTCACAAATGCCACTACGAATTGCTACGAACGCCGTACGAACGATTTTCAGACAATGGAAATTCGGGAAGACTATGGAAAAACAAGGAGATTCGTACAAAATTATCGTTCGTACGAACCTTTGTGACCGTAGCTTGAATGGAAAACTCATGTTGAAGAGAGTTAACAATTTGCATTGAGTTTTACATGTAGGCCTACATGTAGGCTCTAATGAAGATTTTTACATCTGTTTTATAGGAGTTTGTTCCCAAAATCTTTGTTATCAAATGTGTTGATGTGCAGCCCTAGACTTTCTTGTCTCTGAATTTAATGACTAGTATTTCCTTAGTATTTTAGATGTAAATGTAATATATATGTGTTATTAAGTTAGCGGGCAGAGATCTATTGGACATGCATTGACTCTACACAGTTACTTGTCTATTAATGAATGGACACAATTGGACAGGTCCGAAAACTGAATCCCTCTGCATTTTTCATTTTTTAACTATTGATTTATTGCAGTTAAATATACATGTATTGTCAGAAAGAGACAGACTAAAATTGTTTCATACATGTACATGTAGCTAAGTCCACAAAGTACATGTACTTACCAGTGGAAATGGGAAAGATTTTAAATTTTACTGCAAAGGTTTTTTGTGGGTCTTTGGGCAGTGGATTTTATAGAAGCAGAAAAAAGTAAAAGTTTGAGCAAAAACCAATTAAAAATAGGAGATGTGAACATTTGAAGGTCTGCATAATCAAACACAACACAACTCTGTTATTAATGTATCTTGGGAGCAAGCCTTTCCTTAAGTCAAAACATCCCGGTCCTTAAATTTTTAGAGAACCTGGAGCCGTTTTTTCAGGACCAGGAGCCATTTCCAAAATTAATGAACAGACTGTTTCTTTTAAATTATCTGTTAACCATTACTTTTTATTTATTCATTAGTCTCTCAGTACACTATAAAGTACACACTGCACAGCAGTGGTAGCAGATTGAGATGTAAACAAACCACAGACAGAGACATAAACATTATAGGCAAATTCATACCAAAAACGTATTCACTAAATTGACTTCAAAACACATCAGACATCAGTCTGAACCACGTCAGGAGCAAATTTGAAGAAATTTTCTTTTTAGGTGCTGTAAAACCAAAGAAATAAGAGCAAAACTGACAAGATATTTGTACAAAAAATTATACATGTAAAATTGTCCACATTGTCAATTTTCATTCGACAGCTGATAGGTGACAAGCACGGGTGCGTAATGAGCATTCTCGAAACCAATATGTACCTCGCAAACACATCTTTCGCCGCACTCTCTGCGGAACACGGATGGTCTCAGTTGGGAAGCAGGTCGGCTGGCTGTTTGCCAAAGAGGCGATACTGCACCAGCGGCAGATCCGCAGTGCCCAAAATTACCGGGACTCTACAGGTTCATGGTGGGAAGCTGGCCGGCCAGCTTTTTGCCAAAACAATGCTACATGTAGATCAGCTGCTTGCAAAATGAAAGTAATAACAATACTTGTCAGTGTGAGAATTCCGAATTCTATTCAAGATTATATAAGAAATTAGACCAACAAATTGCAACAAACGAACCTCGGTAGATCTCTAATGACTAATACAAATGCTTGTTTATATCTCCATTTGACATTTTGTTTTCTCGATCCTTCGAGCCATTTGTTCATGTGGGAGTTAATGCAATCTACATGTTCATGTACTGCATGTATGACCTGACTTTCAACATGCAAGAAATTGGGAGCGCTCGCGGACCTCGTATTGAATTCGCTGCAAAAAAAATTGCAAAGATGATTTTAAAGCAATGAAGAATTTGCAGCTTATCATGAAAAGATTTTAGGATTCTAAGGTTTTTTTGTCAGACTTGTGAACATTTAGTGCCGGCCATGTGAAAGTTTCCGAAACAGAAAATGTTAATTCTTCCAGACCAGGCGCCAAGAATAAAAAAAGAGCGGCACCTGGTACTCATTTTTTCTGTCTTACCGGGAGCCAAAAGTAAGGGACCGTTGTGTAAAAAATTGCTCGGCGCAATCTTACGGAAAGGCTTGCTTGCGAGGTCCCCTCCCATTTGCCTTGTACTAAATTGCAAATATGCTTTTATACAACCCTGTATGAAACAAGTCTTTTCCGTCATCAAGAACTAAGAAAGTTCAAGTTTATGAAATTTTCTGTACAGAGCAAATCAGAGTCATAATGAGCTGCTTTGTATTACGTACTTACTGTTTGTACATTAATTAGCAGTTTTTTACCCTCTGTGTGTTTCTATTTTTTTTAAATGTACATGTACCAAATACATGTTCCATGTTTTAAAAATCTGTACAGTATGTTTATATTATAAACAAAAAAGCCAAAAATGGAACAATAATGTACACAAGTTCCTTTACAACCAAGCAAAATAGCCCCCCCCCCCCCCCCTCTCCACCTAAGATAAACCTGCGCCCTGTTTCATAAAACTTTTTATCAATAACAAATGTTAAATTCCTATGACAAATTTGCTCTCAGCCAATCAAATGCCATGATTTCAGTAGCTTATAACAGTTATCGTAACTTGTTATTGATGACAAATTTTATGAAACAGGGCCCAGATCTTTGTTTCCTGAGCTTCCCCTGTTGAGTTTGGAGATGATTTTTTGCTGTACAGTTTCTATAAACTTGTAAGAATCCATCTCCTCCAAGGGATTCTTTGCCCTAAGATTGGTAACAATTATTATGGTCCTTAACATATTTATTGGGTGTTAAGAAGAAATTACTTGGAATTATGTTGAATTAGCAAGATGATCGCTTCCATTGAGGGAGAATCTAAATGCTCATGCAGCTAGAAAATTGTTCAAACATTTGGGAGTACTACTGAAGTGTTTTTACAAGTACATGTACAGTACATGTGCATGTACCGGTATGCTTCATAAAGCGTGAAAGTGGGAAAAATGTAGCTAGAGATATTTCGTAAATGTACAATGGATGCAGTCATTTGTGCCTCTTCAGACATTTCTTCAGTCTGTTCAAGGTTTGTCTTGTCTGTAGAAAGTTGCTTTTTATTTTGGCTTCCGTTTAATACCAAAATGCATTGGGAAAAGTTATAAATGTTCAGTTTTTGTTGATTTCAGGCATGGGTGTTAGACATTTCCTTTTTTGTGTGCAAAATGACATTTCTCTATTTCTCTTTTCTTCTTTGACAGAATTGACCAAGCTTCTTGATATTGATGTTCCACCTCTGTCCGATGACCTTCATGTGATAAGCCACAGTACCAATGAGACTCCAGTGTCATTCTCATCAGCCAGTGTCAGTCTGTCCAGTATCGGAGGAGCGAGCGGTGGCAGTGCTTCAGTTACCGTTGCATCATCAATGCCAGTTGCAACTGACACACATAATGACCCCCTTAAAAAGAACACACAGCTAACCAAGTTGCTGCAGTCTCCTCCCCGCACGGGAGTGAGTGCACAAGTCAGTCAGCCTGGGAGCGTGATGGGAAAAGCTGTTGCAGTGTCATCGGGAATGCAGCAGAATCAACTGCAGGGTGGAGTCACCAACTCAAGCCTTGCCAACATCTCCCGTTCTTTTACCAATAGCCCTGTGCCAAATAGCATTGCAAAGCAGGCTGGAGGGCAAGGTTTAGCCCCTTCCCCAACTATGAACCAGACTGTTGGTGTAACTTCGGGAATCGCCAATGCACGGACAAATAACACTAGTGGAGCTAACACTATGGGTCAATTCAATCCCAGTACTGGGGCAATGCCCATAAACAGTATGGGTAATGCAAATGTTGCCTCAAACATGGGACCTGGTCATGGGATGATAGGCAATAGGCCGAATATGATGAACGGACCTTTTCAAGGTGGAGATGGAATGGCCATGGGCATGACCAATTCCATGGTTAGGAATAACAATCCTGTGGCCAATTCGATAGCACTGCAGCAAATGGCCAACAACAATGCAATGGGCAATAGTGCTGTGGTCAATGTAGGACAACCCAATATGATAAGCGGAATGGATCCAGCGATGGCGAAAGCAAGGGCTGCAAAGGTTAGTATTCAAAAAATAAAAATCAATTCAATGAGATGAATGTTTCAAGGAATTCTTTATTTCTGAGATCTTGAAATTTATTTCACCAGCTGTGAATGATCTAAATTGATAATGAAGTAGAATTGATTCTTCATTACATGCAGATGGCATGTAATTTATTATAATTGTATGAGTTATGGCACTTTTAATATGTAATCTCCATTTAACTGATATTGCTGATGTTTGGTGAAGGGTTTTATGTACACAGTGTGGCTTTTATCATCTTTGTAACCCTCTTCCCTTTCAATTATTTTATACTCGGGTCTAGCTGGATGTACATTGTACATGTGTAGGTGCATGTTGTTGTGTTTGAACATATGTCATTAGCCATATTTATTTCTGGGGTTGGCACAATTTTATGATGGGAATTTCAAATCGTTTCAATCTGTTTTCTGCAGGAATTGATCACAGGGCTCCTTCTTTTTCTTCATTATTATTACTAGTCATGTCCACACTATCTTTGTACTTCTTTGTTTGCCTAATATAAATTAATTTTTAAAGTTTGTTTACTGGGGATCGGACTTGAAAAACACATGTCTTGTGTGTTTGTGTGTGGCCTATCTCACCCGCTTCTATCTAGTCCTTGTAAGATTAGTGGTAAACATCACAGTCAGTGACTTTGCCCCTTTCATTCTTTGAAATGTGTCTTCATATACACTAACAATTTTTACAGTTGCTCTGGGTCCTTGGATAGTGGTTTCAAGCGCTGTGATAATTTTACTTTGTATCTGATAATATACAATTTGACTGAATCTCAACCACTTTTATTTGTTAGTGCAGTGATTTCTTGCTGTATGAGGAAATAAGAAATTGTTTTCTTGGAATTAGCTTCTTCTTTTTTTTATTCATACTTTCCATTTGGAAATTTTATTTTATCATCAACTTGTAACTTTTTAGGGGAATGTTGCATGATTTAATGGTTTTCAAGATTCTTTCAAAGCATAACCTTTGCTGAACAGAATTGTGTATTCTCTTATTAATCTTTGTAGTTTATTGCCATTGTCTTTAATCTTCTGTAAACTCCTTTACATCTTATTCTTGGTGGAAGTTGTAACTCTTGATTTAATGCTTGCTTGCTTGCCTGCAGGTGGGTGGTATGGCAAATGTACAGCACATGACCCAGTCAAACACCAACAACCCTTTCCATGGATTCTCCTCTTCCATGAACACTATGCCTACACCCACATCCAACATGAATGCATTATCCTCCTTCGTGCCCACCACGACCAGCACTTATGCATTAGGGAACATGGTGGATGGACTCAATATGCCTGGCAATATGAACATCAATCCCAACAACATGGGCTCACCTGCCGCAAATATGAACCCTAATATCGCTGGAGGTGCTCCAAACATGGTCAGGAATGTGATCACTAACTTGCCTGGAAATATGGGTGGGAACACGAACATGATGCACCCGAACATGATTGCTGGTGGCAATTTTAGGGGAAGTATGAATGTGCAAGGAACGTTACAGCGGGCCATATCATCAGGAAATGTGAACATTGCAGCAAACAATGCTGGGGCTAGTATTCAAGATGCAAATAGAAGTGACAATATTGCTGGGAATCATGGTGTTGGTGCTGTAAGCAATGTTAACATGAATGCTCAAGCTGGAGTGAATGTGGTAAGCTGCTTTGTTGCAATTGTAGCCTTCCTAACCTTCTCATAGTCTATACTTCGTCATATGCACTATCCTGCATGTTATACATTTTATACTTTGAATAGTATTTACACAATTAGAATTTCTTCTGTATACGACTCTCTTAGTACCTCAATTTTGGAATTTTTTTTCTCGCTCTACCTCTCTTTTTCAAAGTTGCATTTAATGATCAAATGGTGGTGGTAAACGTTTAATAAATATATTCACATGGGCTTTGTCTTGTTTTGAAATGTTTGACTTTTAGGTTTTAGGAAGAGTAAATTCTCAGATAAGAATGATCTGGGTTTTTTATTGGTCTGTGTTTGTTTTTGGTGGTTGTTGACATTTTATGTGTATTCCACATTTCTAGCAGCAACAGCAACAGCAGCAGCAACCAATCAGTGCTCAACAGTCACTTGCAGGAGTTGGCGTAGGTACAGCAGGAGCGGGTGGGTCCCAGGCTTCGGCAGCAGATCCGGGCAAGCGTAAACTCATTCAAAGGCAACTGGTACTACTCTTACATGCGCACAAGTGCCAAAGACGAGAAACTGCAGCAAATGGAGAGGTGAAGCCCTGCGCTCTCCCACACTGCCGAACCATGAAGAATGTTCTCAATCACATTACCAACTGCCAAGCTGGGAAGTCTTGCCAAGGTATGCAGAGCCTTGTCACTATTCTTTTATTGTAAAATTTCCATTGCATTTGATAAGAACAATTCAGGTTATGCAAAGTGTTCCATCTGCTTACAATCTGCTTTACTTAAACAGTGTATTTGTTGAATTTGTTTTTTGTTAGCATGTATAATATACTTTTCATCAAGTTTGAAAGTGAAGCATAATTGAAAAAGATTTTGGAATGTTATGAAACCATTCATCTACGCACATTTTTTGACACCGTTGTTGAATTGTTTGTCTTTTTCAGTGGCCCACTGTGCTTCATCAAGGCAGATTATTTCCCATTGGAAAAACTGCACAAGGAACGACTGTCCTGTGTGTCTCCCACTGAAGAATGCTTCAGATCGTAAACAGCAAAATTGTAAGTATACTTTCCAGGGAGGAGAGATGTTATCTTACAAAAGGAAAATCAATAGCATTTGTTGAGGGCTAGAAGGGCATCAACTCCCTGTTTTTGTACAATTAGTTCACATCCTTCTGGCTCTCAGCCGACAATATTGAGGGGTCAGTGACACTAAGACGTAACTCCATTTTGGCTATTTTGAGAAAAAGGGGTTTATGTGTCACTGAGCACTTGGGCCTTGAGGTGTTAAGTCTATGTTTCACTAGCCATTGACTTCAATAGGGTGTTGGGTGGAGTTAAGTCTTTCTGTTTCTTGGAAAGCCCACATTTTTCTGAACATTTTGATGTCAAATACTCATTTTAGCAAAATGTGGATTTACGTTTTTGTGTCACTGAATCTTTGATATGTAATATAGAACTTAAAGATTACTACCATTTTTCTGATGGCCTTTGGATTGATCAAAAGAACTAGAGTATGAGCCATGTAAAAGTATTTTGTGCTTAACCATATTGCAGTTTTCTATTGACAAAAGCAAAAGGTATCCAATATTAGATTAAACAACAAAAGAGAACTTATACAGTATGCTTGTGGTTGCACCAAGTGAGAGAGAGGGAGGATTGAGGAGTCCTGAAAAGAACTCTCAGTAATCTTTCTTGAGGGTGTGTAGTCTCAAAAGAGAACTTGTGGCTCGAGTCAAAATTAATTTTTACATACTCCTGTAAATTATTTAAAAGAATAGTGATGATAGAGTTTGTTTCAAAGTTCATGTTCCAATCTTGTCATTCAAGCTCTGTTATTTTTAAGCGGATCCTGGCAATAGTATTTTTATGTGCTCAAATATACTGTTAATGGCAGTTCATTTAATCTCCCCAATTACTTTGATTTAAAATGATTCATCATGAACCCCTTTTTTAGTCCATTGCATCATCACCAAGAGACCACATAAACTCTTCTGATACTGCAGTTGCAAGGTGATAGAGCTCTACAAGTAATAATATTTTCCTTTCATTTCTCACATTGTTACTTTTACTCCCACAGCTACAGCAAGTCAATTTCTGCAGAATCTTGCACCGGTCTCTGTTGATCACAACTCTATGGCACGTGCATTTGAAAGTCTTGGTATCCCCATCAAAACTCCAAGAATGTCAGGTAATTTATGTTTATGCTAATAGCCTGTGCAACAGTGTATGGTGGTTAAATGAAAGACTAGGACTTCGTGATGAAAAGAGGACATGTAGTTTTCTCAGTTTTGCAAACACTTAAATGGTCAGTTTGGATATATGGTCTTCAATGTGGATTATATTTGGTGTTTGATTAAACATTGAAATATCACTACACATCTTTTCTTTGATTTTTAGGGGAATCTGGAGGTAATCTGCTGAACCAGCAGACTATTCCGCAAGCATCAGGCACGCCAGGAAATCTTCCACGTCCTGTCTTGAATCAGCCTCTTACTAGTGCAGGATTAGAACAACAGCAACAACAACAACAACAACAGCAGCAACAACAACAGCAGCAACAGCAACAGCAGTTGCCAACACAGCAGCAGCAGCAGCAGCAACAAGGACAGCAGCAGGTACCCCCACAGGTAGCACAGCAGGTTGTACAGCAGCAGCAGCAAGGGCAAGCTCAGCAGCCTCAACCAACCACACAGCCTGGTCAGGCACAGCAGCAGCGGCCACCGCAGCAGCAGTCATCACAACAGACTGCACTCTCTACAAACAGCAATGTGCCGCCAGCCAGCAGTTTCCAAGGCATGAACTCGCTGAGCAACACCCTGACCAATGCAGGACCTGCCAACACAATGTGTGTGCCAAGCAGCATTGCTGCAGCAGCTGTATCAACCTTAGCAGCCATGGATTCCAATGCAACCTTCTCTTCAAGTTTGAACACCTCCAACATCATCAAGAGCATCAGGAGTCAGGAGATCAACGTGTCTTCTGCGTCTGGGCTCCCAGCTGCAATACAATCCCAAGCCAACCAGCCATGGCATGCATTCGTCACTCAGGATCTCAGGGCCCACCTTGTCCATAAATTGTAAGCATACTTTTTAGGGATTGTAGGTTTTTGTCACTGAATTTCATCGTCATTTGAGGCTTAATATTCTCTTGTTCTATTAAATGTATGATTATCATGAAACAACTTATATTTATCATTTCAAATTGTTATGTCCTTTTTTTTTTAATCTATCAATTTTCCTTGTTTCTATCATGATGTGGATAAAGTTGTAAAGAAGAATTTCCCAAGAAATGATGCTTAGAATAGTAGTTCTCGTTTCCTGTTTTTCAGGGTGCAAGCAATATTTCCCTCCCCTGATCAAGCAGCCTTGCGGGACAAGCGCATGGGAAACCTGGTTGCTTATGCCCGCAAAGTGGAGAAAGACATGTACGAACAAGCAGGCAGTCGGGTAAGTTGACTTGAAGCTTTCTTCTTCTGAGATATAGTGAGGTTGTTGTTTGAAAAGGTAGCAGCATTCCTTTCAAATGTGAAATATTATTCAAGATTTTATTTATGTTTTCCCAAAATTTCACAATGACTTTGTTTGTTTTCTAGGACACATTACTGAGAAATGAATTACTTGTATATCAGAATATTGAAAAGTACTTAAAAGCTGATTTAAATTGAAGAATGATGAAATTTCTGTTAAAGTTCTAATTTTGTCATCGGTGTGGAGCGATTGAACCTTTAATAAACTACTTCCTCTATTTTCATCCTCCTTCCATTTTGAAATGCAACAGGAGGAGTATTACCATCTCCTGGCTGAGAAGATCTACAAGATCCAGAAGGAACTGGAGGAGAAGCGGCAGAAGAGGGTAGCTGAGCAGCACGGCAATCGCTTACCTGGCACCGTGGGTCCAGGAGGCCAGTTGATACCGGGTCAGCTTCCGGGTCAGGGAGCCAGCCGGGGTGGCCTCACTGGTCTTTCACAGAGTGAGTACATCTCTACTGTGCTGCAAGATTTGAGTGGAGTGACTCCAAATGGCCCCAAACGTGGTGAGAATATTACTTGTCCCTTTGGGGAACATTTTCTTTCTGTATTTTGCATGTGGATAGTTCTATTCGTTTTCTGGCATGTCCTAACCTAAAAATACCAGATAGGTTGACTAAATTGTTTTGCATGGGGATGCAAACAACTTCATTGTTTTGTTGGAAATTGTGCTTTATTCGTAGTTATTTAAATTTCAGTTTTTCTCCCCATTTGCGTATTCCTAACATGTAATTTTATGAATGCAACTCCTACACCACCCACTCTCATCAAGTTTTTTTATCTTCCTCATTAGTGCCTACACCTTTACGGTTACAGTAATTAAATTTGCTATTTATCCCTGGCCGCCATCTTTTGCACTCAGAATATTGCTACAAAAATTTGTATTTGCTCATTTTTTGTCATTCCAATTTTGTATTTACCATGTTTATATTGTTTCATTGTTATATTTTTTGAAAGTGCCGAATAAATAATACAATACAATACAATACTCATTAATTGTACTTTATTAATTTACTCATTGGAAAAAAAATAATTGCATACTAAAAGTGTATTGGATTAACAAACTGCTTTCAGTACAAACTCAAACAAGGGAATATTAAAATTGCAAAGATCATTTAACTTTGCAAGAATGTGAAAGTGGTTGGATGGTGCAGGGAGTAATAGGAATGAATTCATAGGAATAAATTATAATGAAGCAGTTCCTAACTAATTGGAGAGCAATATCAGAGTTGTGTATAGAATTCCTGTTAATGAACATATTTCATTACAATCCATCTCTAGTGCAATGAAATAGTCTTTATGTTTATTGTTTTATAATCCTGCATGTTTTTTTTTGTTCATTTGGTAAATTACCTTTCAATCATATGCTTCTATTAGTTTTTTTTCAGTGTTCTGTTTCTGGTATTTGTTTCCAAGTGCCCTGCTTTGTTTCTGGCTTTCTTGTACAGAGCATATACGGTTCCACTGTCTCTTTGACTTTATTTCAAGCTTTTAAAGTAAAACTAATTGGATTGAAAGCTAAAGAAAAAGCCAATTAAAAGATGATATGTGATATCTGGTTTGAAGAATCATTCCAGCATTTTTTTTTTATTTATTTTTTTTTTTTAGGGGGGGGGGCAGAGGTGAAATGCACATGTATGTTCAATACAAGAAAGGCATGAAAACTGTTTTAGTATATAATGTGACAAAATTTAGTACATATTTCTAACCCTGCTTCTTATTACTAACGCTGTAGTTTATTTTGAGATGCTCCATAATGGAATTTAGTGAGTAAGTTTGAATATATTGACTAATTTTGTTTGACAAAACAGAATGAAATCTTGATTCTTAAAATATTTTATAACCTGAATTCTAATCCAGGTAAGTATATGATTATTATGGTATATATTCACTTGAAGTAGTGCACAGATATGTATATTGGATAAATATGTGACAAACCACTCATTACTTCCATTTCAATTTAATTTGATGTCTTTTAATGAATATGACTTTTAGGATGATTATGTCTGTGCATCAGAGCACCCCAGTCAAAATGTAATTTGTGTATGTGTGTGTAGCTATGGGCACTGCTGTGTGTTCATACAATTCAAATCTGATCAATAACCTCATCAGATACTTAAAGATTAAAGGCCATTCTCTTTTTCTTAATCTTAATAGTTTTTACATATTTTTTCTGTGTTTAGATTAGTATGTTTGAAAAGGAATTCCTGATGATAGATGTACACCTGTAAATTGTTTTAGAATACCTGTTATGATTTTTGTGTGACCTTTCGTTGCTTCCATTCTCTTGTGTGTCATATCTGGATTTGAAATGACATTGTTTTAATATACGGTAGCAATTCCAATGTTGGTTATCTGATTTTCTTCCTTGGGATGGAATGGGGGATGTGGGAAGGGTAAATTGTTCTATTTCTTGAATGTTGAGAGACCTTAATTGAGATATTGAAAATGAGAATGTTTTATATTCCTTTGAAAAGGTAATAAAAAATTAATATAATCAAATGAAATCTTTTTATTGTCATATCTAGATCTTACAATGAATTCCACTGTACCTGAGCAGTTTGTAAATATGGCGAATAGTATTGTACAAGTGCCAACTACTGTCAACACTCAGCAAAAACCTGGCCAACAATCAACGATGCAGGTACCACTGCACCCTGGCCAGCAGCCACAGCAACCACCACAACAACAACAGCAGCAGCAACTTGCCAACCAACAACAACAGCAGCAGCCACAACCCAACCAGAATCCGTTCCGGAACTTCCCTCCCATCCCGGTTACATCGCAGTCCATGGCAAACGCTGTAGGCAAGGCCCCTGCCAGTGTGGGCATGGCAAAGCCGCAAAGTGTTGGTGCCATATCGTCCCAGGCACAGCAACCCACCCAGCAGCAACAAATTGCAACTCAGAACAACACGTCACCTCTTGCTGTAAGTCCCTTTCTTTGCAACCGATCTATCTGATTAGATTTAAGGTCCTAGGAACATTTAATTTGAGATATGTCAATTGGGTTTTCTAAAAAAAAATTGCACAGAAAAATCACTACCTAATTGTGTAAAAGAGGTACCTGTATGCACACAAAGGTTGCTTGTGGCTTGGGATATTAGTTGGTCAAAAGATCTTGTTAACTAAATTTTAGTTGTTCTTTTATGTGCATCTCATATTTGTAGTTGTAGATAACCCCCCTTTTATGGTGACATTTATCTTCCATTTACGTTTTTTGTTTGTTTTTGTTTCTCACAGTCTTCATTGCCATCAGTTAGTTCTGTGTCTTCAAGTCAGCCAACTCCGCAGGCAAGCCTATCTGGTCCACTCTCAAACCATACTGATCATGGTGAAGACGTGAAGCCTCAGGTACAGTCAGCATCTTAAATTTTGTGTTGATAAATTATAAAAAAATTATTAAAAATAAAAAATAGTATTTGTGCTCTCTTTGTCCAAAGACACATAAATAAAACTCTTAAATTGGCATGCATACATGTATATGCGCTTTATTATTTGCTTTCAGAAAAATAACATCTGAATTGTAAAAAATCACATGTCGATATGCACTGATATGCATACAAATTCATGAAAGGCAGGCATGTCTAATACAATTTCATCCATTTTTTGATGTATTCTTTGTATTTTCTTGTTCAAATAGTCATTGCTTGTTAATTTCAGGAAAATCTTTGATGGCTTCAGAGTTAGACGTAGATTTCAATATATATATATTCAAACTATATACAGGCTTACATTTATCAATGTATGTGTTTCACTGATGATTAATTTTTTTTAATTGTTCTTTTAGATGGGAGGAAAACAACTTCCCAGCAATAACCCAGCATCGGTGGCAGAGAAGATCATCAAGCAAGAGCCCCCGGAGACACCCGGATTAAAGAGTAAACCGTCCATGGGTAAGGGTTATATCAAGCAAGAATCATCATCCACATCAGCCCCTGGGAAACCCTGTAGCTACGGTGACAAACCCAGCAATGCTAGTATCAAGTCTGAGCCATTCATCAAGTCAGAGCCGATGGAACACGATGGCAACGGCAAGCACGAGGTCTCTGCAACCAAGATGACCTTCTCCAAAACACCCAAAGCAAGCAACAGTACAACCACAAGTAATGGTTCATCACTTAACAGTACAAGGGCCACCACGTCCGGCAACAAGGATGGTGCTATGTCAACGCAAATGGTTAAGAATGAATCCAAGAAACCAAAGGCAATGAAGAGTAAGTCATCTTACTGTCTTTTCCTGTGATTGGCATTATATGTTTTAATATACTGCACTTACAGGAGTGATTTATGTATAATTGTTGGCAGCGATAAAACAAAATTAAAATTCTCCTTCGGACTTCTAAAGAAGTTTATGTAGAAAAGTTTTTTTTTCTATTTTACCATTTTACGAGAGCTCTTTTGGAGTTTACCAGAGTTGTATCGTTCTTTCCATTCTCTTGGTATTTGTATTATGAAATGAAGGATTTTAGAAATCTATTTTATTTCATTGTCCATCGACCCTTTTAATGCAATAGCCATTGCTTTCTAATGTGTTTTGATCACAATGATATCATTTTAATGAGAGATCAGTAAGTTCAACCAGAGCTCATAATACAGTGTATGGCCGATGTTCTACAGTTGCCTCTATTCTAAGTTATGTGTTTGTAACAAATATGAATAAATTCTCTCTTTACAGCATTTAAACCTGATGAATTGAGGCAGGCCCTCATGCCAACTCTTGAGAAGTTATATCGCCAAAACCCAGAATCGTTACCCTTCCAACAGCCAGTAGATCCTCACAAGCTGCAGATTCCGGTAAGTATTGGCCCCTTTTCATGACACTCTATTCTCCAATGGTGTCCACATATCAATGGTTGTAATTCACTAGTAATACACACAGATGAAGGAAGGGGTGGTATGTCTTACCGTACAAGAATATGAGATGAGTTGATACGTAATTTCTGTTGAAAAGATAACAATTTATGGTATTCAAACCATTCAGAAAGCTGAACATGGAAGCGTCAGGTGCCATTACTGGGGTCATCGAGAATGCTAAATAAACGGCAAATATTCTCACTTTGGTTGATTGATGGCCAAACACCTGTCGTGATTACATAAGACAGTGAATCACCTCTTGTTATGCTCTTGGCTGCCCGCCCCCCCCCCCCAGCTATAGTAGATAAAAAATGGGAGTCCAATTGGTCCATATAGAAATGAAGGCTGTATGACACATGATCCTGCAACAATTGCTCAAACTCAAGACTATGAAATAAGCTAGCATTGATAATATTACCAAACAGCTTCTTTTTATCGGAAATCTATATGTATGTGTGTGCATATTTTTAAGTTGGGTAATTGCATGCGGCAAAACAAATCCCACTTACAGGATTACTTCGACATCGTGAAGACGCCAATGGACCTGCAGACCATCAAGAACAAGCTGGACACAGGCCAGTACATTGACCCGTGGCAGTTTGTAGATGATGTGTGGCTCATGTTTGACAATGCGTGGCTCTACAACCGCAAGACTTCAAGGGTCTACAAGTACTGTACCAAACTGGCCGAAGTCTTTGAGCAGGAGATTGATCCAGTCATGCAGGAGCTGGGCTACTGCTGTGGTAGAAAGGTAATGTTGTCTGCCAGTCCAAATCACTTTTGGACTTTTACATAAAAGCCTCCTTTTTTTAGTAGAAGATCGCTTGTTTGTAAAGACAATTTTTTGTGTCCCACTAGCAATGTTTTATGCCTCCACAACGAAGAAGTTGGAGGCATTATGTTTTTATGGTTGTCCGTCCATACTTTCCGTTCTCGTGATCACGTTATCTCAAGAACCGATTGATGGATTCTCTCCAAACTTGGGTCATATATGTATCTTGCAGAGATTTTTGGGGTCGAAGGTCATGGGGCTCATTATGAATGCAAAAATAGCTTGCGATGGCATTATCATTAGAACCGATGGACGGATTACCATCAACCTCAGGACATGTAGGTATCTTGCAGAGCCAATGAACGGATTAGATTTTAGGGTCATGCAGAGCTGCCAACCATTCCGTTTTTGCCAGAATTACTCCATTTTTTTCATCCAAATTACGGTATTACGTTTTTTCTTCATAAAATACTTTTCTTTTTTTTTTTTACATAACACATTTCAAACAACTGCTCTAAAATGGTGATTTGATCACAAATTCAATAGAAACTAATTTTAAAACATACTTGAAGAGAAAAATATTTTCAAAAAGAATGAAATGCCGATAATACCAAAATAACCAAAACAAAAAAAACTGCTTGTATGGAAAAAAACAGCACGAGGAATGAACATTTCTGCATTGGAAGTGTGTCGCGCGTGGTTGTAAGTCTCGTTTTTATGAATTCCTTTTTTTGCCATCATGATTCCCTTTTTTGGTCGCACAAGGTTGGCAGCTCTGGTCATGAGGTCAAAGATTAAAAGGTCATACATGGAAATTATAAGGAATAGCTTGTAATCACGATATTCTGAGAACCTGATAATGGATTTTAAAAACTTGAATTTTAAAATTGCTTCTGTTCTGGTTTTATTATTATTATTATTATTCATTATAGTACAATCAGTTGCGAAGCTTGGCATTATGGGGCCCTGGTTTGATACTACTTGATAGACTTCATTCTGTCAGTGCTATCCCATCTACAGTTGATTATTTTATTTCCTTGGTCACATGATATGGCTTTTTTTATGCCTCCGTTACGAAGTAGCCGGAGGCATTATGTTTTCGGGTTGTCCGTCCGTCCGTCCGTCCGTCCGTCCGTCCGTACGTCTGTACGTACGTCTGTACGTACGTCCCGTTCTCGTGATCACGTTATCTGAAGAACGGATCGATGGATTCCTACCAAACTTTGGTCATATATGTATCTAGCAAAGTCGATGAACTGATTAGATTTTGGGGTCACGAGGTCAAAGGTCAAAGGTCACAGGGCTCATTATGTATGCAAAAACAGCTCGTGATCGCGTTATCTGAAGAACCGATTGATAGATTCCTGCCAAACTTTGGTCATGTATGTATCTTGTAGAGTCGATGAACTGATTAGATTTTGGGGTCACGAGGTCAAAGGTCAAAGGTCACAGGGCTCATTATGTATGCAAAACGGCTCGTGATCGCGTTATCTGAAGAACCGATAGATGGATTCCTGCCAAACTTTGGTCATGTATGTATCTTGCAGAGCCAATGAACTGATTAGATTTTGGGGTCACGAGGTCAAAGGTCACAGGGCTCATTATGTATGCAAAAACAGCTTGTGATCGCATTATCTCAAGAACCGATTGATGGATTCCTGCCAAACTTAGGTCATGTATGTTACTTGCAGAGCCGATGAACTTATTAGATTTTGGGTAACGAGGTCAAAGGTCAAAGGTCACAGCGCCCATTATGTATGCAAAAACAGCTTGTGATCGCGTTATCATTAGAACAGATTGATGGATTCCTGCCAAACTTAGATCATTTATGTATCTTGCAGAGCCAATGAACTGTGTAGATTCTTGGTTCATAAGGTCCAAGGTCATGGGCTCATTATGTATGCAAAAATAGCTTGTGAACGCATTCTCATTAGAACTGACAGATGGATTACTATTTAACTCTGGATATCTTGCAGAGCCAATGAGCTGAGTAGATATTAGGATCATGTCAAAGTTCAAAGGGTCACATATGTATATGAGAAATTGTTTGTAATCACGATATTCTGAGAACCTCTTAATAGATTACAATTGAACTTGAATTTGAAAAATTTCTTCTGTTTTGGTTTGTAAAATTGCTCTATGACGGAGGCATCATTTTCGACTGCGCGCAGTCGAATTCCATCTAGTTTTCTCTTTGCTCACCTATATCATGCTGACTTCATTATGTTTTGGGTTTTTCCACAGCATGTGTTCCATCCTCAAGTGTTATGTTGTTATGGAAAACAGCTATGTACTATTCCAAGAGATGCCCATTACTGGACATACCAGAACAGGTAAGGATAATATCAAGTTAGAATGTTGTTTTTTTGAGCTGTGTCGTCTTGGAATTTAGGTCCGAGAGGGTGGGCTGTAAATGAAACAATTCCATTTAGATTTTATATGATTTGACTAAATGGCTAAACATTGTGAGTTGTGTTAATTAATATTAGCAATTACATGTTTACATTTACTGGTGTTTCTCAAATGATTTGTGCTTGTAGATATAATCACCAATATAATTTCAAGGGAAGGGTTTGGTGTCTGAAAAAAAATGCAAGGAAAACTTATTCTGTAATTTACTATGTGTAATGAAATAGTTCTTTACACCGCATATTTTATGGGCTGTATAATGCTGTAAAAGCATCTGATGATATTAAACATATGTACATGTAGTTAGACTATTAGAATACATAAAATTGTAATATAACCGGTTCTGTCATCTCTACCTAGTCATCTCACTCTCTCTTTTCTCTCTTTCTACTGTTCATTTTCCTTGTCTTTTTAAAAAGTCAAGCTTAGTTGTGATATTTCATGATAGGTTTGTTTCAATATTCCTTCAGTTTATCAAATTCCTTTCACTCTAGCTGTTTTTCTCTCTCTAATACTGCAATCCAAGCACATATTGCTAACATTCATCTCATACATCACTAACATCTCACACATCTTACTCCATCCATCTTTCATGTCCTACTGCTATCCCTATTGTGTCTTTGTGTCGGTGTACTCGGTCTAACATAACTTCAATTTGACAGAAGTGTTGGCCTTGTTTCCAACAGGTATCATTTCTGTGAGAAGTGCTTCAATGACATCCAGGGTGAGACAGTCGTCCTGGGAGAGGACCCTACCCAGTCACAAACGTAAGCATCTTTGGAAAAACTTTCTCATAAACGTACTATCAATGTAAAGAGAGATTTTAATGTTGAAAATAGAAGTATTGCCCTCTAATAGAATGCTGCAAACCGTAACAATTTCAACATTTCAAGTTTGACTTATTTATATATTATGTATTGTATTGTTTTTAATCAATTATTATTATTACTATTGTGAATTTTAATAGATTTTAAAAATGTAAATGATACATAGTGAACGATTTTAAATAGCTAGACAGTAATGTTAAGTATTACCAATGCTGTTTGAATGATTGTAACAAATGAAATATGATTTTTATGTAATGGAGCTAATTTATATGTAAACTGCACAATTCAGCATTTTGGCTTTAAATTTTTTTTATAATAATTGAATTGAACTCCCTCCTTCAGCAGTCACTACTACTGCAGAGTGTATTATCTATGTAGTGAAAAGTATGGTCTCGTGACATTTCGATATATATTATAATAAGATAATTTAACTCTGTATTATTTGTATTTGTATCAGAATTACGATGTACACAATCAGCAGATAGTTCATAGTAGAGTCTTATTATATAGAAATGTTGTTACTGGAATTCAGTATTATTGAAATTTTGCTTGCAACAATATTTATGTTAGCTATTCATGTCATTTCATGTTTTATGATATATGCATCAATATAAATCAACTATTTGTTTACCTTTACAAAAGGCCTTATTTTCCTTCTCAACAATCCAGGACGATAGAAAAGAAGACATTTTGCAGGAAGAAGAATGATATTCTTGAACCTGAACCGTAAGTATTTACCTTTCTTTATTTTAAAGCAAGGTGTACTTGGAGTGAGTGTCATAGCAAAGATCCAGCACACATTTGTACATGAATGAAGTTTTAATCCTAAAAAAGCCTTGAATGTCTTTTACATGGAATTACAGTCTAAATATCTGACATAGATTGTGAGAGTAATGGAGTGCAAAAATAGAATATTATGGTAGCCTATCATCTCAGCCATCATTATCATTGTTGGTTTTAGCTCTTGGGGAGAAAGAAATTTTACAGCCATTTGGAATCATGAATGTGATGACAGTTAGCTACTAAAATCAAAACCTACTATTTCGAAAGCTTGTAGAACATGTTACCCCGCCATCCAAATTAATATTTTCCAAACCAGATGTGAGGTTGTCTTTTGAACTGTAAACAGAAGTAGAGTATGAAGACCAACTTGTTTATTTAGCTCAATCTAAGTATTAAGGGAATACATCTTAACAATTTCAAGACCACACCTCTAATACTAAATACTTATCTTTTTTATTCCCTTTTTTCCTCTTCCAAGTATATCTTATTATTACTTATGCTCTGCGCCTGGTGCAATGAACTGTCAAGCCTTATTGGCTTTTATAGATGCACCATTTTCCGTTTGTACTATGGTTTATACTTTCATATTTCTTTATATTTTGAATGCTGTTATGTCAACTTATATTTAATTTTGATATTGTTATCTGTTATGAAATTCCATATTTTTATCTTTGTATATATTGTCATGATGATGATGATGGAAATAAATGTCAATTCAAATTCAAATTCAAAATTTTCAGGATGTACAACTGCCTTGAGTGTGGTCGTAAGTTACATCAAATCTGCGTTCTTCATGTGGATGTGATCTGGACCGACGGCTTCATCTGTGATGGATGTCGGAAACAGAAGAATATCAAGAAGAAAGAGAACAAGTTCACGGCGAAGAGTAAGTGGCCAACAATTAACCAGTTCGTATCTATATTCTCAACATGAACAAATGAGTTTAGTTGGACTTCATTTGTTTTTTTTTTAAAGAGTTCAAATTGGATATGTTTTGTGTAAGATATGAAATCATTATTTATATACTTGTTAGTGTTCCTTTTATATTTATAGACTGAAGTAGTCTTTTTCAAAAAGTATTAATGTCAAAGATCCATCTCGTTGAGAGCAGTTATCCCAAAACATCCAGTATAACCCATCCATGCTTCCAAAATCATTTGAGAAGTATTGTGAAGTAACAGAATTGCAAACTGATTGATTCATCTTATTTTATCTCATAAAAGAGGTTTCTGTACTGCAGTATAATAATAGGAAATGAAAAAACTTGTTGATACAGTTCACTCATCACAGGGCATACTTGCCCCAGGGACGTTTGTGAGATATCAGAGACACCATACCTGATGAAATGAATTGAAACTGGAATAGTAGAAACTTCTGATTACGGAAGTTCTTTCTAAATTGTCTTTAGTAAATGTGAGTCCTATTGTGACAATTCTTAGATATGTTTGTAACCAGAGCTGAAGTAACCATTGCTCCTTTAACTCCTGATGATAAATTTGTCTTCTTGCAGAACTGCAACCTTCCAAGCTAGGAACTCACCTTGAGAACAGGGTCAACAAGTTTCTCAGAGACCGCAACGCCGGTGCTGGTGAAGTGGTCATCAGGGTCATGTCCTGTACAGAGAAGATCGTCGAGATCAAGTCAGGCATGAAGTCGAGATATTTGTACGTATAATTCAGATTTTTTTTTTCTCAAAAAAAAGACAGATAGGTACTGACTTGAACAAATTTAGTCACTATCTATATCTTTAACAATTTTTTTTAGTGTGTGTACATCAAATCCAAACTTTGTCATGATGTATATTTGCTAGAGAGCTGCAAAAAGTAGGTGTATTGATGAAAAGTATCATATGGCAGGGATCCTATTAAAAGCCAGGTGCTAGGTAATTTACCCATCTACGCATCTGATTGTTGGTTTATTGTTAGTAGAGTGTAGATGCTATTTTAAACATTAATTAGGTTTTGTCCCTTTGATGTACTGTGTAGTCAGAATAATATCATTGATAGTGACGTCATGATTTGGGGAAGTACCTGTAACCGCTTATAATAGGTATAAAATTGTCCATATACCGATCTTGAAATTGACATATCAGTGGAGTTTATCACTTTGTATGGGATTGTAATAAAGAACTTTTATAAGCCATGTATTTTTCTCCTTATTTCCTTCTTGTTGATAAACTTTAAAAATAGATAACCTGAAGACTGTTGTATATTTCCCCCAGAGCTTGCATTTTCTGACAAATACTTCAAACCCAATAGTTTAAAATTGTAATCCCAAGAATACATTAAAACACCCAGAATTTAAAATATGCTACCATTAATGAACTTTTCCTTCCCCAAATCATTATGAACACGGCAACGGTAAAGTCTAGGTTTTGAAATCCTTTTTTTTTTCCTTCTTCATTTGAATATGAATTAACCTGTGTTTTCATCTGTTCTTTTCCCCCTAGATACGGAGATGATCTTCCTGATACCTTTCCATACAGGTCGAAAGCACTCTTTGCCTTTGAGGAGATTGATGGGGTAGAGGTGTGCTTCTTTGGGATGCATGTGCAAGAATACGGCTCAGATAGCCCCAAGCCAAACCAGGGGTAGGTCTTCCTAACCATTTTGGCTTTCATGTTTTATCATGTCAGAACTGCCATGGTCATGCAGTTACAGTCATTTCTAGTGTCTTGCTTTAGCTTTAACTATGTGATAATCTCATGCATTATACTGCTCATTGTGGCTTTTTCTTAAAAAGCCAATTCAAGATTTTACCCCCCCCCCCCCCCCCCCCATCACTTGGGGTTTTGGTGATACAAGTCAAACCTGTGTAGTAAGGTCACCCAAGGGAAACAAAAAAAGTGGCCATTGTAGACGGTTGGCCTTTCTAGAGAGGTGGTCTTTATGACAGGTTTGACTGGAAATGACTGGTTGCCCACAGTTCTGATATTTATCCAAAATGAATATGATTACACTACCTTTCTTCCTCATTGTGAGGCTTGACATTTCTGTTTGTTCGCATTAACTAACATTTTGTTCTGTTATCCTTTTTTCCCTTCCAGGCGAGTGTATATATCCTACCTGGACAGTGTCCATTTCTTCCAACCTAGGGCTTTCAGGACCGCTGTCTATCATGAAATACTTATTGGTTACCTTGAATACACCGGATGTCTTGGGTAAGACAAGTTCCAATCATCTTCATTAAAATGAGCTAATATTACAAGTTGAGTTAATTATACATGGATCCTGGTTTTTCTGTGGGGAGCAAAATAGATGACTTCTAGAATATCATAAAATGTTCAGATCGCCAAGGATAACAAATCCAAGATTATTTTTGGTATGCAGGTATTTCAGGTGATTTCCTGATTTTAATTCCTGACACCTCCTGGTTTCACACTTAAAATGTACACAATGTAGTGGGCTCCAAAATAGGGGGCCCTTTTTCTTTTTAGTGGCCATTTGGATCAAACCAGCTGGTTTCATGCACTAATTCTATTGCCCTTGTGCAACTCTTGACTCTCCAGGTACGAGTTTGCCCACATCTGGGCTTGTCCACCGAGTGAAGGGGACGACTACATCTTCCACTGTCATCCTGTCGAGCAGAAGATCCCCAAGCCAAAGAGACTGCAGGACTGGTACAGGAGGATGCTGGACAAGGCCCTGGGGGATGGTGTCATTAATATCTACAATGTAAGTCTTGGGACCGGGTCCCCTTCCCATTCCTATCCCCAAGTATCTGGTTACAAAATAGATGGTAAAGAGTTGTCACGTTTTTGGGGGTATTTACAGGGTCAGAAACAAAAGCTATTTGTTTCTATGACGCTTGTGACAATTGTCTTGAGAATCAAAAATTCAAATTGAAATAAATTACAGGTGTTTGTGATATTTGTGTAGTTTTTACAAAAATTAAGTAATGATGATAATGGTTGACTTCATTTTACACATCGAGCCAAACAATAGGCTTGGTTTTTGGCAATTTACGTATTGGCAAGGATTTCTGAGCATTATGCCTACAATGGGTTAGTATTAAATTCAATGTTGTTTTGTTGTGAGTTTGAATGTCTTCTGTATTTTGTGTGTTGTATATTCACTGAATGGAAACACTATCATTACCAAAGGCAGATGCACTATGAATGACATCTTCAAGTGCTTTGTCTTAAGATAAAAAAACAATTTAATTCAGTTATGAGGAATGCTGTCCTTTTGTGCCACAAATGAGAGTGATGATATCGGTAGTGATCGCGAGTTTGAACTTGGTTCTTTATTCAGGACATCATGAATGCAGCTCTCGAGGATGGGTTGACCTGTGCCACTGAGCTTCCCTACTTTGAGGGTGACTTCTGGCCCAACGTCCTAGAGGAGAGCATCAAGGAGCTGGACCAGGAGGAAGAGGAAAGGCTCAAGGCTGCTGAGAAGGCTGCTGCTGCCCAGAGTGCAACTGAAGAGGTAAATGCTTCATTCAAAAAGGTAGATTCCCAACCTTCTTGACTATGCTTCACCTTAACTTTCTATATGGAGAGACTATGTCAATATGTCTGTAAAGGCTGCATTCTTTTGTTTCCTTCTAGTTTCTCACTTGAACCTCTGCATAAGAACCTATACTTACATTACCATGACCTGTACTTGTACATTGTATTTTTATTTATTTATTATTTTGTTCTTTTTTCTTTTTTCTTTCAAGATGTTAAGTTCTCCTTTTGTGTTGTTGCTCAGTATTTTAAGTAAGCCTATCCTCAACTAACATAAGAAAAAGAGGACCGTCAACACTACTGGGCCAGAGGGGATCAGGACACCCAGCGAGGTCACTGACAGGTGGCTATCTCATTAACTCAGCTCTCAACTAAGATAAGAAAAAGAGGATCATGGGGGACCAACAGGCATCGATTGGGGAAGTTTTCTATATAGAAGGAGCAAGTAGCTACAATTAGGACAGTGGGGCTTTAATACAATACGATAAAAATACCAACATTTTACGATGTGCACAGTCTCAATAGGCGAGTACTTACTGACAGCTTTACCTTCTTGTCTATTTCATAGCAACCACAGGGTGGTCCAAATGGTAGCAAGAAGACGCAGAAAAAGTGCAAAAAGACGAACAAGAGCAAAAGCAGCAGTACCCGCAAGAACAACAAGAAGACCAACTTTCCACAGCAGGGCAACGATCTTACTCAAAAGTTGTATGCCACCATGGAGAAACACAGAGAGGTAGGTGGAACTCTCGATCTTTCCCTTTGAACAGTTTTCAAAAGAAGGAAGGAAGAAAAAAAGGATTGGAAATTGCATTGAGATAGTACTTGTATTGTATTGAATACATTCGTATTCCATCTATTGCTACATGTAATTTATGACAAACAGACCTTGTGAAGAAATTTGTTGCATTAATAGACAGGTATCTCATGAAATGGAACAAGGTGTTATTTGTAAAGCAAGCTTACTTTTTAAACTGGAGTAAGTCTTTTTATAGAAGCTCGTGCTTTAAAAAGACTTTAATAAATAAAATCAGTCTATTGTGATGCTTATCACATGGTCATTACTCATTCACGCTACTAGAAAGACAATGATGAATATTTTGATTATTTTCATGGCATGGGGAGGGGGCTCCCCCATGGAGTGGAGGGTGCTTCCCTTGATCAAGCTGTGGTCCTTGAACTGAAAACCAAAATGAAACGCTGGTACTTGTCAGCAATCATAAATTTGCATGTGTCTTGGATTTGGAATCGAAATGGAGATCCCTTGGTAGCTTATCAATAAGCACAAATATTTTATCAGTCATGTTAAAATGAACAATGAAAGAGTATGCCAGAGTTAAGAAGAATAAATTTTAATGCTTGATTGTCCTCTTGTGATCTATCCCTCTACAGGTCTTCTTTGTCATCAAGCTCAAGCGAGCACACAACGAGAAGATCCACGATCCTGACCCACTGATCACCTGTGACCTGATGGACGGACGTGATGCCTTCCTCACCATGGCCAGGGAGAGGCATTATGAGTTCTCCTCCCTGCGTAGGGCCAAGTTCTCTTCTCTCTGCATGCTGTGTGAGCTTCACAACCAGGGTCAGGATAGGTTTGTCTATACCTGTAACGAGTGCAAGCATCATGTGGAGACCAGATATCATTGTACTGTGTGTGAGGTATGTTACAAGACTTGGCTTTTTTTTCTAAAACATATTTTAAATTTTTTTTTAGTATCAGCACAGGCAAAGATTACAAAAATAAAGCATTTATAAACTGTGCATGTTTTATTATTATTTTCTCTGTGTGAGGAACCTCATATTTATTTTATTTAGTGATAACAAATACTTGATATTCATCCACTTTAAAAAAAGGCTCTGCTATTGTGAATGAAATCTAATGAATAGAATTTATTAACATTTGGGAACTTGTGTGAATTAATTGGTGCCCTCTTTATATTTGGAATTTAACAGATAAATACATGTTGTTTCAGCCTCAACCCCTGTTCTAATGTTGTTGTTCTTGTTTGATCCATTCATGCAGGATTACGACTTATGTGCTGTTTGCTATGAGAAGATCAAGCACGAGCACAAAATGGAGAAATGGGGACTAGAACTGGATGTGGAGCCTGGCTCCAATGCAGTGAGGAACCCACAAGAGGCTCGTCATCTCTCCATCCAGCGTTGCATTCAGTCACTGGTCCATGCCAACCAGTGCAGAGATGCCAACTGCTGCTTGCCCAGCTGCCAGAAGATGAAGAGGGTCATCCAGCATACGAGAGGCTGCAAGAAAAAGACCAATGGAGAATGTCCCATCTGCAAGCAGCTCATCACTCTGTGTTGTTTGCATGCCAAGCACTGTCAGGAACAGAAGTGTACTGTGCCGTTCTGCATCAACATCAAGCACAAGCTACGACAGCAGCAGCTTCAGCAAAGGCTACAGCAGGCCCAGCTCCTGCGGCGTAGGATATCGGCTATGACACGGGGAGCACCGGCTCCGTCTCAGCCTGCCGTGCAAGTGCAAGCAAAACAAACAGCGGCGATACAACAACAGCAACAACAAGCGGCCTTACCACCTGGGCAGCAGCAGGCGGCAATAGCTGCTCCTCCACAACAACCCAACATTCCTGCAGTGCCACCACCTCCTCAAGGTGCTCTTGATGCTGTGAAAATAGTGCAACAACAAGTGGATGCCACTAGGAATCCAATCAATCAAATTGCACAACCAATCAGGACTATTTCACCAACGCCAACCGCTGCGCAGCGAGGCAACCCTAATATGAAAACTGTCATTAGTCAGCCAATGATGCAACAACAACAACAACAACAACAGCAGCCGCAGCAACAGCATGGTGGAAAGTTACAGAAATCTGTTTCAATGCCTCCTGGTGGTGTAGCATCAATGAACCAACTTGGTCAGTGGAGAGGGCCTATGGATCAGACAGGACACATTCAGGGCCAAGTGCCTGTCATGCAGCAACATGCACAAGGCATGGTCATTCACAATACAGCTCAACCGCAGCAAAACCACATGACTCAGGTACCTCAACCAGGTCAGCAGCAGATACCTCCGCAGCGGAACAACGCGCCACAACAGGCGCTGCAGCAGTTGTTGCAGACGCTGAAGTCGCCACACTCGCCTCAGCAACAGAAGCAGGTGCTGACCATTCTGAAGTCCAACCCCCAACTGATGGCTGCCTTCATCAAGCAAAGGTCGGAGCATCAGCAGCGGATGCAACAGCAGCAGCAGCAACACGGGCAGCTGCAGCAAGGCAACATGCAGGCTGCTGGTCAGCCTGTACCACAGCAGCAGATGGCTCAGCCAAACATGCAGCAGCAACCTGCACAGCAGGTAGGCCTAATCAAAACATTATTCTCTAATCAATAAATGGTCTTTTTCACAGCATAAGGGCAATATTGAAGAAAAAAATTGTGTCATATAACGTGAAGTCCACTATCCATTTATTTGATTAAAAGATGAAAAATATACAATTGACCAATGGTTAAATGGTCCGTCTTGTACATGAATGTGCACTTTGACTTTCACAGTATAAAGCAATAATATTGTAATAAATAAAACATACAAATATTATTATGGTATATGCATACTAAAAGCCCATGATACAACTTACCAGATCCAGTGAAGTGTTCTATAAATCTTTGTATACTTTTGTTGCAAAGGAAATCAATGTATTAAACTGTAGTTTTTAGTACAAATTGAAGTATAACACATTTTTTTCTTTTGCAGCAGAAGTATAACATAGATTCATAGAAAACTACACTGGATCTAGTACATTGTATAATGGTCTATGGTCTCATTGTATGCATACGCCACAAATATAATGTATTATATTGTGTTATTCTATTATGCCATGAAGTTTTCCTCTTCTCAAATAGTTTCATGAATCTTTCACAGTAGATTAATTACTTTCTTTATTATCTTTGTAAAGCGCATAGAAACATCCATGTATGTTTAATGCTCTATATAGGCACAATTTATTATTATTTTGTGAAAAACATTAACAAACAACCACTTCTTCATTTTGACTTTCCACTTTATTGTACATATTTAATGAATGCCCCTCCAGTCTAGTATCGTAAATGATTTGATTATGCAACTTTGAAGGGAATCAAATGATGACCTGTTTTCTTTCACTTTGATATCTTCAGATAATGAATCAAACATGGATGCAGCCACAGCAGCAACGACAAAGACCAAGGTTTCAGCAGGGTTACATTCAACAGCAGATACAGCCTCAGAACCCTGGCAAGCCCTTCCAACAAATGGCCACTGGCCACCCAGCACAGTACAGTCAACACCCTTCAGCCATGCAGCAACGTCGTAACATGATGCCGCAGGCCATGCAGCAACTCCAGCAGCAGCAACAACAGCAGCAGCAGCAACAACAACAACAGCAGCAACAGCAGCAGCAGCAACAACAAGGCATGACACAGGGTGACCCTGCCATGCAGTACATGCTTCAAGGACAGGTTCAACAGCAAGGTATCATGTCCAACCGCTCGCCGCAGCAGGTTCTGTCGCAGGTCCGATCACCCCAGACCACCAACAACCCCCTTGCCCAGGTCCGGTCCCCACAGACCAATGCCAATAATCCCTTAGCCCAGGTCAGGTCTCCACAGACCAATTCCAACGCCCTGGTACAGGTCCGGTCGCCCAATCCCAACCAATCGCCAAGACCTCAGTCGCAACCCGCCCCCTCACCAAGAACTCATTCAGCTCAGCCTTCTCCAAGGTCGGTAGGAGCAATAAACTCCCCTCACCCTGTGGGTGGAACGGACATTCAAATGGATCAGACCCCTGTGTTGTCACAAAACCCAACGCCCATGGGCCATAGCAATAAGAACTCGCTGCAGAGTCCCGCTACGGTGGGTGGAGCAGCACCAGGTCTACAGGAGGAAAACGATATGACACCGCTTGATCCTCAGGACCAACTCTCAAAGTTTGTAGAGATGTTGTGATTGTCATGGTGGTGTATTCGTTGTGTGTGTTACTATTTAAATCACAAGGCCAAATATGAAATGAACAATCTGTGTACAAAGGAGATGAATATAAAACGTAGCAAAGCAGAGACTTTTTTTTTTACAAAGATTGCCCATCTACGGTTTACAAGCAGTCGATGAATAGCTTCATCGGATGGGGGAATAAACTGTAGATTTGGTGCAGAATAAGTATTGTTTTCCAAAGTGTAAGTTTTATGATAATTTTATTTTATATTTCAATTTCATTCCTTGCAGTTTCTTATGAAATCTAAAGACAAGTCTTGTATCATTGCTATAAAGAAAGAGAAAATAAGGGAATTGCTATTTGTACAGCTCTATATTATTGTAAGAAAGAGAGGAATAATGCTACTCACTTGAATATGAAAACTGTCTTGTCTTATTTTTCATTGTTTCATAGTCATTTTGTATACAGTAAAATTTAATATAAACTGGTGCATTTCAGTACCAGTGACATGAATGACTATAGATGTATAAGAATTTCCTTGACTCGATCTATCCACTATGTCGGTGTCGTATCTATGTGCTGTACAATTTTAGTATAAATAGGTGTAGGTACTGTGAATGATGTTTATTTTTCCTCCCATTTTTAAAAGAAATGGTGTCCATTGAAAGCATTTACTGTGTCATAGTGGAATTTTCTGTCCTGTTTTTGTATAAAAATGTTTAAAAAAAGAAGAGAATCATGCTGAATGTTGTATTTGAAGGTTGTATCTAATTTGAAGAACCCCACGATATCAAATGTTTGTACAAAAGAATGACACCTAAAGTGTATTTCCTACTTATATATCATATGCGTAATATTCTAAATAAATGTCTGCACTTTTCAAATTTGAAAGGAAGCTCTTCTTTTGTCAGTGACGTCTTTCATTTGGGTTCATTATGTTTATGTTGTATTCATGGTCATGGTAATTCTAGGGCAATGTTTTGTTTCCCCCTTGGCTGGATTCCTCATGCATAGACTCCTTTTAGACATTTTCCATTGGTAATTCTGGACTTGATTTTGTACTATTAACCTTTGCTGTGGGAATCCTTCAATATCAGATTTCTTGTTTTATTGTCAAAGCTTTAGCACTTTCTTTTCATGAAAACTGAAATGTACTTCAAAAATAGGACTCTGAAAGAAATCTCACGTCTTTATATGTAAATGAGAAATTATGTGAGGTCTGTTTCATTCTGAAGTCCAGCTATGCAAGACCGTTTATTGACAAAGACCATTTCATGCTCTAACCATACATTTATTCTGAACACAAACTTGTGGCAGATTATGTGTCTGAGCCCTTGTATATACAAGTGCTTCAGACTTGAACTTCTGAAATGTTTTCTCCTTTTTATTACTAAAATGTCCTTGATTTTCACAAAATATACATTCAGATTTATATTCTGATGGTTATCAACTGCAGAGAATGGAAATGTATCTTCGCAAATGTGGAAGTAAATGTCAATAGTGATTTTAATTAAAGAAAGAAGGCAATTATAAGGCATTATTTTGATAGCAAGATGGTTGAATCTTCTTTAAAACAATGAATAAACATGTTTTTAAGACAGACAAACAAGTACCTGTGTGAAAAGGTGTGTATTATTCAGATAAATAATCTGCAGCAATGTTTTTCTTCCAGCAAACAAAAGTGTGTTATAAACTCAGTAACGGCAAACTAATTTTTGTCCTTCTTTTAATCAGCTTTTCTTCTAGTTTTCTAAGTCCACGTCCCTCTTCACCCCCATTCCATCCCATCCCCCAATCATGACCGTCCCTTGACAAGAAAATGGTTTCTTACAAATTCTATGGTTAAGATTTTACATTTTCCTTACTCTTACTTTTTGTAACAATCAAAATGTAAAATGATAGGTGGAAATGTTAAAAAGGGTTAAAATGTATTAAAAAACATGAAATACAAAAGAAAAAACACCACATAAGAAACAAAAAGAATGATTCAGAGTATTTGCAGACAAGTTAGGTATCAGCCTGTTAACTTGTGGATGTCATCCATGCAAGATAGCTTCAAGACTTTTCTGTGTGTTCTCTTCATTATTCCAACCTTACAGTAGACATTCTTTGAAAATCACAAGCATGGCCAATAATGTATCGCTAGAAACCAAAAAGCTTGCAGATGACAAAGTTATAGGTGAACTGCCGATCAGACGATACAAAATTGATGCAATAGAAGCACCTCTCAGGATCTAGGATATACGAGCACTTTACCAGAAAAAAACCCGTTTGATGGTTTGATAACGTCACATCAGGGCCCAATCATGTGTAAGCAGACAAAGTCCTTTAACTACGAAGGAACAGGCACTCAAAATGTGTGCATTGTTAGGGGACATTGTCTGCTTAGGCTAATTTGGTCCCTTGATTGACATCACAAATCTCGGCAGTGTTCGAAGAGCTCTTCAAGTTCAAGTGATAAACTTGTTTAATCTTGTCTTCCTGTACATGCAATGATAAAAGTTACATGTACATCAATATTCAAAATCAAGACACAAGAGAGTGACACAGAGACAGGGATAAATAGTAGAAGACAGCAAAAGATAAAAGGATAATATAATAATGATAATAATAATTAACCGTTCTTGTATAGCGCATAACACATAGTATTAAAACATGTCCCTAAGCGCTCTAGAGAAAAACATAAAAGAATACAAAGACAAGACGTACTAATATAAAGGACTAATGAAAAAGAAAAGGAAGGAAGAGAGAAAATTAGAAAGAGGGGGTAAGATTGAAATCGGTGATAGAGAGTGAAAGATAGAAGGGGGGGGGGGGGGTCAAAATTGATTAATAAGGTGATAAGTGGAGGTCATCTCACCGATTTCATTTTTTTTCTGAACTGATATCCCCCTTTACTTTCTTTTCTTCTTCCTCTTTTTTCCCCTTCCCTTTATCTCCTGGCGGCCGCCAGATAATTCTTTCATTCCTGATGTTATGTTGTAGATAAAAAGAGGAAATGAAAGAAGAATAATAACAAAGAATAGCCTCACAAAAGATAAATATCCATATTATTATTTTATTATTATTATTAAACAAAGAATAAGGAAATGAAGATAGAAAGAGGAAATGATAGAAGAATAGCAACAAAGAATAACAAAAGGAAAGATAGAATTTTCCGGCGGCCGCATAATTCACTGGTTCTTATTCAGTAATAATTTTCTTTTCCCTTTTATCTCTCTCCCTTCTTTTGGACCATTGATATAGAGAGGATGGGGGGGGGGGGGGCTGCTCAGTCGTTTCGGTCCTCCCCTCCCTCGTTATGTACCCTTTTTCGTTTTTGGAATCATGAACCCTATATCATTTTCGGAATTATGAACCCTTTTTCATTTTCGGAATTATGAACCTTCAGAAATACGAACCTTCTGAAAACGAGTGCCCCCCCCCCCCCCGTTCAAGTACGCCATCCAAATACATGCTATTTACACTACCTGTATATGAAATTTTGAAATGACAAGACAGACAAGTTCATCTATTGTAAAATTTATTGTTGAAGTACAACCACACCAAGTTCCAGATAAATCGACAAACTTGATTCACAGCTTCATTCACATTTTCCACGTTCCTATTGATAAGATAGTCTCGATGACCTTCCTCAAGGTTTGCCTGAAATAGCAACAATTAAAGCATGTACGGTGCAAAGTCCATGAAAAGGTAAAGCTGCTATTAACACATTCACAAAGTAAAAGTAAATGACGTGCCCCTCCCCAATTTCCAAGATCGGTAGAACTTTTTAGACCCCTCCCCAGGACGTCGATCAATTACATGTATGTGCCCCCCCCCCCCCCAAAAAAAAAACAAAAAAAACGGCTACGGCCCTGCAGGTGGTTAACATACTGTAAGAAAAAGGGATCACGGTGGACCAACAGGCACCGATTAGACATTGTTTGCAATAGCCTATAGAGGGCGCAAGTAGCTATAAGTCAGCTATAAGTAGTGCAGTGGGGCTTTAAGAACAAGTTCAACGGCATCCCATTTAAACGCATGTTAAAGGGATGTTGGTAAACTTGTACTTATGACGGTTTGGTGAAATGCTGCCTTGGTTCTCGTTGGTGTGACGGGGGCTTCTGATTCTGACTCACTCATTTACACGTACTAAATATTCCTACTTTCAGATACAAATGACAGAATGGGAGACTATTTCCACTAAAATGTATACAAATTTAATGAATACATAATTATGTTTGAATACAGGGTGAGGCCTTTCTCCTAATTTTTCTAAAACCATCTAGTATGATTTCTCTTAAGTACTGTTTATTACATACTTCATTAGGGTCATTACACAAGTACGGTTTCAATACTTTTACAAGAGTACAGGCAAACAACAACAACAACATTACTGGTTAAATTATCATATTTCTTTAGCTACATAATTATCATGAATACATACCCCCCCCCCCTTCCCCTCAAGACTTAACAAGTTAAGCCCTATATCTTGCACCAATAATCAATTTCATTTAGGCCATTTATGACGAATACATTTAAAATCCAAGATAAATATCTTAAAATATTAAAGAATGCAGTTAAAATAAAAAGTGATTTAGTGTCGTTCTGAAGAAGAGAGAGAAAGAAAAAAAAAATCAAATTTATTGTACAAGGCTAACTATCGGCAAAAGTTGGGAGTGTCAAACATGACAAATAAAATCTAAGATATAACACAAAATACTGTCAGTAGTACAATATCTTCACTAACAATAGAATGAACAAGTAACGAAAATCCATCTGTGGGGAACCTTATAGAATGGGGGTAGGGGTGGTGACAAATAAAGCTGTGATAAACATGAAAACACCATATCTTTAACCAGGGAATTAAGAGAGCGCTTGTATTTTCTCTATTTTGTTCTCTATAGAGGGCATATTTGTATGAAAGCAGAAAAATAACAGTAACCGAATGGCAAAAGTGTGAAATAAATCGGACCAATAGAAAGAAAATGTTGTGAATGTTTGAAATGTGAGATCACTAATGCCTACAGTCACATTTGCCGCGGCGGCCGTGCGTTCTAAAATATCTACAGCCAATAGCAATTGTAGGGCCAGACTTTTGCTGTAGGGGGGGGGGGGGGTGCTGAAAAAGGCTCGTATAACAAAAGAAAAAGGTCGACCCGCATTGACTTTACACACCGGACTTTTGCAGAAAAAAAGGGGGGTCGCTGGGAACACGCATATGCGTATACCTAAATAACATTGAGTGGGGGCCGGGGTAGGTCTACTGGGTAAGCTCCCGCGGCCCCCTCGTACATATATATATTTTATACTTTTTACAGAATTGTCGTAGTCGACCCCCCCCCCCCACCAGCAGAGAATGTTGGATCTACTTATCACTGAAATGATTTTGTTGTTGTTACTTCTTTTTTTCTTTCTGTGTTTGTTTGTTACTCGTTAGTATGTTCTTCTTTTTAGAACTCTTAAGTGTTGTGTGTTGTTTGTTATTATAACAAGAGGTATAATTACGATGATTATAATTTCCAAATGATCTTTGTGTAAGTTAACCTCTATACATTACTGACATTTTTTAAGATCATTTTGGGGTTGCCGGAAATGTTCGAAAATCTGTAAGAGGTGCAAATTGACCCACCCCCGCACATTTTGTAATTTTCCCGCCGCCTGGATTCTAGTGATTGCGCAATAATCATCGGGGCAGCGTCTCACGAAACATTCATAAATACAAGTTCACCGACATCCCATTGAAATGCGTGTATTAAGTTTAACACGCGTTTCAATGGGATGTCGGTGAACTTGTACGTTATGACGGTTTCATGAAACGCCCCCAGTGAGTGTCACTGTCATCCGTGTTCGACATCACATTGTACGTGTTTACGATGTACAATATGGTTGGGATTCCCCGGTCACCATAGTCTTACCTAGGAGACCTTAAATGATATGAGAAGGTTTCTTGTTGAACATTCTTTCAACAAATCTTACGCGTAAATTGAGGGTGAGGGGGGAAGTTTGACTGAAAAATGTTGTACTTCTTTTAATGAGTAAAGTGAAGATCAGGCGAATTGTTTTCGAAAAAGCCCAGCCATTTATTTGAAGCTGCATCTTTAGTAAACAAAAATAAAACAGGCATAGTTTGATAATTTGTTGCAGATATGTAAGTCAGGTTATCCAAATTATATTTTCAATATATTCACTGAACAGTTCAATGAAAACAACAATTAATAGGCCTTATATGATGATGATGATGATAATGATTATAAAATTAAGTTAATAATACAGTTAATAATAACGATAATGATAATAATAATAAAAATAAGGATTTGCATATTCATAATCATCATGATGTTAATCTGAAATGCATATCGCACACTCAACTGCACTTGACCAATACCCATAACACAACACAATCAGAAACAACATTAGAAATAACACATATATCCAGTCATCTAAGTCAAATGATAATACAATCTTCAATCCCAATTATGTGCTTAAATACATTGTGCATGGACATGATAACGAATGGATTCTCATATCCAGCATACAAAATATTCAAAGATTCTAGTAGGAGAGACTACAAGAACAACTAAATTTTATGGAGGGTGGAAATCCCCACTATACATAAAATATAGTGGGGATTTCCATCAACTCTGCCATCAATTTTGATTGGCGGTTGAGCCACTGATGGCAAAGCCACAACCAATAGTAAGTGCTAATATATTTCCTTGTTCGTCATTTTGTCCTGTGCTGAATCATTCTACGCTCATCCAGTTCGGTTGAAGCAGCAGAAAAACGGTGAAGCAGATTTCAAATTTTGGCAAACTTTTGACTAAGGAGGCACCACGGTAAGGCCATATTCTGTCCTGCTTTATTTTCATATTACATTCTTTATTATTAACTTTGTGAGTGTGAGGAAACAGAGATTGAGCATAATAGGATTTCACCTTCTACATGAATATAATACTCTTACATTGTTAGAATTATGTTTTTGTTACTCTGTATAAGCTATACAATGTCTTCTCTAAAAGGAGTATTTTATAAAATTACCCAAAAGTCATGAAATTATGATTTGATAAGGTTAAGTACCCCCCCCCCCCCCCGCAGAAATTGCCACACTATTCCTATAAAAGCCTCCCAAGGAGTTACCTTCATGAATGTGTAATAGCTAAGCTCGATAGTGAAAAGGTCTTTAATTTAAGTTTATCTAAATAGAGGGTTATACCTGGCAACCATACTGTGATTGATGTGTAATGTTGTATTCTGTTCTATCGTAGGTTCTAAATGAAACACAACTCAAAATAGAGACACAGAAAATAAGGGTATGGTTGCTGTGAAGGTAATTGTATATCAGTCTATTTTGTGTGTATAGCGCTTAGAGACTTCGGTGGTAAGCGCTTTATAAGTAACGTTTTATTATTATTATTTATTATTATAAGGTTTAAAGGGATAGTTGAGTTCTCGTTTAAGACCGCAAATCCCTTTAAAGTGCATGGTTATTGCTCTTATCCTTATTTATGGCATTCCTAGTTCTTTTTGTTCCTGTTCTGTAATCTGTATGGAGCTTTCCAAACTATTATTGCTTACAACCTTGTCTAAAATCCTTGAAAAGTTGGTCCACATACGGAAAAGCTTAACATCCTCTCTGATACTCAATTAGACTTCCGAGAAAAGAATAGTACTACCAACGCAACACTTTCTTTAGTTCAAACAGTTGTCAAAGCTATTGATCAGTCTTCTAATACGGTTGGTTTGTTTATAGATTTTTCTAAAGCGTTTGATACTGTTGACCATGATCAGGCACGTCCTCTTACCCCCCTCGTTCATATCAAGTCTGATCAATCACAACTTTAAGAGATGCCCCCCCCCATTAAACCATGTGGATTCTTTTCCATAGGGTACCGGTTATACCACCAGCAGAAGAAAACCAGGTCCCTGCTGCTGCAACTAACATGGAAGGTATGTAAACCTCTAAATATCAGGGTTTCTCAAACATTTTCCTTGATGGTCCATCCATGAAAGCTTAAAGGTTCGTAACTTGGGATGCAATTCACACATACAATTCTAATGAGGCAGAACAACGTATCATTAATTGCTGGAAAGTAGGGCGCAATTACTCAAACATTATCATGGTTGTTCAATTTTGTTTCAGACACGTACCATTTACAGGAATGAAAATTGTAATACTGTAGAAAACAAGTATTGTTTTTGGTCTATATCTAATCTAAGGGGAATTATTGTTACAATAAAAATTAAAAAAAATTGAAGCAGAGCCTCCCATGCAGTCGGTCCGGATTAACATGCCCTGCGGTCCAGACTTTGAGAAGTCGTGCTTTCATTACTATCCCTATAATGTCCAGAGACAATTATTAAGCGTACTATTCTCCCGAGGTCTGAAATTTATTGGATGAGAATCAGACAGTACGCAACTGAAGAATTCACTTCAAATTGCATGATATTCGTAAGGGACAATTTGAGATAGAACCTGATGACGTATGTCCTTTCTTTCCTTCTTCTCTTTAAAAATTGAGGGTGATTTGTGCTTGTTTGTGGATAAACTATTTCACGATGAGGCGGGATGGCTCAGTAGTAGAGCAGTGGTCTCATAAGCCAATTTGATGTGCTAGTGTCCTTTGGCATTCATCATCATTATCAAGTCCCTTGGAGAGGACTTAAAGCCGTCGGTCCCCTGGTCACTTACTTACAAGCATACTGTGTATGCTTTCTTAGCTGTCAGGTAAAATAATTAAACCAACCAACTGGAAACCAACCGATATTCATCAAACCAGTCTACTTAGAAAGAATAGAAAAGTTCTGGGGATCATGCAAGGAATCACAATCGGACTAAATTCATTCATTCAGCTGCTCTTGAAACCATTGAACAGATGCAGAGAGCAAGGAAGGTGTGGCCCAAACTGGGGCAAAACCACTTGAATCAGGTCAGCAGCAGATACCTCCGCAGCGGAACAACGCGCCACAGCAGGCGCTGCAGCAGTTGTTGCAGACACTGAAGTCGCCACACTCGCCTCAGCAACAAAAGCAGGTGCTTACCATTCTAAAGTCCAACCCATTACTGATGGCTGCCTTCATCAAGCAAAGGTCGGAGCATCAGCAGCGGATGCAACAGCAGCAGCAACACGGGCAGCTGCAGCAAGGCAACATGCAGGCTGCTGGTCAGCCTGTACCACTGCATCAGCAGATGGCTCAGCTAAACATGCAGCAGCAACCTGCACAGCAGGTAGGCCTAATCAGAACTTTATTCTCTAATTAATGAAGAGTCTTTTTCACAGCACAAGGGCAATTCTGAAGCATAAAATCGTGCAATATGACAAGTCCACTATCCATTTATTTGATTAAAAGATGAAAATATACTATTGACCGATGGTTGAATTGTCTGTCTTGTTCGTGATATGTGTACTTTGACTTTCACAGCATGAACTTATAATATAGTAATACATAACACATACTAAATATTATTTGTGGCATATGCATACAATAAACCCATGATACAATGTATTAGATCCAGTGTAGTCTTCTATGAACTTTGTTATACTTCTGCTGCAAAGGAAATCAATGTATACTTTAATTTGTACTACAATTAAAGTATAATACATTTTATAATAAGTATTACATGCAATACTTTAATACAGACGGTGGGTGGAGCAGCAGCAGGTCTACAGGAGGAAACCGACATGACATCGCTCGATCCTCAGAACTAACTCTCAAAGTTTGTAGAGATGCTGTGATTGTCATGGTGGTGTATTCGTTGTGTGTGTTACTATTTAAATCACAAGGCCAAACATTTTTTTTTTTACAAAGATTGCCCATCTACGGTTAACAAGCAGTCGATGAATAGCTTCATCAGATGGGGGAATAAACTGTAGATTTGGTGCAGAATAAGTATTGTTTTCCAAAGTGTAAGTTTTATGATAATTTTATTATATATTTTCAATTTCATTCCTTGCAGTTTCTTATGAAATCTAAAGAAAAGTCTTGTATCATTGCTATAAAGAAAGAGAAAATAAGGGAATTGCTATTTGTACAGCTCTATATTATTGTAAGAAAGAGAGGAATAATGCTACTCACTTGAATATGAAAACTATCTTGTCTTATTTTTCATTGTTTCATAGTTTTTTTGTATATAGTACAATTTAATATAAACTGGTGCATTTCAGTACCAGTGACATGAATGACTATAGATGTATAAGAATTTCCTTGACTCGATCTATCCACTATGTCGGTGTCGTATCTATGTGCTGTACAATTTTAGTATAAATAGGTGTAGGTACTGTGAATGATGTTTATTTTTCCTCCCATTTTTAAAAGAAATGGTGTCCATTGAAAGCATTTACTGTGTCATAGTGGAATTTTCTGTCCTGTTTTTGTATAAAAATGTTTAAAAAAAGAAGAGAATCATGCTGAATGTTGTATTTGAAGGTTGTATCTAATTTGAAGAACCCCACGATATCAAATGTTTGTACAAAAGAATGACACCTAAAGTGTATTTCCTACTTATATATCATATGCGTAATATTCTAAATAAATGTCTGCACTTTTCAAATTTGAAAGGAAGCTCTTCTTTTGTCAGTGACGTCTTTCATTTGGGTTCATTATGTTTATGTTGTATTCATGGTCATGGTAATTCTAGGGCAATGTTTTGTTTCCCCCTTGGCTGGATTCCTCATGCATAGACTCCTCTTAGACATTTTCCATTGGTAATTCTGGACTTGATTTTGTACTATTAATCTTTGCTGTGGGAATCCTTCAATATCAGATTTCTTGTTTTATTGTCAAAGCTTTAACTCTTTATGCGCCACTTAAAAAACCCCCCTGTGCCACATTCTTTTAGGGTCACACATTTCGAGGGAATCTTTATTGACTCTGCTGAATCAAGAGGCTATAACTCTTCACTGGATGATCATGATGAAAAATATTGTGCAGCAAAGTTGTAGACCGGAAAACGTGCTTTTCGATGAACCGTCATTTGTTATATTTTGAATTATCATTTTTATAATAATCATAATTATATAATGTTTAATTTTTCTTATTTACGGCAGTTTTTTTATCCCTCTAGAATTTCTTATTTAGCAATGATAAGACATCTTCAAATCGAATCTATTAGAAAGGTGGACTTCTTACCTTTCTTTACATACCTTGCTCAAGTATTCTAACAATTCAGAAGGTTAGTATTTAGGTTGTTGAAGAAAAGAAGTTCAATAGGGAGAGACTTGAAAGTACCCCGCTCAGCCACCCTTGACAATGGGCTAATCTGCCCATTGAAATCCCTATTACCCCAGGTTATTGTCAATGTCCGGTTTAGCGGGGCATAAAAAGGGACGTCGTGGGGATGTTTTTCTTTGTTGTGCCATGATAAGTCAATAAGAAATAAGAGAATGTTATTGATTTTGCCCACTGGTATGAGCATGTAAAAATGGTATAGGCATAATATATTATATGTGATATACATGACATAATCAGCATCTTATTGAAATGTCTCATTATGAATGTTCACCGCATCTGTTCTCTCACCTTCTTTACCCCTCAATAAAATTGATTTCAAGTACATTTATCACAGCCATAGATATACAAAGAAAGAATGAATCAATCTTAAAATATAAACTATATTGCATTGTTTTCCATTTACTTTATTGTGAGAGAGCTTATTATCAGAAATGATTGACGAGTGGAGTATGCAATGAATAAAATATGGAGAACGGACGTGAGAGACATTATGAGAGAGAAATAGTGATATGAAATGAAAGGACTTTACTGTGAATAAAGATTATAAGAGAAAGAGATAAAGATGACGGCAAGACAGGATACATATTGATACGAAAATAACAATAATAATGAGATAGAGATGACGGAAAGAAAGAGAGTAAACACTGATAGCATAAGAATGAATAAAGATAATAAGAGAAAGATATAGAGATGACGGCAAGACATAGGGTACATATAGATAGGAAAATGATAATAATAATAAGATAGAGATGACGGAAAGAAAGAGAGTAAACACTGATAGCATAAGAATGAATAAAGATAATAAGAGAAAGATATAGAGATGACGGCAAGACATAGGGTACATATAGATAGGAAAATGATAATAATAAAAAGATAGAGATGACGGAAAGAAAGAGAGTAAACACTGATAGCACAAGAATGAATAAAGATAATAAGAGAAATATATAGAGATGACGGCAAGACATAGGATACATATTGATAGGAAAATAATAATAATAATAAGATAGAGATGACGGCAAGAAAGAGAGTAAACACTGATAGCATAAGAATGAATAAAGATAATAAGAGAAAGATATACAGATGACGGCAAGACATAGGGTACATATAGATAGGAAAATGATAATAATAATAAGATAGAGATGACGGCAAGAAAGAGAGTAAACACTGATAGCATAAGAATGAATAAAGATAATAAGAGAAAGATATAGAGATGACGGCAAGACATAGGGTACATAATTATAGATAGGAAAATGATAATAATAATAAGATAGAGATGACGGAAAGAAAGAGAGTAAACACTGATAGCATAAGAATGAATAAAGATAATAAGAGAAAGATATAGAGATGACGGCAAGACATAGGGTACATATAGATAGGAAAATGATAATAATAATGAGATAGAGATGACGGCAAGAAAGAGAGTATTACACTCATAGCATAATAATGAATAAAGATAATAAGAAAAAGATATACAGATGACGGCAAGACATAGGGTACATATAGATAGGAAAATGATAATAATAATAAGATAGAGATGACGGAAAGAAAGAGAGTAAACACTGATAGCATAAGAATGAATAAAGATAATAAAAGAAAGATATAAAGATGACGGCAAGACAGGATACATCTTTCTTTCATTAGTTTTATTCATTCTTATTCTATCACTGTCTACTCTCTTTCTTGCTGTCATCTCTAGCTCTTTCATTAATTTTTATTCATTCTTATTCTATCAGTCTACTCTCTTTCTTGCTGTCATCTCTATCTCTTTCTTTCATTATTTTTATTCATTCTTATTCTATCACTGTCTACTCTCTTTCTTGCTGTCATCTCTATCTCCTTCTTTCATTTTTTTTTATTCATTCTTATTCTATCAGTCTACTCTCTTTCTTGCTGTCATCTCTAGCTCTTTCATTAATTTTTATTCATTCTTATTCTATCAGTCTACTCTCAGGGAACACTTTTATCACTAGAGTCTTCGTCACTGCTCGATTCGTCGGAATCAGAGTCCATGCTCCATGCTTCCATAGTAACAAGATCTCGAGCCTCCTCTACACTAAACACACGTTGACGTTTTCCAGCAGGTGCCATCGTAACATCAGTAAAAAAAATCCAAAGAAAACCGCTAAATACACGGTAATTTCGAATGTAACACTATGAAGAAAAACAGTTTACCGGAAAGTGTGCGATGTATACAATGTAAACAATAGTAAACGCAACGCGTGGCTACACACTGCGAGCGGTATTATGAATGTCTAATTGACTCGTATACATCTGTGCAAAAATGCGAAGTTGGCACGCCTACGTCCGTGCAAATCGGCGAACAAAGCAAACAAAGAGTTAATAATAATTACAGTGCTTATATAGCGCCTAACACTTACTTTGTCAGAAGTCTCTAAGCGCTCTACAATAATGCAGCATAATTACCCTTTAGCACTTTCTTTTCATGAAAACTGAAATCTACTTCAAAAATAGGACTCTGAAAGAAATCTCACGTCTTTATATGTAAATGAGAAATTATGTGAGGTCTGTTTCATTCTGAAGTCCAGCTATGCAAGACCATTTATTGACAAAGACCATTTCATGCTCTAACCATACATTTATTCTGAACACAAACTTGTGGCAGATTATGTGTCTGAGCCCTTGTATATACAAGTGCTTCAGACTTGAACTTCTGAAATGTTTTCTCCTTTTTATTACTAAAATGTCCTTGATTTTCACAAAATATACATTCAGATTTATATTCTGATGGTTATCAACTGCAGAGAAAGGAAATGTATCTTCGCAAATGTGGAAGTAAATGATGTCAATAGTGATTTTAATTAAAGAAAGAAGGCAATTATAAGGCATTATTTTGATAGCAAGATGGTTGAATCTTCTTTAAAACAATGAATAAACATGTTTTTAAGACAGACAAACAAGTACCTGTGTGAAAAGGTGTGTATTATTCAGATAAATAATCTGCAGCAATGTTTTTCTTCCAGCAAACAAAAGTGTGTTATAATCTCAGTAACGGCAAACTAATTTTTGTCCTTCTTTTAATCAGCTTTTCTTCTAGTTTTCTAAGTCCACGTCCCTCTTCACCCCCTTTCCATCCCATCCCCCAATCATTCCCGTCCCTTGACAAGAAAATGATTTCTTACACATTCAATCGTTAAGATTTTACATTTTCCTTACTTATTTTAACGATCAAAATGTAAAATGATAGGTGGAAGTATTGAGGCATCTACTTTGAATTAAGTATTAAAAAACATGAAGTACAAAAGAAGAAACACCACATAAGAAACAGAAAGAATGATTCAGAGTATTTGCAGAAAAGTTTGGTATCAGCCTGTTAGCTTGTGGATGTCATCCACGCAAGACAGCTTCAAGGCTTTTCTGTGTGCCAATAACGTATCGCTAGAAACCAGAAAGTTTGCAAATGACAATAGTACAAGTTTTAGGTGAACTGCCGATCAGATCTTTTTCAGACGATACAAAATTGATGCAAATTAAAGCACCTCTCAGGATCTGGGATATACAAGCACTTCACCAGAAAAAAACCCGGCGATGGATTGAAAACGTCACAACAGGGACCAATCGTGTGAAGGCAAACAAAACAGTGAGCACTACAAAAAAAAAAAAAAAATCGTTTTGCCCCCGACATTATTATTATTATTATTTTTTTATTATTTTTATTTATTTATTATTATTATTATTATTATTATTTTTTTTTTGGGGGGGGGGGGGTGGGGTCAGCCCAAGGGGGGGGGGGGAAGAGGGGTTAAACCCCCTACCCCCCTCTAGTTCCGCCCTGGGTGAGGTGTGACTTTAAATTGGTCCGCTAGCTCTCGGAGAAAAGGCCCCGAAAACGACTCCCGTTTTCCTTCCCCTTATGTATAATGCGTGAAGTATGGAAAGTTCCCGTCTTGAAGAGACTAGTCCGCAATGGTTGTGGCCATCTTACTTTTTATGAAATATCAGGTTTTCGATAGATTGGCCCTTACTCTTCAACCTTCAATTAGTCGTTTTTCGAGGGTATCTTCTCAGAGGTCTAGCGGACCGAGTCAAAGTCGCCCTGCCACACCCCCCCCCTTCCTCGGTCCCTTAGGGTGGTATTCTCGAAAGCGGACTAACTTTAGTCAGGAGTTTAATCCATGGATCAGTTAGTCCACCTTTCGAGAATTGAAATTGACTTAGTCCATGGACTAAAGTTAAGCCTGGCCTAAGAAATCCACGTACTAAGGCCAAATAAAAATAAAAACATGTTTTAGCGTCCTGTTTTTCGAAAAATAGGAAGGAGGAGGCCCGTTTTTTTAATTTTTTTTTCTATCAAAACGGCCGCTTAGAGTTTGATGTTTGGGGAGGGGGGGGGGGGCACATACATATAATTGATCAACGTCCTGGGGGAGGGGTCTAAAAATTTCAACCGATCTTGGAAATTGTGGGGGGGGGGCACGTGCCCCCTTGGTTATGGGCCCGTAAGTTAGGCCAGGTTTAACTTGGTCCGCTTTTGAGAATACCACCCTTAGCCTTGGGTTTTAGGCGTAAGAGTCGCAAAGTGACTGTCTGCAAGAAGACTAGTCCGCTATCGAGGAACCATCTAACTTATGATGAAATATTTTGTGTGTGGAAAGATTAGATCTTGTTCTTCAACCTCCACCTAGTTGTTTTCGAGGGTCTTTTCTTTAAACACTAGCGGACCCATTCAAAGTCACCCCTCCCCTCTCAAATATTCCCATATGTATAAAACGTAGAGCATGGAAAGACTAGTCCACTATAGTCGTAGCCATATTAATTTTATATGAAATATCAGTTTTTCGATAGATTTGACCTTGCTCTTCAACCTCGACCTACTTATCATCGAGGGTACTTTCTCCGCGGTAGCGGACAGATTAAAAGTACCCCTCCTCTCAAATAACCCATTATGTATCGCACTTACTAGAGTGTTGAAAGTTACCGTCTGCAAAGAGAAATTGTTCGCCATTTAGCTTTAAATGAACATGAACTTATTAAGCGAATCACATGACAACTTTTGTATTCAATGATTTTATTTCTCAAACTCCAATTCTTTTTCGTACCAAACTGCAACATAATTATAACAAAGCTTTTTTATCATATGATAAGCGAACATAAATACAACATAATTTATCGGTTATAATTTCACAATGTATAGGACTAAAATATATCACAATCGCATAATAGGAAAATATTACCGCAATACACAGTTATTTCATCAAAAAAATAGAAGCATTATTTTTTTCCTGAGAATAAGACTGAATAGTTTTTCTTTCATTAAAACATGATCTATCCTAAAACCCTCTCCCTTCTTTTCTTCCTCTTTAATCCCTTGGACATATCCCCTTCTTTTCCCCTCTCCCCTATCCATTCCCTTTCCCTCTCCTTCGGGGGTTAAATCCCCCCTTTAATTTTTAATGGGTGTATTAAGTGTGTAATTTTTAGCAACCCCCCCCCCCCTTTTGTGATTTTTTTTTTTTTTTTTTTATTAAAAAAGAAAAAGAAAAAAAAAATTATGCCAATGGCTGACCTTAAAAAAAGGGACCTTACCCCCCCCCCTTACGGAGCAAAATGTCAAATTTGCAAATTTCGAGACAAAAAAGAAAGAAAAAAGTGTCCTCTTACCCCGCCCCCCCCCCCCTCGCTTATTCAGCGGCTGGCTGCGTCTTGCGAAATTTTTTGCCCGATTTCAAAATGTTAAACCCCCCCCCCCCCCCCCTTGAAAAAATCCTGCGTACGCCACTGTGTTAAACCGTATCACTGTCTTCAGGGCTGTCAACTCTGGGAAACTGCTTGGAGGGAGAAACAAAATTTGGAGAAAATATTAAGTGCCAAATCCAGCCAGCCGCCGAATAAGCGGGAAAATTTCGCAACGGCTCAGCCAGCCGCTGAATAAGCGGGGGGGGGGGGGGGGGGGGGGGGGGGAGCACATTTTTTGTTGTTTTTGGTATACGGTACGGTTTGGCGGGAGGTTTTTTCATAAACCGGGAGATTCTACATCGTTGGCGGGAGAGCGGGAGGAAGGCGTGGTGGCGGGAGTCTCCCGCTACGAGCTTTTGGGGCGGCGGGAGAACTCGGAGCGTGGTGGCGTGAGACTCCCTCCAAATGCGGGAGGGTTGACAGCTCTGTCTTTTTTCATATTCATTACCAGCTAAGCGGAAGTGTTTCATAAATTACCTGTATTATTTTTAAGTCATTTATATTTAATCCCAGCTGTTGGAAATGTGCAAAAGATCCACTTTGGTCTATATTATTTTTTATTTTATATATATTTTCATCGAATAGGTTTTTGTAAAATATGCACTTCCTTTTTACTCGTATGAATTTGTTATTAAAAATCATCTCATTTCCTTTATGGTTCATATTTCATCTGAAAATCCCTCGTATCCATCCAAACTTCCAATAGATTAATATAAAATTGTGGCAAAGTTATCTTTAACAGTCCAAGGAAATTAATAGTAACATGAAAATATGAATTTCCCGCCAAAGTGTTTTGTCACATACTGCTTCCATTTCATTTCATTTTCTAAGTTTTTTAAAACCCAAATAGCCCTTTGTGCTTTAATCAACAGTTTCAGACCTCCAAACTGGTAATTTAAATAATAATAGTAATAATAATATGAATTTATAACGCGCACATATTCGAAACTTTTGATCAAGGCGCGACAAAAAATGAATATGCAGATTACACAAAACAGTTCAACAATTTTTTACATAAACATGCAGGAATTCAAATATTATATAAACAGATATTCAAATATGGGATAAACAGATACCGACGTAGACATAAAACAGTTCGACATATTATAGTTCTTTGGGTAATGAAACCTAAACATCAGATAAATATATACGCTTTCAACTGTGATTTAAATTGTTCTGTTGAGTCTAGTTGTCTAAGATGAGAAGGAAGAGTGTTCCAGAGAACGGGTGCAGCTTTGGCGAAGGACCTGTCTCCATACCAGTGGCGGATCCAGGGAGGGGGGGGGCCGCCCCTTGGGAAAAAAACGTATAAGAACACGTTAATATTACCTTTTTTTGGAGATGGGGGCGCGATTTTTCAAATTTTCGAGAGCCCCCTCAAACAAAATTGTGCTCACTACCCCCCCCCCCCACTGAGCCCGGCGCGATTTTCAAATTTTCGGGAGCAAAATAAAAAAATTAGTGCTCACTACCCACCCCCCCCCCCACACACACACACTGGCGTACTGGTGCCCCCCGGGCCCCCATTGAAATTGAACCATGACTTATTTTCAATTCCATACACGTGATTTATAAATGTTCTTGAATAGTGATATCACATGATTTTCAACAAAATCCGAGTTTCTCAATTTCTGTTGCAAACTGACACATTCCCAAATAGCGAAGGAAGAGCATATATTTTTTTTTTTATAGTCACTAATGGGCCTTAGTGCTGGCCACTAACAGTAACAATAGTAGAAAATTCCTTTCCAGAAGCCAATGCGACAAGCACTGCCGGGAGAAAACATGCTACCCACTACTCGGGCTGTGCATGCAAAGATTTGCAAACGAACGTTCCATACGTACATTTATTAATTAATTTATTTATTTCACAGGACCCATTTGTACAGGGTATCTCATTCAGATTAAAAAACTCATCAATAAAATGCAAATCATGTCACACTGCACGTGTACCGTTAAGGGGCCCTGTGGGGAAACTGAATTTAGACAAGGATTAAGAGTAGAGAACGGTACAACGAATCGTCTTCTTTCTTTAATACTTATATGAAACGGCAAAGCTTCCACGCTTCGCGGGGGGGGGGGGCAACTGAATTCAGACTAGGAATAAAGTCAAGAACGGTATCCAAAGAATTGTCTTCTTTCTATAATAATTTAATGAAATATGAAAGCTTCCGCGCTTCGCGCGGGATGGGCGAAAATGAATTCAGACAAGGATTAAGAGTAATAATTTATTGAAACGTCAAAAGCTTCCGCGCTTCGTGCGGGTGGGGGGGGGGGGGCGACTGAATTCAGACAAGGATTATGAGTGGAGAACGGTACAATGAATCGTCTTCTTTCTCTAATAAGTTAATGAAACGTCATAGCTTCTGCGCTTCGCGCGGGAGGGGCGAAACAAGAATTAAGAATCGGGAACGGTACAACGGATCGTCTTCTTTCTCTAATAATTTAATGAAATGTCAAAGCTCCCGCGCGTTGCGCGGAAGCAGGCGCGGATCTACGGGGGGGGGTTTAGGGGGTTCAAACCCCCCCCCCCCCTTGGGCGGCCCCCCCAAAAAAAAAAAAAAAAAAAAAAAAAAAAGAAAGAAAAAAAAAAGAAAAAAAAGAACGCACGCTGGAGAGAAACCCTTTCAAGTGCAAATATTGTGAGAAGATATTCAACTCATCTGGTAACTTAACCAAACACATGATAAAAAGGCTGGATATAACTGTGTATTAAGCTGTTACTTGATTTAAAAAGACGTTATCATGCACTGCTTTTTATGGTCTCCATTGTGTTAATAGATGCCAGGAAAACATCACTTACGGGGTTCAAATAAACACCCCCAAAAAAATCGGCTCGCCGCTACGCGGCTCGTGGACGATGCTCTGCATCGTCATTATTTTGGTCAAACCCCCCCCCCTTAGCAAAAAGCTAGATCCGCCCCTGGGAAGGGGAAAACTGAAACTTAGTTCCTGACCCCGGGTTTACATAGGGTTGAATTTGTAGACATTGGGGCATTGGCATTAATTTATTTGTCGGTAATTGGTGGCTAGTTTTGTCGTAATCAGTGGCCTCTACACCCCCCCCCCCTTCCCCGCTCCCCTCCCCCCACTGAAAAACTCTTGGAGGGGATAGGAGAAAGCAATTTTACGTCATATTACTCCAGGAAGTGCCTGAAAATGTGTCTAAAATGGATCTAAAATTGCAAATGCTTCCTACTCTGGGAAGAGGTCAGAAACCCCTCCCAGACCCACCCTCGCTTGGTCGCTCCGTGCCCTCGCCGCTAAAGCCTCACTCTGTCGTAAGAAATTCCTGGATCAACCACCGATGTCCCATCCCCTGAATCATTCAAAACCCTTCTCGAAACCCTACTTTGTGTCCGCTTACCCCCCCCCCCCCCGCGCGATTTTCAAATTTTCGGGAGCAAAATATTTTAAAACCCCCCCCCTCCCCCCTTGAAAAAATCCTGCGTACGCCCCTGGGCGCACACAAGTAGTTAATTCCATTCAACTCAATTGTATTGTATTTTATTGTATTAGTAATAGTTTGTTTTATTTTGTTGCTTTTAAAGCTCTACTTGCTCCCTCTATATAGAAAACTTCCCCCATCATGATCATCTTTTTCTTATGTTAGTTCACTGCAAAAACCAGAGTGTTCAAATTAACACCAAGGGTGTTCAATTTAACACTTTCTTGGTATCTATATCGGACAACTCCTCTGGTGTTACTTGACACCATTTTCTGGAATTAGATACTTTCAATTCCACTTTTGGTGATTTGACAACTCCTACTGGTGTAGATTAACACCAATATCTGGAATCATTTCTCGAAAGGGATGCGTTGAAGTTTCAACGCACCACCGCGCCGCATCCTTTCGATATAGCGCCATAGCAGATCTAGTGCACTTCAATCTGGCCTTTCTCTCTCGATCTCCTCAGCGGACATCGGGATCCCACTCTCTTCTCCTTCACTTCCTTCACCTCCTTCACCTAGCTAGATCAATATCTGATATAGCTTTGGATCAGAAACCAAGAAAATATTAAACCCGTAAGTAAGCTCCGTTAAGACACAACATAGCTAATTAGCTATAGACTTTTCTAGGTCTAGGTCTAGCTAGATCTAGTAATCAACTAAAAAAAAATCCACAGAAAAATATAACCATTTTACATGAACTTTAAACAAGAGGAAAGTGGGCGTGAAAAAAGTAGCTCTCCGCAAGCATGGCAAGAAGGCCTAGATCTAGATTCACATAGATATGTGTGTGTATATAGACCCAGCCTACTTTAAAATATTGGCATCCAAACTTGGATGCTGGTGTAAATAAATAAGATTCTTAGGGAGAAAGTAGGACATTTATATTATCAATATAAAGAAAATAATTTCTAGGTCTAATGGATAGAGTCTAGTGAGACAAAGACGTCACAGACTCATGAGTGAGTTGCTAATATGTCTTGTGATTTTCAAAGTTGTTCATGTCATCAAAAATTCATAACTTTCTTACTAGTTATCCGATTTTACTCTAACTTTTTTTTGATTGGTTTGTCTGATTTTCTGCTTCTATTGAAAGTAGAGGCCTATGTTATTATTGGAGTGGACTTGCCATTTAAGATACCTTATTTGTGACACTGGCAGGTCAATAATTAGTGTGGGGTCCACAGGGCCGAGCCCCATATGAAGCTCAGGGGTTTTAGGCGTTTAAAAACTGTCAGCATCCAGGGGCCGCCTTAGGGCCCTTGGTGGGGTCCAGAGGGCAGGGCCATTGGAAGCTCAGGGGTTTTAGGTATTATATGGTCAAATGAGCATCAAACCCTCAAGCCCTGCTGTTCTGCAGGCCTTGACATGAAGGATTAAATAAGCAATATTTTTTGCCTGACCGTACATTTGGGAATTTGTAATTTCCCAATGAAGGCATAGAAAATATAATTTATAGAAAAAATAGAGAAAAAAATCCGGAAAATCATGTTATTTCAGCAACATTTGTAAATTACTGGTATCGAATTAGAGGAAAAAAAACATGTTTGAATTTTATGTGGGAGAGACTTTCGTAGACAACACATATAGCTGTACATGTAATCATCTACCTTTTTCCAAATTGCACAACCAATGCAGGACTGTTTCAGCTACACCTGCCGCCAACCGCTCAGCGAGGAAACCCTAATCTGAAAAACTGTCACTGGCACCAAATTAAGATGCAGCAACAACAGCAACAGCATGGTGGACAGTTGCAGGAATCCATTTCAATGCCTCCTGGAGTTTGTGTAACATCTATGAACCAACTGGGTCAGTGCAGAGGACCTATGCATCGGGAGCTTCAGGACCAAGTGCCTGTCATGCAGCAACATGTACAAGGCATGATCATTCACAATGCGGCCCAACCGCAGCAAAACCACATAAATCAGGTGCCTCAACTTACATCCATAAACCAACTGGGTCAGTGCAGAGGGCCTATGCATCAGGATCAAGTGCCTGTCATGCAGCAAGGCTTGGTCATTCACAATGCGGCCCAACCGCAGCCAAACCACATGACTCAGGTGCCTCAACCAGGTCAGCAGCAGATACCTCCGCAGCGGAACACCGTGCCACAGCAGGCGCTGCAGCAGTTGTTGCAGACGCTGAAGTCTCCACACTCGCCTCAGCAACAGACGCAGGTGCTGACCATTCTGAACTCCAACCCACAACTGATGGCTGCCTTCGACAGGCAAAGGTTAGCGCATCAGCAGCAGATGCAACAGCAGCAGCAACACTGGCAGCTGCAGCAAGGCAACATGCAGGTTGCTGGTCAGTCTGTACCACAGCAGCAGATGGCCGGGCATCAGCAGCCATAGGCGGAGATCCAGGGAAGGGGGGGGGGGGGGGGATTGACCAAGGGGGATGGTCTATGTAAACATCCCCCCAATGTTTATAGGCTTTCATAGTGCATAAATCCCAGCTATATAAGTCTATACTCTTATTAGGCACATTCCCAAATGTTATTATAATCAATAAACAGAAATCGATAAAAGACGACCCCTCCCCCAAAATTGTACATTCTCAAAGTTTGATCTTGCCTGACAGGTTGTCACTTGACCTCATCTTATTTGCCCTATAGATGCATACTTAAAATGGATGCCTAATTGGCGAAGGCTCAGTTTTATAAATGATTGCTCGATTTGGGCTGTACATATTTCTTGTGTATTTATCTGCACCATTAACTTTTCTTAAAATCGTGCCGTTACTTAGATTAAGATGCTTCGGTGTGTTGTACTTATTGTTTTACACCTTGTTTTTAATGAAGTCATACCTCTCTTAGTTATGCTGTCATTGAGATTTGAGACCTTTTTTTAACTCGCGATAGCAGTGCAAGGGGTGTACGTGCCAGAAAGAAGAGGCGGGATATCCATAATACTACTACAAAACGGGTAAAATTGCATTATACCTTGGTTTAGTAGTTTATTTCTAAGGACTTTTGCACTTTACAAAGCTATTTAAAGCAATACAAAATACTAATAAATGTTGTAGTAGATAACTGTTTTAAAATGTTGAAGCAAACATAATTGTTTTGAAAACTGTGTTTCAGTAATCATTAATTTTAATTAAAGAAAGAAGGTAATTATAAGACATTATTTTGTTTGCAAGACGGTTGAATCTTCTTTGAAACAACGAATAAACATGTTTTTAAGACAAACAACTACATTGTATACCTGTATGAAAAGATGTGTAATCTGCAGCAGTGTTTCTCTTCAAGCAAATGAAAGTGTGTTATAATCTCCGTAACGGCAAACTATTTTCTTCTTTCTTTTAATCAGCTTTCATTCTTGTTTTCCAGTCCATGTCCCTCCTGTCCCATTTAAAAAACACCCCCACTTTAAAAACATTTTTTAAAGTTTTGGAATACGTGACATGTACCTTTTTTATTGCCAGGCTGAAGAAAAAAAGGGAAAAAATAAATAAATACACCAATGGCATACACACTGACTGAATTAAAGCATGCTTCAACAAATATTTTGCTTTTATGGATACATGTATTCATTTATTGAAGAATGTCTAATTAACAGATGCATAGAAAGAGATGGGGAACATTGAACATGCTGAAGATTGTAAGTACACTTTCCAATGGAACACTTCATCACCCTTCAACATAGACACAGATGACTGGAATAATCAGTCCCACGGCTCAGTCAAAATGACATTAGGAACTTTTAGATTTGCACAACGACAACGTGGATTGCTACCATCGACGTCCTTCTAATGCACTGCCTTGAATGGACGTCACACGTATTGGTCCACGCAAATCTTAAAGTCCCTATTACTGAGGAAAAATGTCTATCAACTTAAGTTCACAATTATCACAATACTGGGCAGTTATAATATCTACATGTACAGTCAGACCTGCTTTAGTGACCACCTGTCTACAAAGACCACATTTCTTGTTTCCCTTGAAAATGGTTTCTCATTGAAACATGTACTAAAGGAACCTATCTATAAAGACCACTTTTCGATGTTTCCCTTGGGCGGTCTCTATAGACGGGTTTGACTGTATTAGTTATAGTTCACAATTATCACAATTAACAATTAACACTGGGCCTCGAGAGATATATCTTTGGCTATAAAAATGGACAATTTTCAATGGACTAGGAGGTTGATGCAGTACGTAGGGCTTGAGGACTACACAGTACAGACTAAGTACATCTAATGAAATGAAATATAATCTCTCTATGGAATGATTTATGTAACATAATGAACATACAACTTTGTATCTGGTAATGCACAGATAGGTATACCTGTGGTTAGGGGTACCGGTATTTTGTGGCAATCGACCCCTTCAAGACGATCATTGCAGATTTTGAGGTTTGGCTCAATAACTTGATTAAGAGCCCTAAAAAATATACCACATGCAAGGGAAGAAAGGGCAGACATTTCTGCACACACACAGCATACATTCTTGGTCCATGACTACCGTGTTTAATACTAGGACTTTCAAAAAGAACATTAAGCTTTATAATCCTTAAATTGCTTAAAACGTTGAGATATTCAAAGTCATTGTTTTTCTATCAAAATTGATAATTTTTTTCTTCCAACTTCTCGACATATTCTCGTCCATGTTATTTGTTCTTGGAGATATCAAATGTAGCAATAAAACACAAATATCAGTGTTGCCCATTTGAAGAAAAATATGCGATCAATTTAGCCTTAAATATAAATCCTGTCCTGAAAGCGTTTTAACCTTGATCATGTATGAACAAGGCTCATTACATGACCGGTCAACAATGCTCAATGTGAAAGCAATCAAGGGTGATTGTTGACGCTAACAAAACGTTAGAATCTGTATACCGTACATATACCTTCATGAAGCTGCCATATTTATCAGCACATTCCCAAGGAGTGGGAGAGTTCTGCATTGGTCAATTTTTGTTTGTACATGTATACAGTTGACCAGCATGTTATACCCTACATGAATCCTAACCTACAAAGTTTGACAGTGTTATCTAGAATACAATTCTATCTGAATACAAGTATGCAATGTAGGAATACATTTACTGAACTATAAACTTTACAGCAGCATTATCCAAACAGTATATTCAAGTATGCTATCCAAATACATGCTATACGTATTTACACTATATGAAGTTACGAATACCTTAAAAAACTATACAGATGAGTTCATCCAAATAATTAAATCAAATTCACCACTTTATTCATATTTTACATTTACCTATTGATACGATAGTCTTGATGGCCTTCCCCAAGGCTTGCCTGACACAGCAACAATTAATGCATGCAGGGTGTAAGGTCCATGAAAGAGTAAAGCTGCTATTTAAAATTAACAAAGTAAAGCAAATTAAATTGTCAAGGGAATACTCCTTACACTTTCAGATACAAATGACAGAATGGGAGACTATTTCCACTAAAATGAATAAAATTCTAATGAATACATATATATTTGAATACAGGGTGAGGCTTCTCTCCTAATCTTTTTAAAACCATCTAGTGTGTTACAGGTTTGACGTCTTTTAAGTACTGTTTATTACCTAGGTCATTACAAGTACTGTTTTACTCTACATTCACATCAGTACAGCAAGAAAAAAACAATTGGTGCACTACTGGTTTAATAAACGATCATATAACTTTAGCTACATATCATATGTACTATTTTTTTTTCTAGACATGACAGGTTAAATCCAAATCAAGCAAATCTTGTATGTATCACATTTAGTAGTACTTTGATTTACAAGCAACATTCTTCACTGGTCAAACCTTAATCAATATCATTACTTTATTGGAATGCAAAAGATACAAATACTATTGATAAATGTAAAGAGAGGACGGAGGAATTACATTTGCACAATATACACAAAAAAGATACTTTAAAAGAAATATTATGTAATGGACCAGCACACGTCCGAAATGTACATGCGAGATGACGATAATTGAGCACATTCTTCCTAGCTCCAGCATTATGCAAGCATACTAAATAAATTCACACACACATATATTACAACAATTTCTAAATAATCCATTCATAATCAATATAATGCTTTGCAAAATGAAGTTTGCAATAGATGCCATATCGTGAAGAGGAGAGAATTGCTATACTCTAAACAATATGGTGAGGTTTTGTGTCTAGTATTCTAGACTTTTGGAGAGCTTGATTATCGCAACACATGAGGGTTTCTAATAGTTTGAAAAGGACAAGTATATTTGACATTCATGTAATTCAGTGGTATACCCTAGTGCAAGAACTTTGAAACAGGACTATTAGTATTACCGCAAACTTACTATGTTCCTCAACCCAACTCTAGACTCAACATAGGATCACAATATTCAAGAGCAAAACCTATCTGCTCTGTACATCATTAACAATATTTTCATGTATACTGTTGATCCTATCGCAGGGCAAGATAAAATCCATCTACAAAATATGGGTATTGCTACTACTGTTGTGTTATTTGTTGCAGTAATTTTATGTTACAAATGCGACTGCTAATCCCGCCCCCCCCCCCTCTCAGTGTTATTTAGGGTACGCATATGCGTGTTCCCTCCTTGTGAAAACACCCTCTAAGTCCGGTGTGTAAAGTCAATTTTGTATATGTACGAGCCGGACTTTGATGCGTGAAAAGTACCCCTTTACCGGACATTTTGGTAACACGCATGCGGTGATTTCGACTCCAGAGCAGGGGGGGGGGGGGGGGCTGCTAATACTCACAAACTCCATTTCCAATCACCACCCAAGTAAACACTGGCAAATAAACCTAACATACATAAAGAAAGCCCTCTGAAATTATTAACTCTTCTATGTATGCACACATTCCACAACAATCGTTTTTTTTTACTACACCTGTACAAGGCAAACATATACAAATGATCCTAATTATTCATACATATGTACTATCCGCAAATTATGAATTGAATATTCTTCATCACTTGACTTGAGATAAAAACATTTCCACAAGATGCTATCATAATTACTCTCCTACCACAAAATCTCAATGAACATGTTCCAAGGGCGAGACGTACATTCTTTAAATAATAAAAATGCTGTATACCTTGAGATAAAAGGCTTTTCCTTGGTTTACCTGATATATCTCTCTTTCATCTTTGACTGTTTACGGTGCACAACATGTTCTTTTTCTATGCTAGTGACACCATAAGAACACAGGCATGAATATTTAACAGAGTTTCCAATTACTCTTTTAAAAATCTACAGAATGACATTTTTATAGGAAGGCTGACTACACTCTACAGCATATTGCGTAATATATATTTTTCATCAATCAATTTCTTTTCTTCCTTCGGCATGATCAAATGAACCAACTTCAATATGGAACCTTACATGTGCATCACCTGACAATTAGTACAAAGTCACCTGACACTCACTCCCTTTACATGGTAACTTGACATCGGCACAATGTCACCTGACATCCATTCCCTGTACATGGTCACCTGACAATGGTATCATGTCACCTGACAGTTTTGTCCATTAACAAGATTTACAAGGTCACCTGATAGTGGTTTCCTTTACAATTTCTTTCCAGGAGTCTTTTTCTCTGCTATTTTCTTGCTTTCTCATCTTCATTCATCATTATCTGTTGGGAAAGAGAGACGGGTGATACATTGATCATTGAGATGTGTTGACAAATGGTGATTTACATATGATTTGCGACCTAGCAAAAACTTTGATATCTGCATATATCTACAAGCGATTTTACAAAGCTCATTATATAACTTTTCAATATAATGTTACATAAAGGTTTCTACATGATCATAGACATACTATGCTGTAATTTGTATTACTACTCATATGACAATATAATAGGCATGATTAAACATTTTGAGAATATTTCATTAGATCAAATAAAACCATGATTTCACCTGTATATACACATACATGTCCAGAGTACAATTTACACTTTTTCTATTAGTGACACATAACAAGGTTAGTACCCAACGAACCAAAGTAAGCATTAGTATGTCGCTTGAACCATAAATGAATGCTCCATACTGACAAAATAAAACAAACATAATTATCTATTCTTAATCATTAACCACACACAACAAAATTGCCCCAGACATTTCCATTACCTGGTAAACAAGTGCTCCATGTGCAGCTACATGTACCTAGTGATCTCAAATATCACCATATAATATAATCCCAACAACATTTTAGGCATAGTAAACAAGCCGAGATGAGATGTGATTACCTATGAGCAAATTAGTCTTTTCCCATATAACCATTCTCTTTTAACATTTCCACAAGATGCTATTATAATACTCTCCTAATATACCACTACTTAATGAAACTGTTACCATGTGTGAGACGTGCATTCTTTAATACAACAATAATAATGCCTTACTAAAAGTATAGACTAAACTAGAATACAGACAACCTTGCTTAATTCGACCTTTACGGGACTGAGCGAAATGTGTAGACTTAGGCAAACTTCGACTTGTGCGTAAGTCGTAAATGAAATTTTCTGTACAGAGCAAATTGGAGAGGGGCTCGCATGGTACGTCACGGTGTTGCCAATTTGTAACTTTCCTGATTTTAAACGGATATTGCTCAAACTTTCATCCATTTGTTTCTCTTGCTTTTCTGATTTTGATAATACCAGCCAATTATCAGGATGGACTTTTCCTTTAATTGGATCTCTTTCCAAATTCATCTTAAAATAAGTGCTGTCTTACATCATCAATTTCATTGGCTGTCATGATTTCATAGTTTTGCATGCTGTAATCCAATTTTATGCAATATCAATATGTACATTTTAACAAGTCTCCAAAAGAGTCAGTTGAATGGATAATTCTTTTAAGTGAAGGATCGATGAGGTACATGTAGGATTTATTGGTATACAGATGAAAGGGTGCAGGATAGCGGGATGATGATGATGATGGTGTTGATGATCGTCGTGATGTTGATGATGATTACAGTCACATGCAGTGGATTGTTTAGTTTTTCTGGTTCTTTAACGCTATTTTTCATGCCGTACGAAAGAACAACAAAAAGAGCAAAATGGAGAATTATGTAATCATATCATGATTAGATGCCCCTAAAAAAAAAAAATATTGTATTATTAAAAAAAATGCAAATCAAATATTTACATGCACTTATTTTGGAGTAGTTGCATCTCAATCGTGAGGAGTTAATCATGATCTATAAACATAAACAAGAATAAATACAGGCAGTTAGTTCAACAGTGTCTTACAGTATTGTGTAAAATATGAGAAAAAGCTTCTTTTTCGGTCAATAAAATGAAATAAGGCAAAATATTTTCAAAAATTCTTTATAAGTTTATTTGGAAGATTACGTGAAGTAACTGTAAAAACAACTCTTGTATTAAATCATATTTTCTGCATGCATTCCAAAAGGGAAATAAAATATGTATTTTAATATCATAAGACAGCGACATCTTTTCACCCAAGAGTATAATAATGATTTTAACTGTGAATTTCCAAAGCTTTTTTTTTCTCAAACTATTAGTAACAGATTAACGCACACATCAACTCCTAACTGTTTTGGGAAATGTAAACTAGCCTTTTGAAAACACTTTTATAATGTTCAAAAAAAAAATTAATGCCATGCTAATGAAATAACTCTAAAAGAAATTTCATAATAACAGAGTGATTTATAAAAAACAGATGTAACTGTATAATCCAAACATTGCAGAATATCAGACATAATAATGTATAATTATTCTACATTACTATTGAAATTATGATCTTACATAAGCATTTCGAATTCAATAACATCATTGAATGCTGAACACCGACACAATGACACTGAAACTAAGTTACATCAAACTAATAATACTCAAATCACACTGGGGAACTCTTCATTTTATTCATTTTCAATAAATCCTCAAATTCACATTTTCCTAAAGAAATATAAGTTGAACATCTGGTAAAATATCAGTAACAAACAGAGGGTTTATTGTGGATAGAGGCTATGTTTGAAATCATTTTGATAATTATGTTAACTATCCTTTTTTAAACACTTTTATAATGTTCAACTAAGAATAACGCCATGCAAATGAGATCAGACCAAGAGATTAAATGTGACAGCAATTCGGGGGTCAGACGACAATGTGTTGTTTTGTTATCACAATGCAGGTGAACTTCTCACTGCACAAAACTAGCACAATACCAGGTGCTGGAAAATACAACGACAGGAACAACAAAATAAATGCCTGTATTACGTGCAGCAGATGTCTGAAAAAAAGAGAGATTCAGGAATAGAAAAATCTAGAACAAGGTGTACTAATCAGGAGTACAATAAATAAAGAGAGAGAGAGAGAGAGAGAGAGAGAGAGGGGGGGAGGAATGGAGTGAGGAAGGGAGAAAGTGAGGAATGGAGGAAGGGAGGGAGGAGGGATAGAGACACTAGGTATCAAATGCAAGAAGTCAAAGTATGGAAGGGGTGAATTTGAACAAGACAACAAAGAATTACAAGTTACAAAAAAGGGGGAACCCATATTAGGAAAACAACTCACTAAAACTGTATACCTATAATCTTTAAGTGTTAATCCTAACACCCAAAGTGAGCCCTCTATTGTTGGTTCTTACCTTCAGTGTATGCTCCGTCAGCCATGACAAGCTGGAGGATCTTGGTATATACTTGACCTTTGCCCTCTCCGAGGATGGTGCTCACACGCTTAGTTCCTTCCTCAATGTTCTCATCTTCATCTTCATGCATTGCCTAAACAGTAAAGGTAGACAAAGGAAGGAAACATTACAGTCAAACCTGCTTTTAACTCTTTATCATGCCACAGGGCTAATCCCCATTGTGCCAAGCCCCCCCCCCCCCCCCCCCCCCCCCCCCCCGTGCCAGTTTGTTTTGGAGATAATCTGATTAACGCGATGATTCTATGAATAGCAAGTGTGAAACACACAGCCCAGTCCAATAAGCATGAACAATAATTGCTATTACGAATGCGCCTTTGGAGGCACACGGCAGCATAGCAATGGTTTGCTCGCATGTACAAAGCACTTTAACGGTAGCATGCATGCAGCCTCATGGCATTCTATGGGTTAATAGAGACCATCTGTCTACAAAGACTACCTGTTTACAAGGACCACATTTTTTTTTTGTTTCCCTTGAAAATGGTTTCTCATTGAAACATGTACTAAAGGAATCTGTCTACAAAGACCACTTTTTGTGTTTCCCTTGGGCAGTCACTGTAGACAGGTTTTGATTGTATTACCATCACCTGTACCTGGGAAGGGAAAAGCGATATTAAAATGTTAAATGGGTAACTTTGCCTCAGATTCTAAAAAAAATCCTGGATTTAGCTCATGCTGCAATCATAACTATAAACCTTTAGGTCTGTCAGGAATCCCATGACTTTTACAAGCCGATCGCCTGTCTGATTATCAAGATATTTATGATTGGAAATCAAAATTTCAAAAAAAGTTTTCACAACGGTTTTTATAACACTACGGTCTATTGGGGAAAATGAGTATGGTAAAACCGGTCACTCAAAGATCATGATCAATTTGAAGCGCAATTTGTTTAGGGCTTCAATATTACACCATATCACAGACACTGATAACCCGTAGGGCCATGCATCTCAGATTTGTAAAACTGGAAAAATTGTTTAACGATGCCCTTAACCCTTGCTTCAAGGTACCGGGTTGCCCACGTGTTAAGCCTATGGCAATAAATGAATTCAGTAGTCAATGGGTTGATCACTATAACCCTGAGGTCTCTCCTGACATAACTCATACCTGCCAACCTGAGACAAGAGAAATTAGGAGTAAATTTTTCTGGATGGACTACGAGGTCGCGAACCACCGAAGGATTGGGGTACACAGGACTTTAGGGTCTATTTTTTTTCTCTCCATTTTAATGGTGCAAATGGGCCTTTTCCTTCAACCTTTTCGCCCCACATATAAACAATTTTTGAAATATCAAAATGTGAACACTCACAAAACTACATGTTTCACTACCCACCTCAGTTAGGAGCCCTATTTTGCAAAGGTATATAGTAGTGTTAATCCAAAATAAATCCGAGGAAGTCCGGTAAATAACAAGCTTCCACGATCGCAGTCATCGCACAAGCATTGAAGAAAACACGCCAATGTATACAGTGTTTATGCACGGTGTATTAACTGCACATGTAATATAAATACACGTGGGTTATACGCATGCAGTTACTATGCAACAACGCTGCATGTAGTGTACGTGTATGTATTAGTACAACGTCCGCACACACTTTATCGATATAGCTTGCACACGTGGATAGTGACTGCAGTACACGGAACTAACGATCACGTTCGGGCTGCGCTGTGTATATCTTATATGAGCGCGAGCGCGAGCGCGGATGTCGGCGTGATCTGGTTATCATGTGCTGTGTTATGCTTTAGTCTTATGCAACAGTCGTTGTTTTAAAAATATTTTAAAATTTAAAAAAATCGGAGTTTTGAGGCATGCACTCGGAATTCGGAGTTGGTATGAAAAATGCGGAGGAACTCCGCCTAAATCGGGGTGGTTGGCAGGTATGATAACTGATTGGAATGTCTAAAGCAGGGCTCCCACTTGGCAGAGTTGGAGCCACGAGTTGTGGCAAGCTGGCTAGATCTTATGGCAAGCAGACTTATCATTAAAACATATTTCTTGATATCACAAAATTGAATTCTTGTTATCACGAATTACCATTGCTTTACAACGTAAAATAGTTTTTTGATATCAAGAATTGATTTCTTGATGTCAAGAAATATGTTTTAATGATAAAACGGCTTGCCATAAGATCAAGCCAGCTTGCCACAACTCGAGGCTCCAACTCGGCTAAGTGGGAGCCCTGCTTAAGCGTAACAGGACACCAAAGTTACTCTTTCACATACAGTGCTGTGGGTTGAGAACATGCACAGGCAGTGCCTTTCCTACCTAATCCAAACCATTGTGTGGCCAATTTGACACAATCTCATAACTGATAGTGATCAGAATGTTTGCAAAATTAGCTCAACTTCTTTGCACATAGTCTGCAAGGTCCAATGTGTACTTTTAAGTATTGTCAACTTTCAACACGTGGCTAATGCTGAGATTTCCAAGACAGACATGAAATAGACCAAAAATAAATGTCTGACGACTTTGTCTTGTATAGTCTTGTAGATACTGCACTCAAATAATGGTGAAGTGACTATCAATGTGCAAAGCATCTGCAAAGAAAAATAGATCTTCAACCCCAAATTTCGAAACCAAGAATTGTACCAAAATATTTACAATTATTTTTCTTATATAGCCAGGCCTTGTCTTTTTTAAAACGAATACACATAAAAAAGAATGAGCAAGTTGTATAAACTAAGGAGAATAGTAAAAGACCATACACACAAGACTAGAGACTGACCTGTATTGACTTGTATGCTTTGAGGAATGTGTCGCATCCAAGCTCCTTCTCTAGCTGTAGTCTAGACTCTTCTAAACGACTGTAGACGCTTTCTCTCTCCTCAGCGGACATCCCGCTCTCTTCACCTTCACTTCCTTCACCTACGATCAGAAACCAAGAAAAGAATTGTTAAGTAAGCTCCGTTAAGACACAACATAGTTAACCAATTTTTTTTAAATGCCTCGGCAAAATATAACCATTTTACATTTAAAAAAGAGGAAAGTGAGGTAAAAAAAATAGCTCTCAACGAGGCCTATAAGAGTATTCATTCACATGGCTATGTGTGTGTATTTTAAAATACGGCTGTAGGACATAAATTATTGGACAGAATTGCATGTGAATATCAGAGTTTTAGGGATCCCAATATCCGTCGAATTTGCAAGTATCTAGACCAGAGGTTATTCATTATCCATGCCTTCATCACCAGCCGCTTAGATTACTGCAATGGTCTACTCTATGATGCCACTGCAACCCATCTTGAGAAATTATAGCTATTCAAAAAAAAAGGTTCACCCAAGTCAATTGAACTGGCTACCCATTGGGTTCTAAATTCATTACAAAACAATTCTTCTCAAATTCAATTGCATCAATGGTCTGGCTCCTCCCTACTGTACCTATCAGAACTCGTAATTATCAAGATGCTACTTACGATTGGTGACAGAGCATTCACAACTGCTGCTCCAAAACTGTGGAATAACCTACACATAATTCTTTGCAACCAGTAATCGCTCAATTCTTTTAAGAAATGTCTGAAAACTCACCTCTTCTGTTAATAACATAATTGTAAAACCTATTTGAACATATTTATGGAAAATAAATACATTATTATTATTACCTGAGTCCCAGTCCTCATTAATTGGCTTGCTCTGGCCAGAATTCTCCTTATCATCCTCATCCTCCTCCTCATCTTCATCGTCTTTGCTCCCTGATGGTGATGATGGGGAGGATCCATTAGATGCTCCTCCAGGACTCTTCTCTTCTTCTTCATCTTTCTTCCGTCTCATCTTAGGTGAGTCTGAAGCATCTGGGAAGAGAGAAGGAGAAAAAAAAAAAATACTGCATCACATCAACATGTATATGTATGTCTTACATAGATCTAGAACCATCAAAAATATTACATGTACATGTATGTACATACTTTCTCAAAATATTGTTTTGGAAGAGATTATTTATGACCACTTTAATATTTGTTTGAAGGTAATATTTAACATTTTAAAGGGAAGTTTCACAATTCAATTGATGTATCTATCCCTAAGTGTTTGCTCAATCATAGAAGACAATTTCAAGAAAAATCATCAATATGGATTGTAAATGGTAAATTTGTTTCTGTTTACTGGTACATGTTTTAAACTGTTATAAGACTTCTGTAAACAACAAAAAGCTGTTATCATCCACCTTTTTCCGCTCAAAGATTGTTGTCTTGATTTGTTTGATTTTTCCCTGCTTTGTTTGTTTGTCTGCTTATTATTTTCCCTTTTTGGATTGATTTTACTACAAGTAAAATGAAAGATGTCTTCTTACCTCTTGCTTCCAGTACACTTCTCATCGACTCAACAAGACTCTGGTATTCTTCCTCATCTTCATCTACATCTTCTTCCCTGTAAAGGAGAAATCATAAACCGAGTCTCATTCTGTTCTTCCTGTAACGCAGCGACAGCATCTCAATATCTATTTATCTATCCATTTTGTAACTTTCAAAATATTTAAGGGTGAACCTAACCTCGCTACAAAAGACCTTAGTCACCAAAAGCTGACAGATTCTTCCAAAATCAATGTCACAATTCGTAGAAATAATCTACCATTATCTATTTCACATATAATTTTAGTCCAGTTTGAAAATTGAGTCACTGCAATATAGGTCATAGATATCTATAAAAAGTACTTTTCAAATTATTTACAATACTATTTGAGCAATGAATGATAGCAAGCTACAATCAAATACAGTTTCTATGAACACAACTGGATAAATGCAATTCATATTAAAGCATATGAAGTTTTCTCAAATCAAATATCATTGTATTTTTAACAGGTTGAGAGCTGTGTAATGGAAATCAAACTTAGAAAAATCATTTGCTTTTTATATCAATTTAATTAATTTTTTTAAAACGTTAGTGTAATACTAAATTGTAAAGTACATACACTCCATCTTCTTCATTTTCGTCGTCCTCCTCCTTCTCTTCCTCCTCCTCTTCATCCTCCTCATTCTTAGCTGTCAGGTTCTGGAGTTGTCGAATAAGCTCATCACTCTCTTCATCATCATCATCATCCTCGTCATCATCGATCGCCAAATCATCGTCATCATCGTCGTCATCATGCTGGTCATTGAGGGCAGTGTCAACACTCTGAGCGACACGTTTCTGATCCGCCTCAAAGAATGGATTGAGGGCAAGGGTAGTACGGAACAGCTGTCTAAGGTCCGGATCAGAACACGTCCTCAACAGCTAACAATGACAATTCAAAGAGATATGATAGTGAAACCTGTATATAAAGACCACTCGAGGGAAACATGAATTGGCCTATATAGGCAGGTGGTTTTACGTACAGGTTCCTTTAATACAGGTTTCAATGAGAAACTCTAATCCAGGGAAATGAAACTAGATCGAAAATGATGCCTCCGCCGTAGAGCAATATTACAAACCAAAACAGAACCAATTTTAAAAATTCAAGTTTGATTGTAATTCATCCGTCGGTTTTAATGATAATGCATGCACAAGTTATTTATAGGCATACATAATGAGCCATGTGACCTTTGACCTTCGACCTGGTGACCCCAAAATTTAATCAGTTCATTGGCTCTGCAAGATACATACATGACTTGAGTTTGATAGTAATCGTCTATTGGTTCTCATGATAATGCGATCACACGCTATTTGTGGATACATAAAGAGCCCTGTGACCTTTGACCTGGTGACCCCAAAATCTAATTAGTTCATTGGCTCTGCAAGATACATACATGACCTGAGTTTGGCAGGAATCCATCGATCAGTTCTTGAGATAATGCGATCACAAGCTATTTTTGCATACATAATGAGCCCTGTGACCTTTGACCTCGTGACCCCAAAATATAATCAATTCATTGGCTGTATAAGATACATACATGACTTAAGTTTGGCAGGAATTCATTAATCGGTACTTGAGATACCGCGATCACAAGCCATTTTCGCATATATAATAAGCCCTGTGACCCCAAAATCTAATCAGTTCATTGGCTCTGCGAGATACATACATGACTTAAGTTTGGCGGGAATTAACCAATCGATTCTTGAGATAACGCAATCACGAGAATGGGACGTACGGACGGAAGGACAACCCGAAAACATAATGCCTCCGGCTACTTTGTAGCGGAGGCATAAAAATTTAGTCTTTACAATGTATATACAGGTGGTCTTTCTATAACAGTTGGTCGCAACAACTGTACATTCAAACCAGCAACCAACTGTATAGAAAGTGTACCTGCCTATAAAGACCTATTTTTGTCCATCGACCATGGTTGCTCTTTGAAGCATTGATTAAGGAGCCTGTACATGAAATCCATCTGAATATAAATCTAAAGAATTATTAAATATTATTGTTTTAAGGATCATAGACTGTTACATAGTCAAGCATTCTCTGCAAGGCATGGGAATCTCTTCAATTTTGATTAGTGTGACAAATATTTCAACAAGAGGTTATTTCCATGTTTGTCATGTTTCCCATACCAATTAAGGACTCATTTTGATCAACTACCTCTCATATCCCTTGCAAATGTCTGACTCTAATTTCAAAATGCATGTACCAGGAGATCACTTACCTTTGGTGCTGTATCAAAGAAACCCGTTGACAGGCCGGCAATCATTTTCTTCTTGGCAGACCTAGAAGATATCAATCAAACATACAGAATGATTCATATCTAAAGCTGCCCTCAAGTCAAGGGACAATATTCTGATAATGATATTATCTTTTATGTTGCAGAAAAGAGGGTTGATTATTGAAAGAGATCAAAACTGTGGGGTGGTTAGCTGGTTCTTTAACAGGATGAGGCATGAATGGCCTCTACCTTCCATAGCTCACTTTCCACCTTTTTATTCTTCTAATCTTCTGAAACATCCAGCTAGGGTCTAGCATGTACTGATTAGGAATACACTGATTAAAAGGTTCTATCTTCTTCTTTCTCTCCTCTCTTTCTTTTCTCCTCTTTTTCCAGGTGATTTAAATTCTATTTTAAGTTTGCATATGTATACACATAATATTGTACTATACTGTGTATTAGACGTACCCAACAGATGCACGTGCTTTCAGGAATCCTTTCCTATTTCTCTCTCTCTCTCTCTCAAAAAAAAGGCATCTGAGTTTTGTCATATTTTGTGGTGTGTGTCCGTTTTGAAGTATGAATCACATTTGCATTCTTGTGCTAAATTTAATTTTAAAAAATACTTGATGTAGAAGTACGCTACATTCTGCAGTAAAAATGCAAACTTACTTTTCTTTAATGTCTTGGTTATCCTCATCTTCTTCATCTAGTTGAACAGCATCAGCATCTAAAGATAAGATGACAAATTATATTCACTATTAATAAATAAAAGTATAACAATATTATACAATCATATTCCCAGGATTCACACATTAATCAAAGTTTTCAAAAGAGGACTTGTTTGTAAACAATTCCAGTCAAGGTTTTTTGTCCAAAAAAAAACTTGATAAGAAATGTTGCATTTCACTGAAATGAATATCAATGAATTAAAGACAGATTTCCATAATTTAATTTTCATATGATTTCACATGAGATATACATGTACCTACCTTTCTTTTCCTGGGAGATTTTCTCTTCTTCCTTCTCCTCATCAGTCTTTGCTGGGCTCTTTGCTAGCGGTGACGATGATGGTGAGTTGGCTGAAGGAGGGGAGGTTTTCACTGACGGGGGTGAGGTACTGGGCCTTGGACTCTTGGGAGGCGTGGCTTTGTCAGTTGTAGGAGGGGCCTCAGCATCAGGGGTGGGCCTTGGAGGGGTAGAGTTTGATTTAGGGCTGTCCTTTGTAGTTGAAGTAGGCAGTTGATCCTTCTGGTTAGGAGAGCCTTGCATTTTGGGTGCAGAGTCTGAATTGGACAAGTTTCAGCCAATTATCATGAGGAATGTACACCCCGTTTTCATTTCACGTGCATGATTTTGATTAAGAGAGGCAACCACGTCATTACATAAACAAAACTTTGTGCAATAACAAAATTTTGCACCAGCTTGAATTAATTTAAGTGATTAATTCTGGTTTTAAACCCATACATTTCTTATTATTAAGGCTAAATTCTTATCAATTTTTTCTCGAGAATACGACTGTGCATCAAATTTCGATTTGACACATTTTGTTCACTGGAATGTTGGTAAACCAAAAGTACATGATATGCTTTTGCAGCTGGGTAAAGCTCGTGATCGAGATGCTGAATATATCTTCACTGTAAGCTTCATAAGCATACATGCTGCGGTCTGGCCATTATGTTTTCTAAAGAAAATATAATACATGCAACATTTACCAAGACTATGGTCCCATTCTGGAATCATGGCAGGTCATATGGTCCTTACAGAACAATACAATGGACAAAACTTTTCATTTTTATTATATACTCTCAAGAGAAAAAGAGATTTGTTTACCTATTTGTGTTTGGTTGCTAGGTGATGATGATGATGCTGCTTTCCAAGCTGGTCTAGAGGGAGAGGGAGGAGTCTGTTTGGCGGCATCTTCCTTATTCTCGGCATCAATGGTTTCAAGATCAGCTGAATGGACAAAATTAGTTTGAGAGTTATTCCTTGCTCACCGGAACATTTCTGTTCTTTCTAAGTAAACTGGTTTGTGAATATTGGTTGGTTTTTGGTCGGCGGGTTTGTTTATTTTACCTGAATGCTAAGAAAGCATGTGTATGCTTAAACGAAAGCAACCAGGGGACCAACGGATTGGTTACAAAATTGAAAATGAAGTGAAACGTATTGAATATGGTATCGTGTAGTTCCCTGCGTATCACAAGATATAGGTGCGACATATAGCTTGATGCAACTATGATTTAAAGGTTATTACTTTTGAAAACATATCAGTACAGCTTCATTCCATAGACAAATTTCCCTTTCACTTCATTTTATGTTTGCAAAAGTGTCATTCTGGGTTGTCTTTGTGTGATGAATGGATGAATGAATGAATGGTGGTGGTTATTTTACCCGACTGCTAAGAAGCATAAATGTTTGTAAGTAAGCAACCAGACGGCCGACGGCTTTTAGTCCTCTCCGAGGGACTTGATAATGAGAATGAATGCCTTACCAAAGGGCACTATAGGACATCAAATTGGTTTAGAACCCAGCTCTCCCGGTTATGAGACCTCTGCTCTACCACTGAGCCATCACGCCTCACTGTGAAACAGTTTATCCACAAACAAGCAAAAATCAAAATATTTAAAGAGAAGTGTTGATGGTGCTCCTTCAGCTCATATTTGGTATTAGTTACAAAATTGAAATTAAAGTAAAAAGTGTTGAATATGGTATCGTGCTGTTCCCTGTGTATCACAAGGTATATGTGCGATAGCTCAGTCGGTAGAGCAGTGGTCTCGTAATCCGGTGACTCGTAATCCGGTGACCCGGGTTCGAAGCCAAGGCGATGTGCTAGTGCCCTTTGGTAAGGCATTAATCCTTATTACCAAGTCCCTCGGAGAGGAGCTAAAGCCGTTGGCCACCTGGTTGCTTACTTTACAAGCATTTATGCTTTCTTAGCAGTCAGGTAAAATAACAACCACCACATATAGCTCAATACCACTATGAATTTGTATTTTTAGGTCATCACCTTTTGAAAACATATCAGTACAGCATTATTCCACGGACAAATTTCCCTTTCACTTCACTTTGTATTTGCAAAAGTGTCAATCTGGGTTGTCTTTGTATGATCACATGACCTCCTTACCTGCTTCTTTGCTGTCACCTGACTGCTTCCCATCTACGACACACATGTTGTCCTTGACGATGGGGATCTTTTCCCTAGGGCTCATTGGTTGTTCCTTGATGACTGTCACGCCCATTGGGCTGCCTCTGTCGTACATTGCAGGCCCTTTCAATAGCTGGGTTTCTCCTGGATGAACAGGAAGCGGGAAGATTCAAGTGAAAAGAAAACTTAAAGATACTATGTCCCTTTTGCAGCCAACATCAAATTCTGTAGAACTTTGCAGGAATTATGAATATGTCATGTATGTAGAAGAAGAAGAAGAAGAAGAAGAAGAAGAAGAAAGAGTATTTAAATGTATATTCATCATGACCATGTATATTATATCAAATGTATACTAAAACAGGGCCCTATGAATGTCAATTATATGTTGTTCCTATGTTCATTTATATGTTGAAGCAAGATTGTTCATGTGCATATAAACAATTATCCTATATGGACTCAATAAAGAAATGAAATGAAATGAAATGAAATGTCCTATCTGTGAAATTTAAACGTTAGCAGTGTCCTAATATTCAAATTATGCAAGGAAACCCGTTTACTGACTAGACTTCACGTCAGACACTATTGAGTGACTGACTGGCTTTTTTTCATCTTTGGTAATAACATACAGAAAAAATGAGCTGTAAAGGCTACATGAGCATTTGTCTACATCAATAACCCACTTCTGGTAATGGCCAAAATTAAACTGATTGAATCTTTGCGCAGCATAAAACGTACCACCATTCGGTACTATGGTTTGAAAAATCAGACTATTACTTACTGGCTCTATAGCTCCTAAGTCGATTCGACAACTAATAGTCATTATTTTTCCACTTAAAGACATTTTCAAGTGCCCTTTTTTAGGGAAGTTCTAAATTAGTATTTTCTTTCAAATGCCGTTGGTATTTAACCTTTTCATTTTTTTGCCTGCAAATGGGACAAGGTACCTTTAAATCTTAAAATTTGCTGAATTTCCCTCTTCCCCATAGTACTGAATGATTAATGGTCCATCGTAAAGGGGCCCAACCAAAAAAAAAAAAAAAAAAAAAAAAAAAAAAAATTTACACGACATTTATCATCCAAACCAAACAGACATTAAAAAAAGCTAAGGATTAAAAAGCATAAGTGGGAGGGGTAAGCCTGTATGGAAGTTAAGTTCTGAAGAATTGGTTCCTTACATTTCCTCAACATGAAACTTTCAGAATCAATCTGTACAAAATTCTCATAGAAAAATCTTGGGATGTTTACATCATCTTGGAAAGTAGGCTATCATAAATGACTTTCATATGCCCTTTACAGAGATAATTTCGAGAAAAGGTACGAAAGGAAAAAATTGAATTTACAAAGTGAGATTTGAGTCATTGCTCATGGCATGTTTTATAACCTTAAAGGGAGAGGGTCGTCAATTCCATGTGCAGAGGTCATAATTCGCTGACACTAGACTTGGTGGAAAAACAATTAAAGGGATCCGGTAACTTTGTCTCAGATTCTGAAACAAAATTCTGGATTTAGCTCATGATGCAATGATAATTATAAACCTTTAGGTCAGTCAGGAACCCCATGCCTTTTACAAGCCGATCGCCCGTCTGATTATCAAGATATTTATGATTGGAATTACAAATTTTGAAAACCGTTCGCCTGACGGTTTTCATAACACTACAGTTTATTGGGGAAAACGAGTATGGTAAAACCGGTCACTCAAAGATATTTACTTTTTTGAGGCACTTCTTGATCATTTTCAAGCGCAATTTTTTTAGGGCTTCAATATTACACCATATCACAGACACCGATAACACGTAGGGCCGTGTATCTCAGATTTAACATTGTTAAACGATCCCTTTAATGGATGTACAAGTCAGGACACAGCAAACCCGTAGTCCAATCAAGAAATATCCCCTTGTCTCTTGCAGAGTCTTCGGATGACGCAGATGTCAGATAATGACTTTACCATATGGGGAAAACGCAGAGCATTACCTAAGGCCTGTTCATCATACAACTGAAGCCCAATCCTGATGATTGACAACACCTGTTATTGGGTAAAAACCCAAATGGTGTCAAAATTCCCCATGAGAGCCGACTTCTATAGGCATGTTTTCATCAGCTCGAGATTGTCAAATAGCCCACTATTTCTGATTTGGGAAATAATCCCAAAGTTACAAATCATGTCTTCATCAGCTCGAAATTCGACCTTGAAACTTGAAACTCGACCTTGAGAAATTAGCTCAAGATATTTTGCTAAGCATTCGCGCATAGTGCGAGTCTTCGGGCTGGTGAAGACACACCGGACAAATAGCGGGATATTTTGCAAACTATCCCAAGATATCTTGGGATGATTATCCTGACCAAATATCCCACTAATTGCAACTTCGGGCTGATGAAGACGTATGAAATAGCTGGATATTTGGCAATCTCGAGCTGATGAAGATCGGCGTTATGTGTCCTTAATTGTGGCCTCTGCCTCTTCCTACCTTTAGCATCCACTGCACCTGCTGCTATGGTCATGGTTCCTGCTTTGATCTCTGCCATCTGCAGAGCGTTGACTACGGTATTACCCGGAGCACCCCACTTCTTTCTGTTGGCTTCTACACTCGGTGCGGCAACGGATGACTTGGGCATTAACATGTCACCTGCATTGGTGGCTATCGTGTAGAAAAGTGAAGGAAGGAAAGAAGAGATTTAAAAAAAAAAAGAAGATAAATGAGATCTATCTCCAATTGTCCCTTATGGATGCCATGCAATTTGAAGTGAAATTCTTGAGTTGCATGCTGTCTGATCTCATACAATGAATTTCGACCTTTTCCGAAAAGTATACTTGTCTCAGGACATAGAGATAGTAGCATTTTAGAGCAGGGCGATGTCAATCTGGACTGCCGGGGAACCTCAATTTGTTTTCATTTACTAAATATTGTAACAATAATTCCCCTTTAGATTTATAGATATATAGACCAACATAAGACTTTTTTTTCAGTATTACAAGAGTCATTACTGTAAAATTACTGTAAATTTACTGTCATTACTGTAAATTGTATGCGTCTGAAACGTCCAAATTGTATGCGTAATCGTCCAACCTCCACCACCTCCAGTCAAAACTCTTCTTCGGAGTATTTAGGAGGAAAAGAATCCAAGATCCAAGAAACAAAAATTGAATAATCGTGATAATGTTTGAGTTGCGTCCTGCTTTCCAGCAATTAATAATACGTTGTTCTGCTTCACTAGGCATATACAAAAGACTAAGAATTTGTCTTGCAAATGGCATCCCATGTTTGAGATATAGAGGTTACTACATACCTTCCATGTTGGATGCTGTGACTTCTAGAGGCATGTTAGCCAAGACTGCTGCCTTGGTAGCTCCACCTCCCCAATGCTTACGGGGGGCAGCAGGGCCCTGGTTTTCTTCTGCTGGCGGTATAACCGGTACCCTGTGGAAAAGAACCCACATTGTTTCATTGGGGGCGGCCATGTCTTCGAGTTGAGATTGATCAGACTTATTATCAAAATTCTCTTATTTACAGAGATGCCATTACCAATCTAAAGTTAAATTGGAAAAAAAGAGACAGGGTCTTGATAAAAAAGAATGCTCTTAACCCATTGATTAGTGAATATTCAAATTCCCTATGGTTTGATACAGAAAGCGAACAGGTTAATTGATTAAAGAAAAAGAAATGGAGAAGAGGGAATTTAGAGATACTTTCACCCGTTAGAAAGCAATCACCTATGCACTTGTGAGCAAAATTAGGATTCAGTGCCAAAGTCGAAACAGCAATATTTATCTGTTCATACAAGAAATCATTTTGGTAGATGCATAGGAAATATGGAAGAAAAACTCTAGTCTCTTTCTCTCTCTCTCCCTCTCTCTCTGTAATATGGTCATCATGAAATAAATAAAACTCACCTGTTTTCTCCCTTTTTAAGAGGCATTTCCTGTAAATACATACATAAAGATAAATCCATCAAAATCTAACTATCAATAAGTAATCACATTGATTACAATGCCACTGCCAAATTGCCAAAATTCTGATGCATGAAGCTCATGAACAATCTGTAAATGTTGATGTATCAGTAGCACAATATTCAGCCCTAAGCTTCATATTATCAGTGGTTCTAAAAAAACATTTTGTCATATAACAAAAAAAAAACTAAATTGTTTTTATTTTATTTTTTTAATTGCATATACTGAAGTACAAATATCAGATATACATGTACAAATGTATAATAGTTTGAAAAGCTCCACAAAGAACAGGAACAAAAAGAACTACCTTTGAAATCTCAAGTACTTTAAGAACACACATCACATATAGAGACACATTAATACTAGAAGTGGAGCAATACATACCTGCTCTGGTTGTGTGATGTCCACGCCTACATCTCTTAGCACTGCGGTAAGGGGCATAACTGCACATCAACAAAAAAAGGTTTTGTATTTAAACCCCAGCACATGATTCAATTGACCCGCATAATATACAGCCCATTCGCCTGCTAACAGCTGAAAATGTGTCAACTGATATCCTTTCTATCGTATTCAACACTCTTCTACCTCTCAACATACATTTCGATGTCAAAGAGTCGTGCAACATCAAACAGGAGAAACAATGTTGATGAACGGCCCTTTCCCGCATGCCTCATTACCCTCGAGACCCAGACATGTTCTATTATGGATGAGAAGAGGCGTCACAGTCTGTTGGCTTGATATTTGGGACTCGATACCTGGCAGAGAAATGTGCTTTTCACACTCTTTTTTTTTTGCCAGTGTGAAGAGCATCAAACAGGGGCCCAGTAGGATGCTGAAAAAGGTGCTGTGAGTTGATTTGTGATAACGTCTCATGCTAACCATAATGGTATGCATAAACCAGAGTAAGTAGAGAAATGGAGGGCATGAATCTGATGCTGTGTAAAGAGTACTGTTTTGTTAACATTTAGTCAATACTGACAAGGCCCACTTTATTTGCCCCATGTTCTGATAACAAACTGTACATCAGAAGATAGTATTCTTTCTGTAGTGATATATGTTTCCATTTTAAAGTAAAGGAAACTGCATCATTCACAAGCTTTGCTTCTGTTAATTTCCTTTTCCATTATCAATTATAACATATGATTATACATGTATATTTTAACTTGTATCTTGGATCTTACAGCAAAAATAATAATTATACTATTAGGTTCTTGTATAGTGCTTGTTGTCTGCCAAACTTGACACTCCTGCTGCATAATTATACCTTCCCTGGCTTTAGCATGGCTGCTATTATGACGTTCTAGCATTTCAAGGAATACACCAGTTTACGGTTGTGTGCGCCATTTTAAACAAAGCCAATGACCTAGAGGTCATGTATTTATGCGTAAATTAAGATTGCGCCCATGCAAATTATGATGATATCACTGCCTACGCGCTGAATTGTGCGCGCACATCATCATTTGCATGGGCGCAATCTTAATTTACGCATAAATACCACTGACCTCAGGTCATTGGCTTTGTTTCAGGGCCAATGACCCGAGGTCAACTGTCTGCGCATGCGCACTGATACAACCGTAAACTGGTGTATTCATTCCTGCCAGGTGATCATTTACTTCACCTGGATGGAGTTTGGCAAAAATATTGATTATGGCCTTGCCAAAGGACTTAGGCGCTGCAGGAACTCACATCTTGTGATTCATAGTTTGGTGACTAAGATATGTTACAAGAGAGAGAGAGAGAGAGAGAGAGAGAGAGGGAGAGAGGAAATCCTACCTGGTGCTGCAGGTCCTTGGATAGGTCTGCTGGGAGCAGGTTTATCTGTGACTCGCTTCTTGGAAAGCTAGGAATGAAATTACAATTATCATTAGTTAGGCTGGGAATTTGGGGCATCTCTTTAATTTGTTTACCTGCCTAATTTTCGGGCGGGTACCGGTACCCGAAAATGATAAAACAGAAAACATGTTTAAATTTAACCATTTATAGCAGACAAATACTTTGAAATATACATGCATCCCTTGATTAATATCAGGATCTCTTAAGAAGTTATTTTCATCCATTTTTGGCGATTTTAAGTAAATTAACTCATGCTTCTTTTAAATGCTGATATTTACTTAGTAATCCCAACAAGCTTGATTTTCGTTCCAAGGCATGTGGGTTTATCTTAACCCTATTTAGCCTGGGGGGGGGGGGGGGGCTTTAGAAGCCCCCCCTCATCATTTTTCGCGATAATTTTTTAACGCAAGAAAATCTTGCACTGAAATTTTGTGACTTTTTTCTTTCGAGTCTTGCGCATCTTTTGAAAGAAATTTTTCGAAAATCGGACCTACCATTACAAAGTCACGTGTCCTTTTGTCTTTGCATGTCAGCCCGAAAATCGCTCATTTTTGTGATTTGTGTACAAAACATATGGAAATCTCATTTTTTAAATAAAGAGATAAAACAGGTAACCCGACACATGCTCCGCCGACGATTGCTCCGCCGACATTTACTCCGCAAAACGCGACAATTGCTCCGCGACATTTGCTCCGCGACATTTGCTCCGACGTCAAATGCTCCGCCGACAGTTGCTCCGCCGACAGTTGCTCCGCCGACAGTTGCTCCGCCGACAATTGCTCCGCCGACAGATGCTCCGCCCGACAATTGCTCCGCCGACAATTGCTCCGCCGACAATTGCTCCGCCGTCAATTGCTCCGCAAAACGCGACAATTGCTCCGCCGACATTTGCTCCGCCGACATTTGCTCCGCCTGAAGCGACACTTGCTCCGCCGACATTTGCTCCGCCGACAATTGCTCCGCCGACAATTGCTCCGCCTGAAGCGACAATTGCTCCGCCGACATTTGCTCCGCCGACATTTGCTCCACCGACATTTGCTCCGCCGACAATTGCTCCGCCGACAATTGCTCCGCCTGAAGCGACAATTGCTCCGCCGACATTTGCTCCGACGACATTTGCTCCGCCCAAAAAGTGTCCCATAAACTACAAATGCTACTAGTACGACAAATGCTTCGCCGACAATATTTTCTTTACACCTATTTTTTTCGTTTCTTTTTTTCTTCTTCATTTTCTGAATGCATTTCTTGAAATAATGTAGATGAAATGAAATGAATGAATGTTGATGAAGTGGGAGGAAAAAGGAGTTACCTAAAAGTCATTTCGAATATACTGAAATAACTTTCCATCTATCACTGTACGTCCCATATAATGTATACTAAACACTCATTACATGTCGTGGGAAGTTTTAAAAAAAAGTAGAGCAGCAAGCCACATTCCCCAATACGCGCATACCTCCTAGTTAATTTCAAGTAGCTCATCAATATGTAATACCTGAAATTACCTCGATCAATGCATCTTACTAGGTAAAGCATTATACAATGTAATAGGTCATCATGGAAGTTTAGAAAATAAGTAAGGGGGATTTACCAAGTGTTGATCTTTTTAAGAGTTTTATAAAGAAACAAAAAGATATTGAATATTTCTCAGCGAAAAAAAGGAACAAGCTTGTTTCGCATTTTAAGAAATGGCGATTTGACTTATGATACTCATGTTGATTTAACTTTTATTCCTGTGCCCCCTCACTCCCCTTTATGCACTGGAGTTCAAACTATGATTTATATGTGTACAGTGTATTTTTTTTTACTATAATGTTTTTTTTTATAACTTTCTTGTCCTTTCATTATTGTTAGTTGTTCTTATACATATTGGTTTTTTTGTTTGTCTAATTATTACCAATGACTTGTAAATATGTAATTTTTATATGATTGAAAATTTAATAAACACACAAATATAAAAAAAAAAAGTTTAGAAAATAAGGGCACTTATATACGTAAGGAAGAGAACCCATTCAGACGGGAAAATGAGATGGCAGCCTTTCTGCTTATTCACATTTATACAAATCATTTTGTTGCAGTTTGATGTTAGTTCTTCATGATAAGCCAATTGCTCTTCTTCCGGTGGCTTCGTGAGTCCCTTAAATTATTTAGTGAAAACAAAGTACTCGAATGAAACGGAGTGTTTTGCACACTAACATATATATATTAAAGCTACATACACTTAACTAAAGGAAAGAAACCTTTCGAAAATGGACTGGATATTATTGAAAATATTATTCTAAACAAGAATGTACTACATGATTGTATTACTTTACGTTTCAATTTCACGAGAGAAATAGAACTCGAGAGGGGGAGCAGAGAAGAAGTGATGGAAATGAAAGAAGACTAATAGCATGAGAGGAAAGAAAAGAGCAAAGAAGACAAGAAAACGGTGTAAACAGGAAAAGGAGGAGCATGGGAGAGAGAGAAAGAGAGAGAGAGAGAGAGAGATAGCCTTGAGCTTTGGATCAGCTAATGAGTAATACATGAAACAGATTTTGAGCGGAGTAATTATCTTTCGCCGGAGAACTTGCGTAAGGAGCTATAATTTTATTTTTTATTTTTTTAAATCAAACATTATGGGGAATAGCAAAAAACGGTTGTCTTTTTTGCTCTTTTCTTTCCTCTCATGTTATTAGTCTTCTTTCATTGAGGTAATTTCAGGTCTTACATATTGATGAGCTGTTTGAAATTAACTAGGAGGTATGCACGTATTGGGGAATGTGGCTTGCTGCTCTACTTTAAAAAAAAAAAAAACTTCCCATGACATGTAATGAGTGTTTAGTGTACATTATGTGGGACGTACAGTGATAGATGGAAAGTTATTTCAGTATATTCGAAATGACTTTTAGGCAACTGCTTTTTCCTCCCACATTATCAACATTCATTCATTTCATTTCATTTACATAATGTCATGAAATGCATTCAAAAAATGAAGAAAAAAAGAAAGAAACAAAAACAACCCGTGAAAAAAAAATATTGTCGGCGAAGCATTTGTCGTAGTACTAGTAGCATTTGTATTTAATGGGACACTTTTTGGGCGGAGCAAATGTCGTCGGAGCAAATGTCACCGGAGCAAGTGTCGCTTCATGCGGAGCAAATGTCGTCGGAGCAATTGTCGGCGGAGCAAATGTCACCGGAGCAATTGTCGCTTCAGGCGGAGCAATTGTCGGCGGAGCAATTGACGGCAGAGCAAATGTCGGCGGAGCAAATGTCGGCGGAGCAAGTGTCGCTTCAGGCGGAGCAAATGTCGGCGGAGCAATTGTCGCGTTTTGCGGAGCAATTGACGGCGGAGCAATTGTCGGCGGAGCAATTGTCGGAGGAGCAATTGTCGGCGGAGCATCTGTCGGCGGAGCAATTGTCGGCGGAGCAACTGTCGGCGGAGCAACTGTCGGCGGAGCACCTGTCGGCGGAGCATTTGACGTCGGAGCAAATGTCGCGGAGCAAATGTCGCGGAGCAATTGTCGCGTTTTGCGGAGTAAATGTCGGCGGAGCAATCGTCGGCGGAGCATGTGTCATGGAACCGATAAAACATTGGTTATTTGGTCTTGTTTATAGTTCAGGTGTTTATTTTTGGATCAAAATAGTTGAATTATAGTTGGAAATGAAATAAAACAACAAAAACAATAAAATACATAAGTTAAAAAAACAAAGAAATACATAAGAAATTATCAAAACAAATTATCAAAACAATAGATAACATAAGGAATAACCCTGGTTTTTCAATTGTTTGTGTTGTATTATTATTCCAAATGGTCTAACAAATATATGTAGTGAAAAAGAATGCTTAAATATGAAGAATGTCTGATTTATGGGCAAAAATGTGAATTTTATGACCTTATTTGCATAAATTACCATAAATATGCAAATGAGTGAATTTTTCAAAAAATTGAAATTACCATAGTATTCTATACGCTTCACTTGACATGTATGCAAATTTTCGCGGCGATCGGGCGTTTCAAGGCCGAGATCATAGGGGGGGGGGGCCTTGGAAGCCCCCCCCCCCCCCCCCCTGGGCTATGCAGTTTCAATATAGCCCAGGCTAAATAGGGTTAAGAGTAAAATTGCTTGATAAGGGCTAGAAAAGACTTACATGATCATCCCAAGCCCTCTTCTCTTTCTCATAAGCGTCTCTTCTCTGCTTTTCTAGCTGTTCTTTCAGCTTTGCTGCTCGCTGGTTGGCTTGGGCCTGTCATGGACACAAAACAATGATGGAATTATCACTATTTGTAGCAAAGAGCAGAAAAAGGTTCTATAATGTACTGATTAGTGTAAAGATTGTATGAATGGTATTGGGATGAAACATAAAATTGCATGTAAATGTAACGTTTGCAGTTGAACCCAATCCCTTTTTAAAATATTTTACAACAAACATTTTTTTAATTTGTTAATTTCACATAAAACAAACATTCAATACCTCAAAGTCTTTCCAATATAATTTTAACCAAATGCATTTTACACGATCTCCAATTCTAGCAGAGAAAAAATTGACATGAAATTCCAAGTTGGTGACACGCCTTGTTTGGGGATATAGAGACTTATATCCCATGTAATGGAAAAGAGGGAACTTCACGATTGCAGTGATTTAGTTTGCCTGCCCCATTCCTGGCAACTTGTAAATGTTCATGGGAATCACAATGTTTTTAAAATGATTTTCATCTTTTGTTTTGTATGATTTTTTTCTTCTATGTAATTCTTTTGTATACACTTTGTTTTGCCGAATAAAATAATAATAATAATCTTTTTTAAGGGTTCATTAACATGTCTTACCTTTAGTGCTTCAATCTTTTTTCTTCTTTCTTCTGCAGAGATCTGTGGATCATCCTGTGGATAAAGTAAATACAAATGAATAAAGCTACTCTAAAGAAAGGAGAAAATAAAAAAACCTAAAACAGCAGAAAAGAGTAAAAATTAATTAGGAATTTACAAATATCAACAGTTCAAATTTGGAGAAGGCGCACATTGACTGTGCATTTTCAAAAGGTGTTTCCTGAATAATTTTTGTTTGCCATCTGGAAAAGAATACTTCCACCTTTGTATCACGAATTGTACCATCGTTGCATAAATGAATGATTTATACATAACTTTTGTGAACATGTATCCATTATTACTTGTCCTGATGGGTTCTTTAGTTTTGTAAAAACTGACCTTTATCTGCCTATGCGCAGACAGTATCTCTGAAGTAGCTCATTCTCTACAATAATTTGTTTGAACCCCTGCAATCTGTTTTACATGTTAACAATTGGGTCATTCGCATGTAGGCATGTTAACAATGACATTTATTGCTTCCCTTTAAAATGGTTTCTCATTGAAATAAGTATTACAGTAACCTGTACATAAAGATCAACTGCCTATACAGACCACTTTTCTTCTCTCCCTTGAGTGGTTTTTATGTACAGGATCCTTTAATACAGGTTTCAATGAGAAACCACATTCAAGGGAAATGACTAATGTGGTCTTTCTATACAAGTGGTTGCTAAAGCAGGTTGGACTGTACTTACATCTTTGAGCTTATTCCTGACATTCAATCTCTCCTGGTAGTTCTGCATTCTGATGGCCTTCAGCTGGTCTAAATATGCCTGAGAAAAGAAAAAGATATTCAAATCAAATCAAGGATTATATAGAATACATTTTAATCAAAATACCCCCACCCCTAGAACAGCTCCAGTTATGATATTGCATTGCACATTTCTTACTCAGAAATACAAAGTATACTACAAGGGTACAGCCATGTCCCACTACTTTAACACACAACCCATGTATTCTTAAACAAAATATTATCATCATTTATTTCATCATAAATAATAGTAGTAGTCATCATCATTCTTTTTTTAGTAGCAGTAGTAGAAGTAGATGTAGTGGCAGCAGCAGCAGTAGTAGTACAGTCAAACCTGTTTGTAGCAAAAACCCAAGGGAAACACAAAAAGTGGTCTTTGTAGACAGGTTCCTTCAGTGCATGTTTCAAGGAGAAACCATTTTCAATGAAAACAAAAAATGTGGTCTTTGTAGACAGGTGGTCACTAAAGCAGGTTTGACTGTAGAAGAATTAGAAGTATGATCCTTGCAGACAGACCTGTTCATCCTTGTCCGCTCCCTTCTTCTGGCCACCATACGGTAGCAGAGGTTCATTACGAGCATCTCCAGCTCCTGCTACCGGCTGCTTTCAAAAACAAAGAAAGAAAGACAGAAAAATTACTCTATAAGCCAATGTTTCAGAGAGTAACATGCCAAAAAAAAGTAGTTTTGCAAGTCTCTGCTTTCACAAATGGCCTGCTGGTTTCTCGTACTTATTTCCATACACTTTAAGTCATGCTAAGATATACAAACTGGTTTTGCTCAATGCATGCATGCTTGGTCGCACTGCATATGCAGAGATGCCAACCTCTTGACACAAAAAAACAGACGGAGTATCCTAAAAAATCAGATTTTCACGAAAACTCGACACTACCAATGGCCGCTTGGCCCCGGGCCAGTAAAATTTCAGAAAAATGTGATACTGGTACGTACAGTCAAGTAAAATGTTTGCTCTTTCAATAAAATTTTAAAAGAAAATTGTAAAGCAAAGTTTTTGTTGGGGCTGCGGGGGTTTACTTTGCGATTCCGTGGTTTTTATGGGTATTATTTTTTTTTAAAATTATCATACTAAATACGATTAAATCGTACTGGTTGGCACCTCTGCATATGCAAATGTGCTACACATATACATACACAGTACCAATATAGGGGAAAAGTGGAGGAACAGTGTACGCATGCACACCCCTAAACTTCAATAGGGAAACCCCACTATTTGGAAACCTCTAGAAGTGGAGGCATTATTCTGTGTGTTTTTAAATTCGTGATTGGTATTCAAGAAATTAACAAGAATAAAACCCTGTAAAAATAAGAGCATATCCAGTAATATTTCACTCAAGTCAGCACACATCTCCTGAATTTTTGATTGTTTTCAGTATAAGGAGCAGGCCACATTGCCCATTTAGGGTTGCATGAAAGCTTTGAACAGTGTTTCAATATAAAAATTGTACAAAAGTGACCTGTACATAAAGACCATCTACATACACACATAAATACGGCTATAAGGACACAAAATGGCAGTCACTAAAGAAAGGTGGTCTTCAAGTACAGGTACAAGCAAACACAGAGACAACCTCTATATCAAGACCACTCAAGGGAGACAGGTGGTATTTATGTAAGGTAAGCCTAATATATAAATGTCTTTTTAACACATTCAATAATAATCTCTCGGCCCAAAACCTTTTGCAAGCATTATAACTACAGTTGTGCATGATTCAATTGTTTTAATATTATAAAATGTTTGATTGATTAGTATCGCTGATCATCCAGACAAACTATTCTTTTTAAAATTGAATTCTTTTCAGAATGAGCGATTGTATGCTTACGGCTCCCCAGCCTAGTTGAACGGCTGCCCTGGCTTTGTAAGCTGCTGCTTCTCTCTTTCTGAGCAAGAAATCATTGACCATCTTGGCTCTCTCAGCTGCTTCTACACCAGCATGCCTGAAAGAAAGAAGAAAAGCACTCCTCTTTAGCATTATCATCTCAGTCATAACCGAGCAGCCACCACCTGGGTGCAGAGTGGCAAATTAATTAATGTCCAAGTGCCAAGGACATTTGTGTCAGGCCGGGATTCAAACCCTCAACCCTTTTGTTGAGAGTCAAGTGAATGAACCACTCTACCATGATACCTCCATTCTATTTGTGCCATGGCTTGAAAGATTTACTCACATTTTATGAACTAAAGAAATTGTATTTACTTTAATCTTTGATTATAAACATACATGTTGAGACATATAGTATATAGTAATATATTGAAATATAAATATTGCATAAATAAAAGTGGTGTGAAAGAGGTTTTTAGCCAACAAGAAATATAAAGATTCTTTGAAAAATTTGGGTGACCGAGCAAAACAATTTCAATATCTCACATCTGAAAAATGTATGATAAAAGTAACCAAATAAATTAGGAAACAGTCTAGAACTTTCTGCCGATGTCCATTGAGAAAATGTTGTCATACATTAAAAATTATCTTATTTTTCACTAATGTCTTTTTTGTTAGACCCATACCTTGCATTCTCTGCCCTCTTTGCAGCGTTGGCAGCACTAGCAGACACTGGCCTCTCCCTTATCTGCCTCCTGAGGGCAGCCTCCTCCTGCTGCCTCTTAGACCTATCCTCCTTGAACATGGCGGCCCCTCCCTGGCCCGCCTCGGCTCCGTTGGCCTGTTGGCGGAGGTTGCTGAGGTACTGGTGATAGTGGTCATAGTTACCACGCTCTGGTTTGGCCCCTTGGTGTAGGCTATCGTACTTTGCTTCTTTCTTGGGAGGCTCTTCATACTGTGGGAGGTGAAGGATCAATATGACTGGCATCATGTTCTAAAGACTAAATTTCAAGATAACCTTTAACCCTATTTTAACTGGGCTATTTCAGACCAGGTTTTTACTGGGGGGGGGGGGGTCAATTTGACCCCCCTTAAGATCTCGGCCGTTTCACCGCCGATCGCCGCGAAAATTTGCATGCATGTCAAGTGAAGTGTATAGAATACTATGATAATTTCAAATTTTTGAAAAATTCACTCATTTGCATATTTGTGGTAATTTATGCAAATAAGGTCATCAAATTCACATTTCTGCCCATAAATCATAGATTATTCATGTTTACGTATTCTTTTTCAATACATATATTTATTAGACCATTTGGTATAATAATACAACACAAAAATTTGGAAGAGCCAGGTTATTCCTTATGTTATCTATTGTTTTTATAATTTCTTATGTATTTCAATGTTTTTTTAACTTATGTATTTTATTGTTTTTGTTGTTTTATTTCATTCATAACTACAATTCAACTATTTTGACCCCAAAACAAACATCTAAACTTTAAACAAGACTGAATAACTTATGTTTTATCTATTTTTTAGGAAAAATGACTTTTACATATGTTTTGTACACAAATCCCGAAAATGAGCTATTTTCGGGCTGACATGCAAAGACGAAAGGTCACGTGACCTTGTGACCGTAGGTCCGATTTTCGAAAAAATCGTTTTAAAAGATGCGTAAGACTCGAAAGTAAAAAGTTGTGAAAGGAAAATTTTATATCTGCCGCGGTTTCGGAGTAGTCGCGAAATTTCAACAGGGGGGGGGGGGTCAAATTGACCCCCCCCCAGTTAACATAGGGTTAAAGGCATCATTTAACAATGTTAAATCTGATATGCATGGCTCTACATGTTATCAGTGTCTGTGATATGGTGTAACATTGAAGTCCTAAAAAAATTGCCCTTTAAAACGATTATGAAGTGCCTCAAAAAAGTAAAAATCTTCAAGTGACCGTTTATACCATACTCATTCAATAGACTGTAGTGTTATCAAAACCATTAGAAAAACGCAAAATGACATTTTGATTTTCAATCATAAATATCTTGATAATCAGACAGGCGATCGGCTTGTAAAAGTCATGGGGTTCCTGACTGACCTAAAGGTTTATAATTATCATTGTAGCATGAGCTAAATCCAGGATTTTGTTTCAGAATCTGAGACAAAGTTACATGATCTCTTTAAAAATGACTAAATTCACTGCTAATATTTCTCTCTCCAACGCCCCTCACTTTCAAAAAGGTTCTATATCCTAATAACACACACAAAAACAAAAATAATCTGCACAGATCAGCAAAACAACATCACAATTATTATTAACTTTCAATGCAACATCTGTGTATCACTAGAAATAGGTATTTCCTATTGAATGGGTACAAAATGAGTATAAAGGGTGTGCCAGCATACCTCACTTTCAGCAGCCCCTCCTCCGCCGCCTCCATACCCCCCTCCTCCATTGCTGCTACCACTGCTGCTGCTGAGAAGGGTGTTCTTCCACCCTGCTTCACGAGCCTTCTTCATATTGGCCATCTGAAAAAAATGATCAATATAGAGGAAATATATTCACTTCTTGACGTGCACATTTGTGCTGCATGAAATATGCTATTCAGATGTTATATCAGTAATCTACCTTCAATCAAACATATAAACATTTATTGTATTTTATTGTATTTATTAAAATTCATTGATGTTCATCAATATTCTCTTTATAAACATATAAATCAAGTTACAATGCAATGTAACAAATCAATATTCTGTTTGTAAACATATAAAATCATATATATGTTTATATTTCATTCATGTTTTCTACTTACTCTTTGTTTGTCATTCAGCTCTTCCCGCTGTTGTCTTACTTGTCTTTCCTAAAAATAAAAATAAATCAGATAAGTATTGTACTGCTTTCTGCTTTTTGATGTTTGTTTCAAAGGAGAATTGTCTTGTGTCATTCTAGCTATCTACAAGTGATCATGTCAGTCACTTCAGTTCGATGTATGCAGCTGTAGATTCCTACAAATTTTGGTTAGAATACAGCCATGGGTTTTCAAGAAGAAAAAAATGTGCAATTGCTGGCCAGGTCCCACTTGGGGGAACATACCCATTTGAACAAATTTAGATCTCCTTTGTCTAGGGATGATTTCTACCAAGTTTGGTTAAAATCTGGCCTTCTTTTTATGAGAAGAATTTGAAATGTGAATACTTTATGGAAGAACGATGATGGACAAAAAGCTCCAGAGCTTTTGGCTCAGGTGAGCTAAAACGGCACATTCAATATGGTTTGAATTTTGTATTACTTGACAATAGTAGGATGAGTCTGTGAATTCAATATAAATCTGGGAGAAATATATTAACTGACAAAATCTGTCCACCTATCATATCAATTAACTAGATGGAATTTTGACTGCGCGCAGTCGAAAATGATGCCTCCGCCATAGAGCAATTTAAACAAGTTTGGAGTTTAAATCTCCAGTGGTTCTTGAGATATCATGATAACAATCTCAATGTATGGAATTTCATAAGTTGACCTCTGTGACCCTTGACCTTTGACCTACGTGCTCCAAAATCTAATCAGATTGTCTTCCTATGGTGATACACACTATCATTAAGTTTGAAGTTTAAATCTCCAGTGGTTCTTGAGATATTATGATATGGTGATACATACTATCATTAAGTTTGAAGTGAAAATTCTCCAGTGGTTCTTGAGATATCGCGATAACGATCTCAATGTATGGAATTTCATAAGTTGACCTCTGTGACCCTTGACCTTTGACCTACGTGCTCCAAAATCTAATCAGATTGTCTTCCTATGGTGATACACACTATCATTAAGTTTGAAGTTTAAATCTCCAGTGGTTCTTGAGATATTATGATAACAATCTCAATGTATGGAATTTCATAAGTTGACCTCTGTGACCCTTGACCTTTGACATACGTGCTCCAAAATCTAATCAGATTGTTTTCCTATAGTGATACACACTATCACTAAGTTTGAAGTTTAAATCTCCAGTGGTTCTTGAGATATCATGATAACAATCTCAATGTATGGAATTTCATAAGTTGACCTCTGTGACCCTTGACCTTTGACATACGTGCTCCAAAATCTAATCAGATTGTTTTCCTATAGTGATACACACTATCACTAAGTTTGAAGTTTAAATCTCCAGTGGTTCTTGAGATATCATGATAACAATCTCAATGTATGGAATTTCATAAGTTGACCTCTGTGACCCTTGACCTTTGACATACGTGCTCCAAAATCTAATCAGATCGTCTTCCTATGGTGATACATACTATCCTTAAGTTTTAAGTTTAAATCTTAAATGGTTCTTGAGATATTGTGATAACGGTCAAACGGGACGGACGTACGGACGGACGGACGGACGGACGGACGGACGGACGGACGGACGGACGTACGGACGGACGGACGTACGGACGGACAACCCGAAAACATGATGCCTCCGGCACCACCTTCGGTGGCGGAGGCATAAAAATGGGATATATATGTATGCTATTGAACAAACAAACCTTGTGTCGCCTCTCATTTTCCCTCTCTTTCAATTCTCTTTTCCTCTGTTCCAATTCCTTGAAGTGAGTAAAAAAAATTATTAAAAAATTGTGGAGAAATGATGCAATCATGAACGAATAACATAAAATAACAAGCCACACAAGATTATTGTAGTGAAAAACAGAGGAGGGAGACAGTTTAAATAGAATTGACGGGGGGGGGGGGGGCGATTCTCCACTGAATACCTGTCTCAAATTTGTATGAGGAACAAGTAGTCTAGTAAAATGTATTAAAAGAACAATTTTCAAATTTGAAGTGAATGGCAATGTCACATAATGTACCATACGCCATAATTGTATACACTCTAATTTACCAACACAAAAAGCATTCTGCGTTCATCTAATTAATCTTTAATTCAAGATATTGACAGCCAGATATTATCAGGTTTATCACTCACAGAACATTTCCTTTGACTGCACAAAGCGCAATGTTACCGGTACATTAATCATGATTTTGAAGAAGAAAAAAAGTATTGTCATGGATTAATGAATGAGTTCTATTTGAGTGCAAAATAATTTTATCTATTTACCTTTGCTACACTATCTTTCTTGTCCTCTACAGATTTCCTTTAAAAAAAAACACAATAAAAAGACATTAATCTCATTACATACATAACTAAGAAGAGTACATTTCTGTGAAATTATCTTTTTTCTGCCCAAGATATTGTGAAATTAATAGAACTTTAATACAACCCCCTTGCCTTCTATATCAACAAATCACATATAACTTGCAACATTCAAGAGATCAGATAAGTGATGTGCAAACTATTATTGTATTCTCATTGGGTATCATACAGTAATGGTCAGCCAGTATTATTACCATTGTATTTAAATGTGGATGGTGGAAGGGGGTCACGGACATAGTCGTCTAAATCATTAAGATTACTTGATAGACGTGAAACTGCTCTAAATGACCTTCCAACTTCATTTCACAATTAACAATACAAAATACTGATTTTGTACAAATAAAACATTCAAAGCAAATTTTAAACAATTTGGACATATCTCTTGAAAATTTGTTTCATATTTCTCTTTTTGTTCTATCATTCTATCTTGATTCTACTGTTATAGAGTAAAGAAGCTGTGATATCATAAAAATCTTTTTTTTTAGGAATTTCTCAATTTTTCTTCATTTTCCAAAAGAGCATCAAAAATAATGTCCAAATGTAGAAAACCAAATGAATATGTTAAGTATTGGCTGAGTTATGACCATCTGTATAAACAGATGTCTTATAGGAACTCAGTGTTATATTACTCTGGCTCGTAATGTTATGAACTAGAGCAATATAACACTTACCATCATCTTTGTATCCTCAGTTTGATCATTGTATTATACAGTACTCACCTGATCCCAGCACTTGGGGGCCTCTTAACAGCCATCGAGGGTCCATATTTGGCTGCAGGATTACTAATGGCTTTAGGTATAGGTGGCTTCTTGGCTGCTAAGGGGGAAAACAATCAAAATGATGGATATAGCAAACTTAAAACTTATCAATCAGCATTCTATTTGCAATGGATTGAAACCGGAGACTGCCACATTTTTATGAGTATATGCGACAAAGGTCCATGGTAGCAGCAGGGTTCTAGTTCCATTAGTTGAACAAAGTCCGGAAAGGGTTAAATAACATAATGGTTATAACTATGCTTTTGTATCATATGCTGTTAAGGAAATAGAGCAACCTACCCCCAAAACTAAACAAATCAAGAACATTCTTTGCTAATTTCCACCTTTTCTGTGACTCATTACAGAGTAATTAATACATGACAATGTCAGTGATTTCTGTACATCTACAGAAGCAAATGACAAGTGGACCACATGACTATGAGACCATGTGGATAGCAGACGGGCTGGGTGTAGACCATATGGGAATAGACTAATTGGGTAGTAGACAAACTGGTTGAAGACCAAACGGCAAATGTACTACTTCTTACCAGCTGCACTGATTGGTCTTGGGATAGGCTTCTGGAATACTGGAGCTCCTACACCTCTAGCAGCTGGGCGAGCATTGCGATGCAGGATAGTGTGACTGAACTCATCACTCACTTGCTGTAGGTGGTACAAACAGGAGAAAAGAGAGATGGAAGAGAGACAGAGATAAAAAGAGAGTAAGAAAATAAAAAGGGGAGGCAGGTTGGTAGTAGAAGACAGAGAGAGAGAGAAAGAACGAGACAGGGGGAGAACGAGAGAATGAGACGGGGTAGAAAGAGAGAACGAGACAGGGGGAGAAAGAGAGAAAAAGATAGAGGGAGAGAAAGAGAGAAAAAGATAGAGGGAGAGAAAGAGAGAACGAGACAGAGAGAGAAAGAGACAGGGAGAGAAAGAGACAGGGAGAGAAAGAGAGAACGAGACAGGGGAGAAAGAGAGAAGGGTAGGAAGAAAAAACCCAAGGACAATCACAATTTAAGATGAATTTAAGAAGATTGAATTACTTCATTTTGCTAAAGGAACACACATAAAAAAGTTGTACATACTACAAATTGGCAGATAATGGCTCTGTGTCATTTCACATAATATCTACTACATTATCAATCTCACTACAAATAGCAGTACTGTGGAGTTACCCTAAACATGGAAGAGATAAATAAAAAGACTTCAGAGAGACCACAGAGAAATGACCAATCATATAACACACCTACTACAAAGTACATACATACAAATATATGAACTTATATAAATAACTTCTACTTACTGCATCAGTTAAGAACTTCTCTATCCTCTTTTGTACAAAGGGCTTCTTCAAAACTGAGTTGATTGAAGGTCTGTCCCTGCATGGTAGGAAAAATATAATCATAGAAGCAGAAGTGTAAACAGTGTTCGTTAATGCAAGAATTGTGTAAAAAAAAAGAAAATCATGCTGACGACAACCCTAAAATACTGTTACTATTCATCAAAGGCTTCAATAGAAAACCGTCGAATAAATGACATGTCTTCCTTCAGACCATTACATTACATAGAGGTGTCGTGGCCAAGTGGATACGTCACCATGTGCGGATCACATGGTTCACGGTTCAAGTCTTGCTATGGTACTTATGTCCTTAGGCAAAGACATCAGTCTACATTTATTCCTTTCCTCCTTCCATTTTATCTCATTTTTGGTTTACATAACACCGAAAACAAACACCACAAATAGTCTTGAGTATTAAAGTGTTTAATAAAACTCCATTCCATTAGCATCTCTCCCTTTCTTTCCCTTATAGTTCTTCCTCAATTCCTCTAAATTCCCCTTAAGCGGGTTATATTGACGGAAGAATACCAGAATGCCTTTACAGTACTGCTCCCATATGGTGTTACCAAAAGCCTCAATTTGTGAATACTTTGTAGGTTCCATGAGCATCCCCCTAGGATACGTGCGCAATACAAATAAATGTATAATTATTACTAATAGTACAGTCAAACCTGTCTATAGCGACCGCCCAAGGGAAACACAAAAAGTGGTCTTTGAAGACAGGATTCTTTAGTACATGTTTCAATGAGAAACCATTTTCTAGGGGGAAAAAAGTGGTCTTTGTAGACAGGTGGTCACTTAAGCAGGTTTGGGTGTAGTAGTGCTTTTCTAGTGTTGTCATTCAGTCAGTCAGTCACTCTTTGCAAACCATTTTGGCGTGCTTACCTAGCGCTTCTCTTGAATAGTTGAGCCACCAGATTCCTGACCTCATAGCTGTAGCGCGGTGACACAGGAGGGTAGGACCCACGTATAATCTTCAGTACTAGGTTCTTCATGTTCCCTGCTTCAAACTGAATGGTGAAAAAACAATACAATCATCATCATCACCACCATTTATTCAAGTCAGCATTTTCCCTCTAAAAAAGGTTTACTGACTTTCGCGCCAAGATGACACTCCCTCCCTCCACTTCTTCTTGTCTCAAGCATCATCATTTAGATGAACCTTACAGTTTTTTGCTCAATACAAAACATACACAACACTCAAAAAGTAAACTGCATTCCATTAGTAATCATTTTCAAAAGTAAAAATGTTAAATGTTATATAAATTTCAAATTTTACAAGTATGCTTTAATCTTACAAATGTACTTTGTTTTTAAAGACACCATTACATTTGGCCTTGAGCTTTTTGTAAAGAAAAGCAATTTGGGTTTTGATTCTGTACATTCAATGTGACTAGAATTTTTTTTGTTTTACTTCGTTTAAACAAATTCAAATTTAAAGGTTTAGACTAGATCATTTTTGCATAACAAAATTAAATGTGAGATGACTTACAGCATGCTTCAGAGTAAGAGTCTCGTACAGCACACAGCCAAGGGCCCATATGTCACTGAAAAAATGGAAACAAATCAATAAATTCAAGGATTAAATATAAACTAATGATTTTTGTTTGGACTTCCAAGCAAAATCATTCAAATGTGATTTGGGAAGCAATACAAAGAAGAAAAAAATAGCCAGAAAGAAACATTTCTTTTAAAAATTGAACAAAATATAGAAATATTTAGATAATCATGGCCACATTTGCCACAATTAATGTATACAACAGAGAATAACAAACAGTCAGCAACCTTCTCTTTGAGTACACTAAACCATGGACATAATTTAAAGGACAATTCAAAATGACAACAAACATCAAAATTATTTTATTCACAGAACTGTAGGTTAAAACACTGCCTTAACTAACGCTATGGTTTCAAAGACAATTATTTCACTTACCTCTTGTTATTGTATGGTTTGTTTTCACACATCTCAGGAGAGAGATAATATGGCGTGCCTATACATGTCCTAGCCAACTCCATTGTGCTGTAGAGAGAGAGACACACACACACACAGACATACAGACAGACAGAGAGGAAAAGGGAGCAGTCAGAGTGTTAAAGAGAAACAGAGACAAAAAGAGAGAAAATAATATTTAAAAGAATTAACAAGAGAAAAAATAATCATTATTCATTAAGCAATCACTAATACAACCTGCTCAAAAACTTGACAGCAAATAACTAGTTTGTGATTATTTACTTTAAAAAATCTAAACAGATATACATGTACTCTATTTAGACAACATTAACAACTGTCATATTTCAGAAACATACTTTATAGCTAACAACCAATAAAAGACAAATAATTTTTTTCCAATCATACAGCATTGTTAATGTATGGATAATTTTCATTGTGAATTTCCCCATTGAGGAACAGATAAATAACTGCAAGTACTTACTTATTTAGAACTCTTGCAATGCCAAAGTCACCCATTTTAACGATGCCTTTCCTTGTCAGAAAAATATTCTGCATTTGATGAGAAATTAAAACAAATAAAAATAGAAGACCTCCAACAAACGTTCCCTATGGAAATTGCACACATTATTATTAAAATCAAAAGTATACATGTATGTATTACAAATATCCATTGAATGCGAATATCTTTATATAAGCCATATGTGACCAAGCATCATGAAACTACCAAAGATGTTGCCCGAAATGACTTTAAAGATTAGCTCTGATTCTGAAAGAGCATATTCTCAGCTCTAAAATGACATATAACTCATCATGATTGGATGTTCCTAAAAAAAAGGAGGAGAATGCTCTGTCATAAAGAACGTTCTGACTCTCCAAGGTATTAAGGTGACAAAAGGTCTAGGAATAAATAAGACTTCCCATTTTGAGCTTGTGAACCTAAACAGTACTCAGTGCAGTGGTTAAGCCAAAGGTGGTCTCTAAAATATCTGTTGGGAAATTACTGTCCAATTTGCAAGCAACTCTTTTCAACTCTATAGTAATTCTTTTTTTAAAGGTACTATGTCCCATTTGCAGGCCAAAAAAATGAAAAGGTTAAATTCCCAACGGCATTAGAAAGATAATACTAATTTAGAACTTCCTTAAAAAAAGGTGGGGCTTGAAAATGTCTTCAAGTGGGAAAAATAATGACTATTAGTTGTCAAATCAATTTAGGAGCTATAGAGCCAATAAGTAATAGTCTTGATTTTCAGACCATTGTACCGAATGTCATACGTTTTATGCTGTGCAAAGATTCAATCAGTTTAATTTTGGCCATCACAAGACGTGGGTTATTGATGTAGACAAATGCTCATGTACCCTTTACAGCTCATTTTATGTATGTTATTACAAAAAAGAAAAAAAGCCCGTCAGTCACTCAATAGTGTCTGACAGTGAAGTCTAGCAAGTAAACGGGTTTCATATTAGGACACTGCTAACGTTTAAATTTCACAGATGGGACATACATGACATATTCATAATTCCTGCAAAGTTCTACAGAATTTGAAGTTGGCTGCAAAAGGGACATAGTACCTTTAAATCTACAACAGTCATGGTGTTCATAATTTATTCATTTTAATATGAACCCTTCCACATAAACCATAACAAGTGAGAGTAATAGCCCAAATCATATAAAATGTGCATATTACATTGAATCAAGGTTGCATTTTGGGTCCCGGTTAAAAGTTGTTTGGGTGCCTATGTATTCTGGACGCCTGTAAGTGTCAAGTATTGCCTTTAATAATGGATTAAGTTTTCACCTGTGACTTGATATCTCTATGAAGGATCTTCCTGTCATGAACATGCTTGAGAGCAAGACAGATCTGAACAAACCAATCCATGATTTCATCTTCAGGAAACAAGACACCTTTTCGTCTATTGATGGCCTGGTAGAGATCCCCTCCATCGCAGTAGTCCATCACAATGTACAGGTTTCCTCTCTCTGTAGGGGCAGGGTCAACACAAATGCTTGTGAGATGAGTTTCAACACTCTTGTAGGTCAATTGAATTAAACTGCAGAAATTTCTGTCTTTCACGCCAAACAAGAATCATATTATCATCATCTATTGAGTGAGTGTAATGCGAAGTGTAGACATGTATCCATGAAGTACATAAAATGCCCCGGGTATATTACAAAAACAGAAAACAAACAAAATTGATTTTTAAATCTCTTTTCAAATACATAACCATAAAAGTTATAACTATACAAGTTATTTTGGACCAGTATTTTCTTGTAATGATCTGCTGGTGTTGTTAATATTTAGGGCACTGCTGGTGAGCTTAATAAAAACATCTCTAATAATTTCAGGCTGCCATGCTGTGAATGAACTTCTATTTAGACTATCAAAACAGGGGGGGGGGAATTAAATAAAATATATAATACTCCCTTATGATTATAAGAGTCAATGTTCTTCCCCTAAGATTTCTTAAATATCTGGCATTTTCAAAGCTATCAAAAAGTTTCAAAACAAATTCAAAGTTCTTAAATCATTGCAGAAAAACGAGACAAAAATTGCAATACAATACTAGAGTACAGCTAGCAACTGCCATACATCTGAATTCTAGGAAAGAATCAAGTTCATGACCTCGATCCTAACTGTTGATACTACTCACCTTCAAATGACTCTGCATAAGATACAATGTTGGGATGCTTCATTTTCCTCAAAACAGCAACTTCTTTCTTGGATTCCTCTTTTTCTTTCCTTTTCATCTGGACAAAAAATAGAGAGTAGGCCGATAAAAATTTATTTTTTGTAATAGGTTACAAAAGAAGATTAATTATTTACAATCTGCTTCTTAACTTTTTATTACATTTATTTAACTCTCAATGTTAATGATAATAATAATAATAGTGCACATTTATAATGCGCCATGTCCGTCAAAAATGACACTCCTGGCGCAATTGTGTGGAAATTGTATAATTGTGGGCATACGACCATAAAGTAATTTAAGAAAGAAAGTAAAATACACATAAGTTAAAGTTTAACATACTTCAGGACATAATTTGCAATAATAGAATAATACAATACAAAGCATACTACAAAAGTTATATAAGGGTAGTACAATGTAAAACATAATTAAACAAACTAATATGTTGCGAACAGAAACGTTTTTAACAAAGACTTGAACTGCGAGTAGAAGTTCTCATTTCGGAGGTGAGGAGGGAGTGAGTTCCACAAAGTTTATGATGTCCTAAAGTTTATATCTGAAGGAGAAGAAAGGTCACACATACAGACAGAGTCAGATGGCCAAAGAGGGAGGAAGGGAAGAAAGAGAGAAAAGAAGAAGAAGAAAGAAGAGAGCCAGAGAAAGAGAAGGAGAGAGACATAATGATGACTCTTAATGGGTTATTATCAAAATACTTGCCTTGGAAATGTTGATTTCTTTGATAACATACTCCTTGCCATCTGCTTTGCTCTTCACCAGCAAAGCTTTGCCGAAGGATCCCTCACCGATCTGTTTCTTCTTTATGTAATTATCCATCTTGTTTTAGTTGTTCATATTATGAAGGAGATACTGTAAATAGCAGAAAATAAAATGACACAGTGAATTAATCCACATGACAAAATAAAGGCCTCAAACTTCTTCATCCATGCACAGGACAAAAGTACAAATCCTGAATCCAAAACAAATATTTATTCATTGATAGATCTCTAGATCTATATATTTTTTTAAATCATGGTAAAACTTACATCAGCCTAACAAGACTACTTTTGAGCAATTCTGTGTTACAAACATAGAACAGATCATATTACATGATATAGACATCAAATTGAAAATAAATACACAGGAAATACAAATTAAAGATGACATAGTAAAACAAACCTATAGTAAACAGACCTATAGTAAAACAAAGAGAAGAGAGAAAGCCAATGGACAAAAAAGAATTACAAACATAAAGATATATGATAAAAAGTGTCATATGAATGAAAAAGGAACAAGAAAATTAAATTAAAAAAAGCTTACATGTACATATCAAATGAAAATAAAAAGTTTCATTTGAATAGGGATAGAGCCATTTTGGGGGAAGGGTAAAATGGAGTAGGGTGAGAAAAGAAAAGGGAAGGAAAGAAGGTGAAAAAAGGGAGAGAATCTAAATAATGAAAGAGAGAAAGGGAAGCTAGAAAAAGGAGAGTAAAAGGTTGAAAGGAGAGAGAAAGAGGGAGAGTGATATAGAGAATAAAAAAAGCGGGATAGACAGTTCCAGATCCGCGAGTTGGCAATGCGAAAAACAGAACTCCGCGTGATAAAATACCCCCAGTTCACCGTCTGCTTTTTGGGGTAGTCCATCTTCCCGAGGATTTATCGCTCATAATGTGAAAGTCTCTGTACAAAGTCAATGTGAAATGCATCAAGAAAATCATTGTGGAATCCGTTTTTTGCATCGCCAAAGCGTGGACCGGAATTCAGAATCCATTGCGGACGATACTTTAATCTCGGACCAGCGTCCGTACTGCTTAAGTGAACCTTTGATTAGAATTTCTGTGCCTGTAAGTGTATTCAGCATTATCGTGATCCAAGTCCCCTCTCATTTTACACAGCTCACAGCTAGCTTCATTGCGTCTGAGTGCGAGGGACTTTGCACGCAAACAAACGTGTGTATACACTGTGAATGAGAGGGGACTTTGATGACGATAAGGCCGTGTATTCTTTTAGGAATTACACAATTAAGCAATGAGAGATTCATAATGTGAGAATTTCCAATTTGCCATGCATTGGCATTGGCATTGGCATTGGCATTGGCATTGGCATTGGCAGTGGCAGTGCGATTTGCCCGCGCCCGTCAACATGCAGAACGAAGCTCGCAGCGGGAGCGGGTAAGTTTTTACCGGGCACACTCAGGCGCACTAAGCACAACAACACCGCTACAAATCAATGAGCTGCGAAAAAATGAATGGGGAAAAATAAATGATGACCCACAAATTGAAGTTTAATAAAAACAAATTAAAACGTGTCTATTTAAAAATTGACTAAAACAAATTGGAGATTTCAGATAACTAATACCAAAGGTGTCAATAGCATTATTAACAAGTGATACATACCCTACAAAAAAGGTCGACTCCGAGCTCCCGTATCGACGAAATTGACTTGAAAATATTTAACCGTTGTCAGCCATAACTGCCACTGCACGAATTGTATGATGGGAATGAAATTCACAACTACACACCCTGTAGCCTGACATTGATGCAAAGAAATATGTCGTTCTGAAATAAAATTGATCGAATGTACTATTTATGTTTAAAAATTCAATATTTTTCAGTAAAAAAATACTCATGATTCTTATTTTCCTGTTCTAATAGGATTTGAGTACTATTAAAGCATGCCAAAATAATTTAAAGCGCTCACTAATAATGTGTTCAGCATTGAATTGATTTTAAGAGTTAGTCTAGATAGAATTTTGTCGATAAAAAGACAGTAAAATCATGGCTTCTGTCGCTCGGAGATTCCCTCAACATCTGAAAGAGCTGAGAATTCACCTTTGCCAACGTTCTCCTGCAAGTGAAGGTGCAAGGTATGCTAAACTTTTATCATATATGATCAATGAGAAGGCCCAATCAATTTTTGGCCAACACTTTTCTCGTACGTGGGCCCACTCGTTGCGATCCATGCACCTTTTTCTTCTTGATCTCCCTCCGCTTTTGCCAGAGATCAGCAATCCCGGCCCCGTGATTTTGATGATGTTTCAGGTTTTCAATTTTGAAAGACTGTTTTATATACCACTCGTATAAAGGTTTAAGTCTAACCATACACAGTATCAACCTCATACACTCCGATCGTACTCATTGCTAAAAAAAGTACAAACAAACTTCGCACACATCCTGCACATGTATGATCATGTACAAAACAAATGAAAATTGAAATGCGATGGGAGGGAAATAATTGTTGTTGTTGAAATACTTACTTTTAAATATGATGCTCCAAAATGATACAGTTAAAACGTAAATGGCCATAATAGAACAGACCTGTAATAAGTTATTACCAGCCGTTTCACAGCTCAAAATCATGTAGAAAAAGTGAAGAAACTGCAGTTGATTTCCCTTCGTTGAATCCTGTTCGCTAAGCAAATTTTCTAGTTTCAGCTTATGTTATGATCAATCTAAACAACCTGTTGATATATAGCATAGCCATAGTAGAAGTAGTCATTTTTTGTGTGTGGATTGCATCATCCCCTAGTGTGATATGCTCTGTATCTAGATCTAAACTAAAAAGTATAGAGTAAAGTACCCGGTTTTCGGCCACTTAAGACAAAATCCTATTTATTGGACTCTTTACTTCCTATTTATTATCATTTCTTGTTCAAATCATGAAGCAAATATTATTATTATTTAAACAAAAAAAGAATCCCAAAAAAAAATCACGAATTGCCATGACAATATTCATTTCAATTTTCACTGTTTTGGAGCCGGTTATCGGCCGAGCGTTTCAGTTTACGGCCGCATGTACAAAGTCAATAGGAAGCGCTCGCGCGCGCCGTGCGTTTCTGCGCTGATGTATAGCACAAGCGGGCGGAGCAGGTATCCCACGCCGGAGCTCCCGGGTGCTCGCCTGGCCGAATACAGGCACAGCGGTGATCGGAAGTTGGAATCTGAATTAGACAGACATATCGTGTGTGCGTCGCGGTGTGCGGCTGCATTGATTTAATACATGCGATGAGATACTTTTGAGCTTGCGACCAGCACAAAATCCGGCTCTATATCTGAAAAATACTTGAAATTAAGCTCATTTTATGGTACCCATATTTCTTACATACACGCGTAAGAAACTCGATTTTTCAGATTTGGGTAGCGGGACCGCCGATTACATCGCTAAAATGTGATATTTTAGGATATATTTTTCATTGCAAATGTGGTTCTTCAGTGACACTGGCATGGTATGGTATGTGTGGGATATGTGTTATGCTATTATGCGATGTATTTTAAAGTGATTTTACCATGTATCCAACCAATTGGCCGAAAACCGGAGCTGACCGATTACCGGGTACTTTACTCTACTAGACCTATTCCAATACAGGGTGTCCAGAAAATGGAATTGGATTTTATGCAAAAATTTTGAATCGTAATTAATAATTCCTTGATAAGATATATATAAAAAGGTCTGTTTCTCTTTTTTCATTTAAAGGTAAAGACCAGTATTGGAAACGCCGCAATTTCAAAAAATGAAATGGAAGCTTTTATTACCAATCATGTGAAAAAATATGTTTTGACTAATACATGATGATAAAAATTTTGCCGGGAAACTGCCTACTAATTGATATATTTGGTAAATTAGTTTATCTACATGGTCTGTGAGAGATAAACACATGTGCGTATAGTCTTATATACATCTTTCTGTGTACAATGCTTGTAACTTTACGAAGACTGGGCCGAATTTCTTATCATTTTGATGATTCCAGAACCTTGCAGTACACACCAATACGTATATGCTAGATGATCAACCTTTTCTGATCGATTCCACAACGTTTCTTTCACAATGCAAAAGCATGACCATAACTGGTGTTTACCTTTAATGTACAACTTATCATTCATAATTCATGCATGATTGATTTAAAATAATGGAAAGTGGTGCTACCAAAATTTCATTTGCATGCACAAATTGTAATATCCAACATTCAAATTTACATTTAACAGGCTTATTATTTCAAACTCATAATCAAAACTATAATGATTGAAAGGTCTTCATCAGATAAAACATTCAGGCAACAACAACAAAAATCATGATTTTTGACATGCTTTCAAATTTTGATCCCCAAATGACATTTTTACTATGGATTGGGCATGACATTTACCCCTATCATACTCCTTGGTATTTTTTAAAGGGTTTTAGCACAGATGCCATGCCTTACCCAAAATGCCAAGGCATTTTTCCTAGAGTCTTTTTTTCATGTTTGGCTGGTATACTAATATGAAGGCTTTAAAAAAGCTTTAAAAATGATACTGATAATGCATGTAACAACAAACACAACAACAGCAAAAATGATGATGATGTTGATAATGATAAGAACCAAATCATATTAAAAAGAACTGGGAATGGCAAAGTAATCTTGTATGTTGATTTTGTTGTTGTTGAGAGGGGGGGGGGGGGTAAGAAACTGTGTCCTTTGTAGCAACGTTCCACTTTGTTTGATTGCTTATTCTCCGTCAGAGATTGGGTGAAGACACAGTATGTAGACATCAAGAAAGCCAACCCTCGCTTCCCAATCCTCATCAGAGAATGCAGTGGAGTTCAGCCCAAGGTCTATGCAAGATATGGTAAATCAGCTTTCATCTAGGGTGGATCCAGGTTTTTTCAAAGGAGAGGGGGGGGGGGGGGGTTGGCTCAACTGAAAATCTTCTGGCAAGGCAAAAGAAATGAAGAAAGAAAGAATGCAAGCTATCACATTTTTTTAAGGTGGAAGGAGGGGGCTAAAATTTGAATGGGCACTTCAAATATTTAGTACAAGTTTTAAAGGGGGAGGGGGGGGGGGGGGGGGGGGGGGGGGGGGGGGAGGAGTACTCTCCAGATTTGGCTCCCAGATCTGGCAGCAGTTTTGTCTTCATGTCAGCTGCTGAGAGCGTGAAGAGCATGAAGTTACTCTTTATTGGAAAAGCATGATGCATTATCATGATGTTACGATAAGGCTGTAAGTCTATAATCATACCCAATACATGAAATTTAACATGACTTTGGGGATGAGAGGCAAGAATATTTAGTATACTCCTCTTTCATTTTCAACATTTTGAAATCTAAATACCCTATGTCTATTCAGATGTTTCAAATTTCACTAGACAACCCTGATTCATGTTACACTATTATGGATATTGGCTCAAATTGTACAAAAACTTATTGTTATGCCGCAACAAATTAATTGTTGAGTCGATAAGCTTGTGCTAATCAAGTGATTTACTGTCAATTTACCACCACCGTTTTTCCAATCAACAGAATTTGGACAAGAGGCCAGTGCTGATATGACGGGATTCACCACCAAGCAAGTCAGCGAGACCATTCAGTCTCTAGTTGCTCAGCAACCAAAATAACTATGAAAAACTCATATTAAATTTGGACATTTCAAGAAAACACAGTGATGGATATCATATAGCTGTGAAGTCTGCTATGTTTCAGGAAGGATGGAGGAGATTTTTGTTGGACTACTGGACTGAAAGAATTGCTGGTACACAAACCCTTTGGAATGGAACAGCCTGGTATCGGATCTTGGATGGAAAGAGATTGTGACTTTGTGTTTTATTTAGTCCGCAGTTATAAAACAACCCCTTGGGAGTTTCATTACCTTTGTTGTGCATTGATTCTGTGTGTCTGGTAGGCTTGGGGAAGGAGTTTTTCGTCATTTTCTAAAATGCCTCAAGTTTTCTAGTTTTGTGGAATTAGGAAAGAGTGACAACACTTTACAAAAGACTGTCCCAATCCCCCCTCCCCCCAGTTTTTCTCATGTAGGCTCTGACTGCACAAGTGATTATGCCACTCAGCCCCCCCCCCCTCTCTCTCTCTCATACTTCCAGTACATGCATTTTCTCACAATGTACCTAAAAAAAAATCACCCTTCTCCTTTTTCATTCTGATACCATTGGTCCTGTACTTATGACAACTTTACTGCACTTGCTTGTCTGCTATTTTCAGATTGAAGTTTTTGTATTGTCATGATACATGCCCTCATAAGGCTCCTCATCTCTTTTCACCCTAAGTTGGTTAACACTGTGTGATGTATTGAAGAAGCAAAATGTATACTTGAATGGTAATAAATCTATGAAATATAATATTTGAATTAAAGTTTTTGAGGTGTTATTATTTGAATTGAATTCAACAAAACTTGTATTGTTTGATGTTGCTGATAACAGTATGTCAATCTTGTTCTGACAGGGTTTTGAGGGGGGAAGAGGTTTTCAATTTGACCCCCCTTTAGATCTCGGTCGTAGAAGGTCTAATCGATGTGAAATTTTGCATAGTTATTTCTTATGTATTTCTTTATTTTTATGGGGTTTTTTAAGTTTCAGAAATGTATCTTGATAAATTTCAAGACATACAAGATCAAGAACAAGGTTTAAAAAGACACAATTTAGGAAAAGCAGTATTTTGTTCAGAAATGTGTGCAAAATGTCAATTTTCATTCGATTTTGGCCAGATATGTAACTTTGAAATGTTGCGTGACCTCGAAATGGATTTCCTGATTTTCGAAATTTGGTTTAAAAAGTTGCGAGACACTTGACCAGAAAAAGTAATAAAATGAGGTCACATGTCTTATGTAAAATAGTCACCATATTTATGTAGTAGTATACACAAAATTTTCATTATGTAATCAAATTTATGATTAAAAATGTTGTGATCTGCTCAAAATGTCATGTCGAAATGCTTATTTAATCTACATAGATGCCCAGGGGCCACATTAACTCCAACCTTTTTCAGCAGTTCTTTACTCAGTCGAATGTGCATGTTTAGTTGATGCTAGTTTTAGTATCTCCTATGTTTGTTCATTGGCCATTAGGGACCCTTTTGGTCTCTCTCTCTCCCCCCCCCCCCCCTCTCTCTCTCTCTCTCTCTCTCTCTCTCGCTCCCGCTCCCATTTACAATGTAAAAAAAACAAAGAAATGTGATCAACCTCCCAATGTTGGCTTGGTGGTATTCCCCACATGATCAATATTCTATTGTCTCAGAATTAGGCTACTGGTAGTGTATTTAATTTCATTCAACAAATGGATATAGCCATATGAACACAAAGGCGATGATACTGACGGTCATAGTCTTGTATCTCTCTCTGTCTTCATCTCTCTCTCTCTCGTTTCCTCCCTCTTTCTCTCTCTCTCTCTCTCTGTCCCTCTGTACCTCTCCTCTTTTCACTCACTACTCCCTCCCATTTAAGAACGTAACAAAACAAAGAAAAGTAATCACTTTCCCAATGTTGGCTTGGCGGTGTTACATGATCAATTTTCACAAAATTAGGCTATCACTAAATGTATGTAATTTCATTCGACAACTATAAAGATATAGTCATATGAACACAAAGGCAATTATGATAATGACGGTCATAGTCTCTTTTTCTTGACCTGTCTCCCCCCCCTCTCTCTCTCTCTCTCTTTCTCTCTCTCTCTCTCTCTCTCTGTCCCTCTCCCTCTCCTCTTTTCACTCACTACTCCCCTCCCTTTAACGGCTAACGTACAATCAAACGAATATGATTACCCTCACAATGTTGGCTTGGTGGTATTCCCCACAAGATTAATTGACTCAGAATAAGGCTTATAGTAGGCCTACATATATTTTTTAAGATTTTATTTAACAAATAGCCATATAAACACAAAGGCGATAGCGATGATGATGTTGATGATGACGATGATGATACTGACGGTCATAGTCTTGTAGCTTGATCTGTCTTCCCCCTCTCCTTCCTCATTTCTCTCTCATTCTATATCTCTCTCTCTTTCTCTGTTCACTCACTACCTCCTCCCATCGAACGTTAAAAACAAAGAAAAGTAATCACTTTCCCACATGTTGGCTTGGCGGTATTACTCACAATGATCAATTTTGACAAAATTAGACTAACACTACATGTAGGCCTATGTTATTTCATTCAACAACTATATAGATATGATATAGTCATATGACCACAAAGGCAATGGTGATGATAATGACGGTCATAGTCTTTTTTCTTGATCTGTCTCCCCCCCTCTCTCTCTCTCTTTCTCTCTCTCTCTCTCTTATTCTCTCTCTCTCTCTTTCTCTCTCCTCTGTTCACTCACTGCCCTCTCCCATTTACAAACGTAAAAAAAAACAAAGAAATGTGACCACCCTCCAATGTTGGCTTGGTGGTATTCCCCCACATGATTGTTTCAGAATTTGGCTAATATGGTATGTGTATATAATTTTATTCAACAAAATATATAGATATATGAACACAAAGTCAATGATGATGATGATGATGACGATGGTGATGATACTGACGGTCATAGTCTTGTATCTTTCTCTGTCTTCCTCTCTCTCTTTCTCTCTCTCTCTCTCTCTCTCTCTCTCTCTCTCTCTCTCCCCCTCTCTCCCCTATCCCTCTCCCTTTCCTCTTTTCACTCACTACTCCCCTCCCATTAACACACTAACGTACAATCAAACAAATATGATTACCCTCCCAATGTTGGCTTTGTGGTATTCCCCACAAAATCAATTGACTCAGAAAAAGGCTTATAGTAGGCCTACATATATTTTAAAGATTTAATTCAACAAATATAATATAGCCATATGAACACAAAGGCGATGATAATGATGATGTTAATGTTGACAATGGTGATGATACTGACGGTCATAGTCTGGAAGCTCGATCTCGATCTCTCTTTCTCTTTCTCTCTCTCTCTCTCTCTGTTCACTCACTACCCCCTCCCATTTACGAACTTTAAAAATTAGAAAAAAAACACTTTCCCAATGTTGGCTTGACGGTATTACTTACATGATCAACTTTCACAAAATTAGGCTATCACTAAATGAATGTAATTTCATTCGACAACTATATAGATATAGTCATATTATGAACACAAAGGCAATTATGATGATAATGACGGTCATAGTCTCTTTTTCTTGATCTGTCTCCCCCCTCTCTCTCTCTCTCTTTCTCTCTCTCTCTCTCTATCTCTCTCTTGTTCTCTCTTTTTCTCTCTCTCTCTCTCTTTCTCTCTCCTCTGTTCACTCACTGCCCTCCCATTTACAAACGTAAAAAAAGAAAGAAATGTGATCCTCCTCCTACGTTGGCTTGGTGGTATTCCCCACATGATTGTTTCAGAATTAGGCTAATATGGTATGTGTTTATAATTTCATTCAACAAAATATATAGATTTGAACACAAAGTCGATGATGATGATGATGGAGATGATGATGTTACTGACGGTCATAGTCTTGTATCTTTCTCTGTCTTCCTCTATTTCTCTCTCTCTCTCCCCCTCTCTCTCTCTCTCTCTCTCTCTGTGTCCCTCTCCCTCTCCTCTTTTCACTCACTACTCCCCTCCCATTAACAAACTAACGTACAATCAAACAAATATGATCACCCTCCCAATGTTGGCTTGGTGGTATTCCCCACAAATTTAATTGTCTCAGAATAAGTGTTATAGTAAATGTATTTTTTACATTGTATTCAACAAATATATAGCTCGACCTGTTCCCCCCCCCCCTCTCTCTCTCTCTCTCTCTCTCTCTCTTTTTTCTTCTCTCTCTCTCTCTCTCTAGCCTTCCCCTCTCCTACTGCCCTCCCATTTACAAACTAACTAACGTACAATAGAAGAATATGCATGAGTGAGCAGGAATTGCATTTTTTATTGTAGCATTGTAACTTTCAATAATTATAAGATTAATTGAACATTTCATTGATTTACTTAATACCCAGGTAGGGATTATGTAAATTGAATATTCAAATACGGTTCGTTGAAAAAAAAGACATAAATGTTTGGTTTAATAAACCATAAAATTCACTCAGCAAATCATGAATGTATCATATCACCCGCAATTTTGTAAGCTCCCAAGGATTTACCTCTCACAAATTGGAAGGCTAATTCATGCGCAAACTAATTTTCATACCCTTTACAAAGGTGAGCAATGCTCACCCAAGCATGAATTATTTTCGGACTTTTTGCTGTCATATGAATGTTGAGTTTATGAGCTTTCCATACATATAAAACTTCTCTCCCAGAATCATATATTTTTTATTCGGCAGCCATTTCAAAAGTGTATAGTTTTTTTGGGGGACGCACGGTAGTGATAACCCTCTCAATGGTAGCATGGTGGTATTCCCAGGCACGTGCCCCCCCCCCAAATTTTTTTTCCAGGATCGGTTGAACTTTTTTAGACCTTTTTTTTTTTTACCTCGATCGATTACATGTATGTGCCCCCCCCCCCCCAAAAAAAAAAAATCAAACTCTGGCTACGTGCCTGGGTATTCCCCACAAGATCAATTGACACAGAATAAGGCTCACGGTACACGTATGTATTTAATTGTATTCAACAAAAATATATAGTCATATGACCACAAAGAAGATGATGACGATGGTGATGATACTGACGGTGATACTCTTGTAGCTCGATCTGTCTTCCTCTCCTCTCTCTACTAACTCACTTCCCCCATCCCATTTACACACGTCAAAAAAAAAAAAAAAAAGCTATCACCCTCCCAATGTTGGCTTGGTGGGATTCCACACGAGATTTATTGTCTCTGAATAAGGCTTATGGGACATGTATTTTTAAAATTTTATTCAACAAATGATATAAAGCCATATTTACACAAATACGATGATAATGTATTCCCCCCCCCCCTCTCTCTCTCTCTCTCTCTCTCTCTCTCTCTCTCCCCCCCTCTCTCTCTCTCTCTCTCTCTCTCCCTCTCTCTCTCTCTCTATCACTCACACACACGCACACACGTACACACCCAAACACTCCTTCTCCTCTGTTCACTCACTACCCCCTTCAACGTACAAAAAAGAAATGCGATTACCCTTCCAATGTTGGCTTGGTGGTATTCCCCACATGATCAATAATTTGTCTCAGAATTAGGCAAATGGTACGTATTTAATTTTTTATTCAACAAATATAAAGTGCACTATTTTAAACAGCCTACTAAATCCTTTTCTCATGATATCTAAGTTCTCTCTGCTCACTTGTCCACTGCGCAATTTCACACGCGTAAGGAGCATAAGATGATTTTTAATAGCGAATGAAAATTCAAAGGTTACCAAATCAAAATGAAAGAACACATTTAATGATAAATATCAACGAATTTGACAGCAGACTTTCATAAAAAAAGATAGCATCCCAAATAAACTTTATCCATTTTGTATCACTTAATGAGAATGTTACCTTAATCAAAGGATGCGAATGAAGTAAAGATTGTAATCATCATAACGAAGATAATATTGTTTAAATTTTGCTTGTAATAAGCATTTCCTTGTGTTTTGATATTAACACCTTTTTTTTCCAACTGCCTGATAGTCAATAATAATAATAATAATTATTATTATTATAGTGGCTACTTGTATAGCGCACAGGTCCACCTTTCGGTGCTCATGGCGCTTAGAGAAAAGGACAAGTAACAGACATAAGAAAGAAAAACAACAATAAACCGAAAAACAAAATTCGAAATTCTCCTAGACATGGTAAATTAAAATATTCAAAACGAAAGAAACAAATAAGCTTTCAGTTGTAATTTGAATGTTTCTGTTGACTACTTGGTACAGGAGGATTTTGACAATACTTTTTGAAATAATAATAATAATAATAATAAATTACATTTATATAGCGCTTAATACAAAGTTTCTAAGCGCTTAACAAAACAAAAAAAAAAGCCTACTGGTCAGGCACCTTGGCAATAACATTATGAAAATGGTACTGCTTTAAAATTAATTATGATTCAACACATAGGTTATTAATTTTTAATTAGAAGCTAATAAAGTTGGGTACACTTTTTTATACGAACTGTAAATATATTTAGCTATATTATGAACACAGATGCGATGATCGATGATGATGATTGATGATGATGATGATGATACTGATTGTCTCGTATCTCGATCTGTATTCCCCCTCTCTCTCTCTCTCTCTCTCTCTCTCTCTCCCTCTCTCTCTCTCTATCTTTTCTCTTCTCTCCTCCCCTTCTCTCCCTCACCCTCTCCGACCCAGATACACACGCGCACGCAACATTCACACACATTCCTACACACCCACCCATCCACCGTGAAACAGATTCCCTTGCATGCAATTTATTGTATACCCCTAGATGGCAGCAAATATATTGTCACCAAATTCTTCCTTTTTTGTGGCGAATTATGGAATAACTATGTACTTCATAGGTAAGAAACCAGGTTGGCAGAACACTTGAGCGAGAGAGCGCGAGAAAGAGAGAGAGAGAGAGAGAGAGAGAGAGAGAGAGAGAGAGAGATAGAGAGAGAGAGGGGGGGGGGAGACTGATGTCTCTCCATTTTGAAAAGTCTTATGTCACTATAAACGATCACGTAATTTTTTCCATTTTTTTTTTTTGCGGATTATTCCGTATTCATGAAACCTTTTTATTAAATAGACAGACCTAAACACACGACATTGCATTACCAATTGCAGTTATATACTTAATTGAGATTTGAAGGTGGATATTCCCCAGACATAATACTTATGCAAATCAAATGCGAATGCAAATATCGCTGGGAAAACCCGTGTATCTAAAAATAGCGCGGAGATGGTCATGGCATTATAATGTATGCGCAGTAGTGCACACATTCTCACCCTAGATAACTGTTGTAAACAGAACCCTCACATCTTTTAGTATTTAACAAAAAGTGGGTTTTTCCAGTCCAATAAAGCAATCATCAGATTTCGGAAGTGCCTCGCCAGAAGATCGGACATCACCATTTTCAAACTTTTCAGCCCAGCTTTAGGTTGTCATTTTGACTTACGCAAGTTGGTTGTTGTGTATTTCGCTACCATAAATTATTATCTGAACATCAGTTCTTGGACAACCTTATACAAGCTAGGTCTCCTTTTTCCAATTGTGTCGTCATCAAATAATGCTGTTTCTAGTTTTCATTTTGATGATGGTTCTCTTAAATTGTGATTGGACGTCGGCGCAGATGAGGGTAAGAAAGATAATTTGAAAATTCATTTTTAAATCGTTTGGGCATACCCTTTTGTTATCTGACCCCACCGTGCAATGCCAATGGGCACCCCTTGTAACTTTTGTTTCCCTTTTAGTTGTTAAATTGTTATTCATATTCATCTACATTTATGTGGTTTCACATAGATTCATGTAGATATTTGTTTATGTGAATTTATGAAAGACTAATGAGTAATTTCACCGGTATTCAATAATCTTGTTGGGCTCTTTGTACGACGTGTGGTCTTGTAAATTCCCTCACACTTTCTTTCTAACTCATGTATATGTCACTTTGTATAATTTACCCCCCCCCCCCCCCCACATTTCATAGGAATCCAAACTCACGTTAGTAAACTCGTATGTCTCCACAGGGCTCAATTTTATTTGGTCATATCTGACTAAATTTCAAAGTCCAATATAGGCCAGGTCCACTTCAGATATAAGCATATAGATCTATATCTTTGGATTAGATTTACTTGTGTAGAATATTGAAACAAAATTCCACTAGGATTTGCAAGATTAGAATAATATAGAATACTAGAATAAAATAGAATAAGATTTTAAAAATAAATCTCTTATTTGTTGACTCGGTAAATTGTAATTATGGTTTACAAAATAGTTGGCTTTGATCAAAATAATTATTTTTCTTGCAGGCTTGTCGTCATGACTCATTTAATTCAAATCAATTCATTTCAATGGTTTTAGTTATATTTCCATTGTGGCATGTTTCCGAATCGTGAAAATATTTACATAAACATATCTAAAAAATAAAAATACCAAAATACTTTATTTTATTTAAAAAAGAAATCATTGTATTACATGATAACGTTGATTTTTGTGACAGCAGATGAAAGGTTGAGGGGGGGGGGGTTCAATGTAAACAATAACGTTTTGAGACAAATCGAATTAAAGAAGAAGAAATGTATTGAAATGTTAAAGTTAGGATCACGATGTGGAGAGCTCCCGTGCAATTCAAATCATGGTATGTCATGCCGTATACTACTTCTCGATTGTTTTAAACAGAAAAATGGTTTGCGTGATATTTTTATCTTCAATTTTGTTCCTCCATGGAAATTGATACCAGGTCGTATATGATTTATGGGCGTGTTTAATTGTATCCCTGATGAAAGTGAAAGAGGATGGAATCTAAACGATCTATTTATTTATAAACCACGTTATCTCCACCGGAGAAGATGGTAAAGTTACCCATTTATCGGATAGGCAGTGGAGGATGTAAGGGGCATAAGGGGCCACGTCCCCTTTTAAAAGCCAAGTGCAGGCATATAATTTAAGTATAAATGTCCTTTGTAATACCCTTTATAATGTTTGCTTTCCAAATGCAACCAATGCCCCTAAGACATGATTGGTATAAAAGTCATTTAAAAGGAGCAGCTGTCATTAACATGAATATGATATTTTGTTGCAACATTCATGATTGGAAAAAAGATACTAACATTTTTACACTTTACCGCAATATGGTTTCCTAATAATAACTGACGGGGAATTTCGCAAGAAATTACCCCACACCCGCACAATGCCAGTTGACACCGCAATAAGCGAATTGTCTTTGTTACATTTTGTATGTTGCATTGGCAATCGTGCAGTCTGACGTGTAAATGGTTTGAAACTCGATCTATTGGTCCGTATTTGTGTAATATTACCTTGCGTAAGTAATAAGTGCGGTTAAAGCAATATTTAAAGGCACTAATTAAAATCATGTTTGTACGATGTGAAATATTAAATTGGTATATTGAATTGGTATTATCATGTATGAAAGGGTTAATTTCTTAAGCATATCTCTTTAAAAAATGGGACATAAATCTAAAGTTGGTTCGATTATCAATCTTGAATAATTCACTATTAGACATATACCATCATTGAAAAATATCAAATATCAACGTCATCTCTCTCTTCTTCAACACCAATAATTATATTTTCTCTTGTAAATTTAATCTGTAAACGTGTACGTTATATATTGTGCTTCCTCATTCCAAATCTTTTTAAAATAAATTCACATTCACAAAAAGTGCACGATATTTTTTTAACTCTCTTTAACAAAACGAACATTATTCGTCATATTACCAGTTTCATCTTGTACAGTTAATTGTTTGAAAATAAAATCTAAATTTTAATAATTTATTGGAAATATCTTAATCCAATATCAGGGATAATACGGAATATCATAATGGTGTTTTTTTGCATTTTTGAATCTTCAGGAGTGTCATCTAAATGTCGTTCCAATTTTTAACAAATTTGTTTTTCTTAGAAGTGTATTGTATAATGTGTTTTCAAGTATTAATTACAGTAGAATAACATTACAAAAATATATTTAAAAAAAACCCCATTATATTCGTATAATAAAAAAAAATAGTTTTCAGCAAACTTTCCAGCAAGTCTTTTCAAGTAGCTTAACAAGGAAGCAACAATATCACGTTTTCATAAATATATTTGTTTGTTTCTAGTTTGCAGAAAGCAAATGATTTGCGTTGTAATTGAGATGATGTATCCGCGACCGTTGCAATTATATTAATTTTTACTATGTAAAAAAAAAAGATTATTCTTACAAATCTTGTTAGTGTTGCTTTTTAACTTTACGGAACATTGTTTCTTTTGGGTCATCTTTATGTTCTAAAATCGTTTCGCAAATGCACTTGCCATAGTGACAATGCTACCGTTACAAATATCACGTTTTAGATAAAGATATCATTCACTAGATATTTCTATTTATGACAACGAGACGTAGGCCTACATGCATATATTATGTTTCTGTAATCTAAACAAAAGAAGACTTTTATACATTTCGGTTTTTAAAAAAAATGCTAGCAAACGCATTCGACAAAATATGTATAGGCATATTGTATACAAACGCATTTGTCTTTGAGTTTAATACACAAAGTGCAATAATCACATAACAGAACTTGAAGAAAAGTGTTTTCCAGATATCGGCAAGAATGGTGATAGTCATAAAAATAAAATGCATATATGATGATGATGATAATAATATTAATACTAGTAATAATTATGATAAAAATAATATCATCATCATCATTACTATTATTGTTATTATCATAATTTATATTCTCATTGCATGATTATACTTTTTATTTGAAGCTTTAGCACCGTAAAGTCAGGCGCCCTGATGTCGTTCCGGCCAGATGCCCGAATAATTTATCTCAATGTCACAAGGGTGCACCGGAGATGTTCGAGCTAAGAATACAGTGTGGAATTCCCCGCGTTTTATTTCTCTCTTGTCTCTTCGACCTTCCTCCCCATTCTCTCTCTCTCTCTCTCTCTGTGACATGTACCTAGCCACGTGATGTTTTTTATTATACGTACATATACACTCGCGATTGAAAGCCAGCTCGTTCCAGCCACCCCCCCCCCTCCAATATTTTATTTTACTTATTTCAATAAAACGTGGGATTCCCCGGGTCGATTAAGATTCATCCAAGCATACCATTGTATTCTTTTCAATAACCTGTCTTGTATTCTCCGTTCCATCGTGTATTTTAAATTTTCTTCGTCATCCTCTTTTCTCTCTCATATAATTCCGTTTTTCCTAATAATTTCTCTCTTTATTATCAATCCTCCTTTTCATACCGACCCCTCTCCACTCGACTTTGCTACCTGTACGTTGTCAGGTGAGAGGGTGTGACATAGGTTAAACGGGCTCCCTCAACGTTCGACACCGGAATTAAGACGACATTTGCTGTATGATGTGAGGTACCGGTATCCAATAAAGAACTATAGCTTCAGACTTCACGCAACGAAATGTGATTAAAATTAAACCCGATTCAAATTAAGTTCTGGAGACTGATATAAAACACAAACTTAAATCTTGAGAGACAGAGGTGGTGGGGGGGGGGGGGGGGGGGTGGTGGATTGATTTCTGTTTAGAGCCTAGTTTAGAGACGACTGTGGTTAGGTCATTGGATCATCAGCGGAGGAGAAGGCAGGGTCATGATTGTTTAGACATTACACTCGTTTGTTGCCATAAACATGTCTTTAGCAACCTTTTTATGAGCTTTCTTGTCTCGTGGGAACTTGTGCCATTATTTAAAGCATAATTATGATCTCTCTCAAAGTGTGTAATCTAATCGATAGTGCGGGTTTTGGAATTCAAATTAACTAAGAATGAAATCAAAAGGTTCGGAGACAGATAAAGAGAGAGAGAGAGAGAGGGAGAGAGAGAGATTTTTTTTAATGGATACATTTTGAGAGAATTTGGTTTGTTTAGTATATAATTTTTAATTGCAATTCCCGAACCATTCTCTTTAAAATATGTACAATATTGATAACGATGCTGATATGCATAATTATGGTATCTACAATAACATCGTTGATATGTTATTGATATGAAATTTATACAATATTATATTCATACAATATTATACCATATAATATGATGTAATATGTATTAATACAATTATGATATAATATCATATTATATCATATAATATAATACAACATAATATGATATTGTATAATATAATATAATGTAGTATAATATAACATAATATAATAAATATAACACAATGTAACATAATACAGCATAATGTAATATATAATACAAAATGATATAATATAATGTATGATATAATATAATATAACATATTATCTTCATATATCAAATTAAAATCCAACTACATTGTACCACATAAATCTGTGAATTTTGATGTACACTCCGTCTTTCTTTTTTCTTCTTTTCTCTCTCTCTCTTTCCCCTTTTACCAATATTTTGTTCCACCATATTCGTATTATATTATGTATCCATTGAGGGTAGTCATGCTATCAAGCTTTGCTTACTTTGTCAACCCTCCTGTTTGATGTTTTCGATAAGTTACTTTATTCGACATTATATTCTTTTGAAATGTGTAAAATTCGCAAAATTTTGTTTGTTATATATTTGTAAAAATGCAAAAGAAAAAGAAAATCAAGAAGAAATGAATAAATCAAATCAAATCAAAATACACTATAAAATGAAATCATATACATTTTAACATCATTTAACATATAATATTTGATATGATATATTGTAATATTATAATAAATGATAATATAAAGACAAATGCTTATCATGCTCTCAACAGACATTACACTGTACCATCACAACTCGGTTCCGTATCTATGTAATGTTTCTGACTTGTGTTTTTTGTATCAATTATTACTATCAATTTTATAATGAGCCACTAAAATTGTAGACTCGCTGCCCAACCTGCTTTATCTGATGTTAAACACAATCATTATGCAATATATTATAGTCATGAGCTTACATCAATTTTGTTTGTAAATGTGAAATATTTTGGTTGTGGCAACCACATTGTTATTCATATAAAATTGTAGTTTTGTATCAGATTCTTCAATTTCACTGTGTACATTATTAATTTTATACATTTGCCACACTCCACCCAGGTGAAGTAAATGGGTACCTGGTAGGAATTTATTCCTTGAAACGCAGCACGCGTAACAGCTGCACTGCTAAAGCCAGGGTAATTATGCTGCATTATTGTAGATCGCTTAGAGACTTCTGATAAAGTAAGTGTTAGGCGCTATATAAGCAAGGATAATTATTATTAATTATATAGGAAATATCTAAGATTGCTACAAAGTCTATATTGGAATCAGTTTGTATGCATCAGGGTAGAAGGAGAGTGCAGTGAATATATTAACATCGGACGGGAGTCAGACAGGGTTGTGTTATGTCGCCGGACATATTCAATATGTATAGTGAAATCATTGTAAGAGAATTGGAGAATGAAAATGGGGGTACGAGTGGGTGGCCATTCAATCACAAATATTAGATATGCTGATGACACAGTTTTATTATCTGAATCAGAGAAAGATCTCCAGAGACTCCTGGATGTAGTTGTACAAGAAAGTGAAAGAATAGGACTAGAGATCAACTATACCAAGACAAAGTGCCTGGTAGTCTCCAAGAAGAGCAGTCCAAAATGTAACTTGAAACTGAAAGAACAGGTTATTAAATGAGACAGTCTCCTCTTCTGACTTCCTCGACAGCATGAACACCGAGGATGCGAGAGGATGTCAGATATGAGACAGAGATCAAGAGAAGGATAGCTCTCACTAAATTTGCATTTTCAAAGTTAGCAAAATTCTGAAAAATGGCACAAGTGTATGAGGACAAGAATAAGAGATCTGACTTGTTACATCTACCCAGTATTGTATGATAGTGAAACACTTTAGCCTCTGATACTAAAAAGCGTTTAGAAAGTTGCGAAATGTGGTTTTTAAGAAGAACTCTAAAAATCCCTTGTACTAACAAAGTTAATAATGAGGAAGTTCTTAGAAGAGCTGGAATGCAAAGGAAAATGATAAGTGAAATGGTGATTAGGCAGTTGAAGTTCATGGGTCACATTACACGAAATGAAGGCCTAGAGAATCTTGCTTTGACAGGGAAAATTGTGGGAAGGAGAAGTAGGGGAAGAAGGAGGATACTTTGGATGGACAGTCTGCAGAAATTGTTAAAAGAGAGAGGAGTGAAAGAACTGGGAGTGGTGCTAATAGAGAAGGCTAGGAGCCGAGGGTTGTGGAACAGCATGATCACCAAAGTCAATCGATATGGCACTTAGAGAGAGAAAGAGAGAGAGAGAGAGAGAGAGAGAGTTGTATATTTGCTTGTATTATTTTTATATTTCTTTTAAATACAACTTTCGGTTGCAATACAGTAATAATAATAAGATTATATCTCAATTTAAAAAAATGCATGAGAGACAAAAAAATTCAATGTATTGTACGATGGCAGAACAAGTTCCATGATGTCAACACATATATTTTATACACGCTTGATTCTATGCTCAAAACTGCAATCAAATTGTAATAGAGCAATTAAAAAAATTAATTCAACTTATTTGCCTCTTTGAAATCAATACTGTATCATTTGCCCATTCGATATTCTACGCTTGCATTAACTTTGGTATAGCATAGGTTTTGTATACATAACTGGTAGATGAATATACAACATTTTGCCTGTATATGGTACAAAGCAAAATGTTAACCAAAAATATCGATCGCTTCCTGTTGAATGGAAAGGTTGGCGGGGGAAACCAGGAGGGGGATTCCCTTCTTGACGTACACCAATGACGTAAGCGGTCATTCATAATCATGATTATGAAAGAGAAGGTTGAGTTCTTGGAAAGGAGAATAATAATTGGTGAGCTGTTTCATTCGTTTTACGCTAGTGTGAAGATTATAACAAATATATAATTTTCCCTGTAAAGGATAGCTCTTCAAATGCCCTAATATTCGATAGAATCATGACAAGTATAAGGATATGGGCTACCCTTTCATGACACATGTTTTGTACAGTGTACAACGCATATGACTGTTAGGAAGACTGTGCCAATTTCTGGTCATTCTGAATTGTGACGATTCCAAAACTTCACAGTGTTCGCCAATGCTTTTGCGCTACATGATCAACCCTTCCCGATCGCTTCCACACTGTTTTTGTTCATCATGCAAGCGCATGACCCGTTTCACAAAGCCTTTTTTCAATGACAAAAATCAGTGACACATCTGCTCATAACCAATCAGAAGCAAGGATTTCACTAGCTCATAACAAAAACTGTCTTTTGTCACTGATGACAAGTTTTGTGAAATGGGGCCCAGAATTTAAGTTCCAGTCGTGCAATACAATTACAGAAACGGTCGGGAAGTTGATGAAAAATTGATGATGCAGTACATAGGAATTGGTGTATAGAAATAAGGAAAGCCCCATCACTAGATGATTTTAAATCAAAACTGAAAACTCACTTGTTCATATAGTATGTAAAGCACAGCATTTACGAGCTCTTGCAGCGCAGTAGAATATATGCACATAGTTATTGCGCTTTACAAATGAATATTATTATTAATATTATTATAGTGTGAGGTTTCGGAATTATGGAATTGATAAGATATTAATTCAGTCTTCATTAAAACAGCACATGCACTGCACATATTAATGGGTATGTGGTTCAAACACCATTATTTGAATATGACCGAGAGAAACTCACAAATTATTTTACAACTTTAATAGAAAACCAACCTTTTCTTTAAAAAAAGATGACTCCGGGATATCCTGTACCGGGGGCGAGATTCCATCAACAGTGACCAAATCTGAAAGAAATAACTTTACATTAAACCTACTCGACTTAGTGGTAACTAAAAAAAAAATCTTCTTCTCCCCCCCCCCCCCCCCTCTTTCTCTCTCTCTCGTATTGATGATAATAATAATATTAGTGCCGTGTCGGGATTCAAACTAGGAGGAACCAAACATACAATTAAACATAGGACATGAGAGGATGAACAACGGGAAAAACCAAAGGACTAAAGTTTCCTTATTATACGTCAAAATTTATTGTATTTTTCTGATAACGTCAAATATTTTCGGGGTATTTCCGAAATCGAATGTTTTAGGTCCATTTCCTTACTAACTATATGATAGAAGGATCAATTAGATTACCGTATGGCATACACTTTATATAAAGAAGAGTACAATTAGCTCCGTTTTTAATTAAAAACGACATTGGATCGTGATTATAAAAATTGTTTAATTTATAGATGGACAACAATAAACGCTACTTAGCGAATCGGGGGATTTTGGTATGATAGTTAACAAGGTAAACAGGATGGCATAGAAAGCAATTAGAAGCGACGGAGCTTACTTTCTCATTGACATTACACTTCAAATGACAAATAAGGGTGTGATTAATTTCAAACTTATATTATTTCACGATCAATTACTACCAGTGGCGGATCCACTGTGCTCTGTACCCCCACCCCCCCCCCCCCACTGAGCGACTTTTCGGCCGGCGCGATTTTCAAATTTTCGGGAGCAAAAAAAAAAAAAAGTTGGGCCCCCTCCCCTAAGAAATCCTGGATCCGCGCCTGATTACTACTGTTGTGAAATGAAACAAAGAATCAAATGATTTGATTGAAGGTAATTAATTACAGATAAATCTTTACTTTAAAAAGTTTCATATTAATAAGACTAATTTCCTCTCCCCTCATTTCCCCGCAACTTCATTTCTTGGAATATGTAACCAAAATCATAATGTATGTTTCTGTTTCAGTCCGAAATCATTGATGAAGACCTATAATTCTCTAAATACGTATTGAAATGAAACTTTTCCATTGATCAATCATCGAAACGTAATCTTTGACAAGAATAAGGGAGTTATAGGCTCTAATGTGGAGTTTCAGTGGAATCTGTAGTTGTGCTTTAAAAAGGAAGTGACCGGTCGTTACAAGACTGCGGAAAAGTCAATTACAATGATATTTAGGTTGATATAATTCGTTGCTGGTATGCGGGGTTCAACACGATGAATGTTATTATCTAGTGACTATTTACGAATGGTTACATATAGCTAGCTCTTCACTTAAGTAGGTCCATGCTTAAATCCCTGGTCTCACATACCTTTCAAGTTTTGACCTCGTGCACCTTTTGTCTTTGACTAGTATTTCTTTTCTGCCATTTTTTATTAGCCGTCTTTCCAGCATGATGTGATTTTTGGCAATTTGTCAAACAAAGCTGTTATCGACCTCGTGACAAAGATAACATGTCGTAAGACTATCGGCGCATATTTTCATGTCAATGCTAATTCTGTTATTTCGTGTTGTTATTGTTTTATTTTTACTTTTCCATACTTATACTTCACTTCAGTAGCAGTATTGTATCAAGAAACAGCAGGGAGACTCCTGCATAAGGGCAGACCCGCGTGGAGTAGATTAATACGAAGATGGGGGTAACACCGGCTCTCTCTCACCTTCTTTATTCCTTCTCTGGATACTCCCCCCTCCAACACCTCCCTTTAAAAGCAACCCCTATCTCAGGACTGCCAATATTTCTGACCCTCCCTTTCGAGGGCTTTTCGCGGGCTTTTCGCGGGCTTTTCCTGCCTTGGAGACCCCCTCTAAATCCGGATTACTGCTCAATGTACCCCCCCCCCCCCATTTTAAATTTCTCAGGACTCCATGCAAAGAGAGAGAGAGAAAAAAGAGGGGGGAAAAAGCTAAATACACCCCTTTTTTTGCGATGCTCGGGCCGGACTTCGTCGCGCGAAGAGTACTCCTTAACCGAAGATTTGGGGAGGGGGGGGGGGGGGGGGGGGTCTCATTAACATTTGTGTGAATGACCCTGGTCATTTGTGTACTCCTAATGCAGGCGCGGATCCAGGGGGGCCGAGCGTGCCTTGGCCCCCCCCCTCCCCCCCGCAAAAAAAAGGAAAAAAAAGAAAAAAGGAAAAGAAGGGAAAGAGGAGAGAAAGGGAAAGAACGAAGAGGAAGAAGAAAAGAAACGGGGGAATAAGGAGATCGGGGGGGGGCCGAAAGGGCCTTGCTTGCCTCCCAGGCTGTTGCCCCCCCCCCCCCCAATAAAAAAAAATAAGAGAGAAGGAAGGAAAGGGAAAGAAAAAGGGAAAAGAGGAGATACTGGCGTACTGATAGGGGGGGGGGAGAATCAAACTCAAACGTGGTTTCATTCTAATTCCATAACGGTGGATTACAAATAATGCTGGAATGACATAATGTGTTTGTTGGAAAATGACAAATGCCTAAATTTACAGCCAGGCAAGAATATATGATTCTTGAGATTTCTACATGTCAGGGCCCGAGGTACGGAGTGGATCGGGAGCCTCGAGCCCCCCCCCCCCCACTTTTTTGGAAAAGTATAAAATTAAAGAGAAATTAAAAAGAAAGAGAGCAAGAGAGAAAGAATAGTTATCTGCCAGTGTCATAACATAATGAGGCATCAAAATATGCTCATTTGACCGTGATTAAATGCCTAAAACCCCCTCTGCCGCCTGGATTCCACCTAAGGCCCTAAGGCGGGCCCTTAGGTGCTCATCTGACGCTAATTTAATGCCTAAAACCCCTGATTTGAGGGGGCTCCACCCCTGGACCCCACGCCAAATAGTGTCCTGCCAGTGTCACAAAATAATAAGGTATCAACAAAAAAATGCTCATCTGACTGTAATTAAACGCCTAAAACCCCTAAGCTTCCGGGGGCTCCACCGCCTCGACCCCACCAGGGGCCCTAAGGCGGGCCCCTGAATGCTTATCTGACCGTAATTTATTGCCTTAAACCCCTGAGCTTCCGGGGTCGGAAAAAGTATCAAAATGTGTTTATCTGACCGCAGGCGCCTAGCCAGGGGGGGGGGGGGGGGGAGGGGCGATGGGGCGGTCCCCCAAAATTGCCGGCCAAAAAAACAAACAAAAAAACAAAGACAGGAGAGAAAAGGAAGAGGACGTAGGAAGAAAAAGGAGCAGACAGGAACATCTTTGAAATTCAGATAAGGATTAAGAGTCCGGTAAAAACGCATCGTCTTTTTTCTCTAATAATTTAATGAAACGTCAAAGCTTCCGCGCTTCGCGCGGGAGGGGTAAAACTGAATTCGGACGAGGATTAAGAGTCGAGAACTGTACAACGAATTGTCTTGTTTCTCTAATGATTTAATGAACAGTAAAAGCTTCCGCGCTTCGCGCTGGAGGGGGAAAACTAAATTCAGACGAGGTTTATTTTCGAAGAGGTACAACGAATCATCTTCTTTCTCTAATAATTTTATGAATTGTAAAAACTTCCGTGCTTCGCGCGGGAGGGAAAAAACTGAATCCAGACGAGGATTATTTTCGAAAACGGTACAACGAATCGTCTTCTTTCTCTAATCATTTAATGAAACTAAAAAGCTTTCGCGCGGGAGTGGGGGAGGGGGGGGGAAACTAAATTCAGTCGAGGAATATTTTCGAGAACGGTACAACGAATCGTCTTCTTTCTCTCATAATCTTATGAAACATAAAAGCTTCCGCGCTTTGCGCGGGAGGGGGTAACCTAAATTCAGACGAGGATTAAGAGTCGAGAACTGTACAACGAATCGTCTTATATCTCAAATGATTTAATGAATCGTAAAAGCTTCCGCGCTTCGCGCGGGAGGTGGGGGGGGGAAACTAAATTCAGTCGAGGAATATTTTCGAGAACGGTACAACGAATCGTCTTCTTTCTCTAATGATTTAAATGAAACTAAAAAGCTTCCGCGCTTCGCGCGGGAGGGGGGGGGGGGGGGGGAAATGATTTGATGAAACGTAAAAGCTTCCGGGAGGGGGTGGGGAACTGAATTCAGACGAGGATTAGGAGTCGAGAACTGTACAACGAATCGTCTTATATCTCAAATGATTTAATGAATCGTAAAAGCTTCCGCGCTTCGCGCGGGAGGTGGGGGGGGGGAAACTAAATTCAGTAGAGGAATATTTTCGAGAACGGTACAACGAATCGTCTTCTTTCTCTAATGATTTAAATGAAACTAAAAAGGGGGGGGGGAAATGATTTGATGAAACGTAAAAGCTTCCGGGAGGGGTGGGGAACTGAATTTAGACGAGGATTAAGAGTAGAGAACGGTACAACGAATCGTCTTCTTTCTCAAATGATTAAATGAATCGTAAAAGCTTCCGCGCTTTGCGCGGGAGGTAGGGGGAAAACTAAATTCAGTAGAGGATTATTTTCGAGAACGGTACAACGAATCGTCTTCTTTCTCTAATGATTTTAATGAAACTAAAAAGCCTCCGCGCTTTGCGCAGGAGGGGGGAACCTTAATTCAGACGAGGATTAAGAGTCGAGAACTGTACAACGAATCGTCTTTTTTCTCTAATAATTTAATGAATTGCAAAAACTTCCGCGCTTCGCGCGGGAGGGGAAAAACTGAATTTAGACGAGGATTATTTTCGGGAACGGCGCAACGAATCGTCTTCTTTCTCTAATAATTGTATGAAACGTCAAAGCTTCCGCGTTTCGCGGAGGAGGGAGGGGGAAACTCGCCCCTCCTTGCACCGACCCCCCCCGCATTACGTCACTGTTGGTCACCATTACGTACCAATATTTGGCTCGCATAATTTCAAATTTGGGCCCCCCCCCCTAAGAAATCCTGGATCCGCGCCTGTCCTAATGTGCTCGTAGCCGACTATAATAAACATGTTTGTACCATAAAGTAATACTGCAGCTAAAATACTAAACAAAACACTACGATCGATTTTCACCCAGTGTTTGTTTCCTTTTGACTAATCATAATTATTGCCAGTTTAGAGCCCAGCAAAAATAATGCCACTCTTAATTATCTGTTGGTAGACGATACAGACGATATTAGAAATTTAAAGGTGGGGGGGGGGGGGGTATCGTGGTCTAGTGGATAAGTCGCCGGAGGGTGGATCATACGTTTTGCGGTTCGAGTCTTTAAGATATTAACCTACAATTTCCACACAGTTTAAGTATACCCGGTAGGTAGATATTGATTGAATACTTTTATAGCACCTGATAATCGTAGCTCGGTTCATATCAGAGCCATCTTCATACAGAATTTGGCCAACTTGGTTGCACTGGGTCACAACATGGCGTATTTTCTTTTGTTTTGTGCTTGCCCAACAAAGTAGTGGTCGCCATATTGTGTCCAACTCGAACCGGGTTGACCCAAACTCTGTGTATATATAGATGGCTCTGAGAAATATCAGGCACTGAGTAATATTAGTGTCCCTTTATATTCTATTAAGGGACACTAAGTAATATGATTGCAGGGCGCCCTCAGGGAGAGCAGTAGAAATAGTGATGAGGCTATACCCTGGGTAAAAAAGTCATCGTGTACTTTTTCTTGTACTTCTCCTTTTCCTTCTTCTTCTTCTTCTTCTTCTTATTCTTCTTCTTCTTCTTCTTTTTCTTGTTATTCTCGTTATTCTTCTTCTTCTTCTTCTTATCAATATTGTTATTGTTATTATCATTATCATTATCATTATTATAATTATTATTATCCTTATCTTATTTGTTATATTATTATTGTTGTTGTTGTTACTATCATTAACCTTTTTATATTGTAATTATAATTTTTAGGATGTAGCCATGTGCGACCCAGGATACTACGCCGAAGCACTGATGACAAACAGTGTGTATCCCTGCATGCCTTGCTCAAGATGTCCACCGGGTCATTACCAGGTCAAGAGCTGCAATGCTACCCAGGATGCAATGTGTGCTACATGCCCTACCAGTAAGCATACAGCTTGGCGTAACTTGCCCCCCCCCCCACACCCACCCATTCATTCAATGATTAGCCGAAGTATGGGCAATGCGACGACCCCCCCCCCTCCCCCACCCTCATGGATAATTTAAGGATCTTTGTTCACATTTTGATTTATTGTGGGCCTATGATAGACGCATTTGCTTTTGATACCCCATGAAAATAAAACATGATCGCAAAGATTTTCTAAAAGTCAATCCATTGGCATTTTAAATACCCTATTGCATATCTCATAAAAAATGTATTGTGATTACGTCAAAAGGCATCATTATATTGCATTTCAGTATTATAGGAGGTGGAACAAAGCTTTTGAAAGTGCCTTAGGTTGATTTTTAGAACTTATATGCGCCTAATCGTAATGCCCCCCCCCCCCCAAGAAGAAAAAAAAAGGGGGGGGGGTCATCACAAATGAGCATCATTGAGAATGCAGAAAATAGGTGATAAAACAATTTACGTATATTGTTTTGGGGTCGTGTTAAAAATGAGGTTATAATTTGTATTATTATCATCATTATTATTGTTATTATCATCATCATTTTTTCCATTTTAACTATGCAGACACCTATTCCGATAGATGGACCACACTTTCGGCTTGTAAGCCCTGTACAGTCTGTAACAGATATCAGCTCCATAATGCTTGTACTTCCAAGAAAGACACTTTGTGTAGGACCAAATGCCTTGCAGGTAAGAAGATTCCCTTCCTGCCGACGACATTTCACTTCTCTTACCCTTACACTGTTATTTAAACTGAAAAGCAATGTTATTATAATGTTTGCATCCAAGATTTCACGTTATTTTACTTTCAAATCACTATTGATATTACAAGAAACTTCACCCAAAGAATAAGTGTAGGTATGCTGAAAATGAGATGTATTCCTGCCTTTTGATGTACACGAGATAATAGATTCTTGGCATGATATAATGCCTTTTAGCAGGACATGGGGGCAGCCATTTTCTTGATAATGTGACATACCAGGCGAACCTGTATATGCATCATGCTCCAACTTACTTTAGTTGGGATTTCGTTTAATTCAGTAGCAAAACCTTTCCTTTACAAGGAGGGAAAGTCATAGCTGAGAAGGTAACAATTATATCTGGTGAAAAATATTTAACAGGGGAAAACTTATAACTCATTCATTTAAAAATACTAAAATATACATTTGACAAATCTATTCCATTTATGCAAAACCTTCATCCCAGAAGAGCACCAACTTCTTTACGCAATTTGCATTCTAGCAATTGTAGTACAAAGGATTATTGCAGGTGGATGAAATACTTCATCACCACACAAACACCTGCGATAGAACTAGAAGCATCCATCTATATGCATTGTACGTCTCTCATATACTTTGGTGGGGAATCTTGTGGATTAATGGGCAAGAATACTGTAAATCTATCAGGATAACTAAAGTTATTTCTTAGGGTGAGATTTCCTTTAACCTATTATAAAATCTCAATTCATATATAAGTAAATCTCAATATATATCTATAAAAACTAATGTTTGAATTTGAATACCTGGCTGTAGTTCCAATGTTAATCCTCATCCATGTACAATAATGTTCTACGTAAATGTATTCATCTTACTCTATTTCTCATTCCTTTTATATAGCTACTTTATTTAGTCTATCCGTTTCATTTCCTTGTTTAATTTCTTGTTTATTTCCCTGTTTATGTTATTATTCAAAGATATTTCTATTTGTAATATTTTGTAATTTACTGAACAGGTTATAGGTTAGGTATAACGTGTTCGGTAAATAATATATATATGTATTTTGAAATGGAATAATAAAGTCCCTCTGAAGAGGTAAAGAGAAAACAAATAACGTGTTCGGTCCTGGGTTGCAAAAGGAATTCGTTTAAAAGTGCATAGGAATTTGACATCGGATGATTTAGTGTTGCCTGAGCATGTATCAACTTTCATAGAAATAACTCAATAATCATTTTGAATGGCTGCGTCTTATGCTAATATATGAACTAATCTCAATTTATGAATTTATTCCTTTATTTGTCGCTTCCCATATTTAGGCTACTACTTTGACCCGGCATCGCACCGATGCAGGCGCTGCTCCCTGTGCCCCGAACTGGACGGTGACAGGGTGTATGAATGTACACAGCAAGAGGGAAGCGGCAAATACCAATGCCGAGAAGGCTCGGTCTTGAGAGCCAGGAGGGTCGATACCAACCCGTTACTAAACAACAACCACACTGAAAATGAGATGACAGGTATTAAAGATGACTAATTCCATATGAATCATTTGAGATAAATAATGAAATATCACATTCTAAATAATCATCGTTCTTACATATCTGTCTTTCAATCTGGGTAACTAAAAATGGTCAGTGCCCTCCCAATCCTGTAGTGTTTAGATGATTCAGAGTCTGCTTTTTAAAATGGCCTAAGAGTCTGCTGTTACAGCGTTGTATTGGAAAATATGAGCTAATCATTTATGTTGAAATTATCAGCACGTCCGTTTCGCCCCCATTAAGAAATTGATACAATGGTTCATTTAAAGTGATAGGAAACACCCTTTAACTTTGCCTTTAACATTTATTATTCTTTTGAATCATGACATATTTATCTCAAATCATCGAAATATCTTTAATTTGTTATATCGCTCCAATTTATTAGAATTACTTCTACCGAATTTGGCAAAGCCGGGCGAATTATCGACGGATCGCATGGCGACTGATTTATCGAATTCTGAAGAACGTCATTCACCCGAGGGGGTCGATAGCATGAGGAAGGAAAACTTCCTCATGTCAACACTACCAGTTCTGCAGACGACAGGAGCGATTTCCCGCTCGGCTGTGATATCATCGTCTGCGCCGACATCAACCATGCCTTGGGCTACGACCGGGCTTCGTCAACCCTCATCATCGACATCGAAACGGCGCTCAGTGACCGCGAACGAAGTCCTGATGGTCATTGGCATCATAGCAGCCAGCTGTTTGGTGTCCTTCGTGACAACGTACGTCACGTGTCATTTTCTCATGAAAAGAGGGATCGTCAAAAGTGGCGATGCGACGGTCGGGTTTGCGAGAGGGCGCGAACCTGTCAAGGGTTGGTTCGCCGTGCCGAGGGGAGACGTAGTGATGGACTTAGACGCGACACTCAGGAGGACGAGTATTGATATGATCTAACCAGGGAGTTGGGCAATCCCAACTCCCTGGTCTAACTATCGGGTTTGGTAAGGTATTTCAATGGCCAGGTTCATGGATCCATTCTTGAAAGATGAACGTATCCTGGACACTGTCCGTATCTACCCAATAATCAACCAACTTGCAGATTTCGGAGTTTGCGTCAAACCAGGGCGTATCATCTTTCAAAAATGGACGCAAAGAACATGGCCTCCCTAAGTGACATTATCCAAAGAGGCTGAAGCTGAAAACTCAGGTCCATTTTAAACGATGGTGCATAAAACTTGCCTATTATAATAGGGACATTCAGAGTTGCATGCCGCGCAAGATACACCGCGAGCGCAAAAGAGGCTAGCTCTTGGTACACCGGTCCGTCCGCAATATAGGAACAACATCCCTATTGTGCTTGTGGTGGACAACCCTTTTGACAATAGCAAGTTCACGCAGATGTGCGGCTAGGGATATTCACGCAGCTCCTTTGCACACGTCCAATAAAAGCAATCTAGTGTGCACTTTGGCCAAATGATCATGAGACACACCTAAAACATTAATAATTATAACAATATTAATAACAATTTGGGGATGGGTCGGCAGATGTATACAAAATTAATAAAAGAAGATAAAGCATTTTATTATAATTATAGTTATTATTATTATTATGATTATTATTGTTATAATCATTATTATCAGAAAGGTTCCATTGCAGTAGTAATCGATTTATATTTGAAACATCAGCGGTCAGATTGGGCGAGGCATTACTCAGTACGAATTCACACGAAATACTGTTACCAAATGTAAACAAATAACATAGGAATTAAGCACCCACGTTGTTCTGTAACATATAATTACTCAACAATAGACAAAATATGTATACAAGTCCTTCGTGAGCTCATGCTGTATAGCATCAAAACCTTAAATAATGCAGCATTTATAGGGTGGGTTCATTAATAACTCTTAAGAGTGATTACTTTATGAGATTAGTGGTCAGCAAAAGTTAAGTGCTACATCAACCTGCTCTTACATGATAATAATTTACACATAATATACATGATTAGGACAATTAGATTCAATAATTTAGCTGATATTGATTTAATGGAGGCATGATCTATAATTATAATGTTATCTGACGCCATAGTGTTGATCAGCTTCAAACGTAAGTGGCGTGGTTACACTTTGCTTTCGTCTCAACTTGACTGGGTTTACTCAAAAGTTTCCTGTCTCTTTGATTTGATCATCTCATTATGAAGCCAGATAGGGGACGTAACTTACAAATGCAGTGCATTGTAGTTTGCCCCCCCCCCCCCTCCCCGGAAAAATAAAATAAGGAGACTTCCTCTGTTCTGAAGTCAAAACGCGATACGGACCTTTACAATCTAATGCTTCATTCGAGTTATTTTTCGCTGTCCATGCAATGTGAGATCCTAATTTTCTATGCATGCGTATGGACAGCGTAATGTTATGTCGATGCGCTTTCAATTCATACACATCGTGAAGTGTGATTGAGATGAAACTTAAAGGAGTCAATAATTTTTAGAGGCGTCGCTAATGGTGAAGGAATGGGGTATACATGTAACCCTAATGTCCTTCCTTATATTTTCTATTGGCACATTTGTAATTTTTCGGCAAACGTCACAGATTCATTAATGACATTTTTGTTAATAAAAAAGAAGAAAAAGAAGAAGAAAAAGTGGGAACAAATCTCTTGCAGCAGAACTGAACAAAAATTTATGGGGATCCTTTTTTATTGGAAATTCTTAAGCAAACTTGTCAGCAAATAATGACCTGACACCCACCCTCTCTGTCTGTCTGTCTCTCCATTCAAAATAGTCCAATGACGCCCCTGGAGCCATTTTGCGAAATAGCGTCAAAGCAGTCCGTCATGATATAGTCGCTCTGTTGTGTATCTTGCGCGGTGGCTTCGCGTTTCTACTGAAACGAAATGAATGTTCATTAATGTACATACGAAATGACTAATATATTTACTTATCCTCTTATTCTGCCGTCTTATAGGCCAAACTGCTTCAATCTTGTAATTTCCTTTCAAATCAATGGCAAAGCGTTGGTCTTTCATTAGTTGTATTTTAGTCTTTGAAATTGAACTAAAGTAATGCCAACGCCACGAGGGCCAATTCCTTTGCCCCCAAGCCGGTATAAAACGACTCTACTTTTAATTTGTCACTCCTCCCCCTCCCTCTCTCTCTCTCTCTCGCTCTCTCTCTCGCTCTCTCTCTCTCTCTCACATTCCCTCACCCTTCTCTCTCTCTCTCTCTCTCTCTATGTCTTTCTCCCCCTCTCTCTCTCCCGCTCCTTGTCATTTCTTTCTTTACTTATATTATTTCTCTCTGTATATATATTATGTATATGCTATGATATCTGTGTGGTTAATTTGAACGATTTACATCTTTTCTTACAAGTTATATTAACTTATCATGATAACATAATGATGCTAGAAGAACTTATCCTGAGAAACAATACTTTTTATTGTTGTATATAACTTCGATTAAAAACTGACCTTTGATCTGATATCAGGCCTATACATTCCTTTCAAGATACACACATGCATGTATTACTAACTGGATAGTAAATTGATTATTTTAAAAGAATCCCCTTTTAAAATGAGATTTAAAAGAGTGTTTTGTAGGTAGAATTGCCAATGATGAGAATGTAGAATGGAAAAATATGATCTTTCTTTTGTTAATACATTGCTGAAAAGTCTGTGGACCAGCCTTTGATTTAAGTTAACATGTTTTAATATTGTTTCTATCCCTTACTATAAAAATGAGTACTGCTATTCATTCTATCTTCAAGGTGAATATTTGTTTTTTTTAATCACAAAGTAAATATTGCAATTCGAAGTCACACATTCATTTGTGATTGTAAGTTGCTATGATGTAATATGTATGCATGTACGCATGTACGTCTGTAGTTCATGTATCAGTTTATATCAATCTAATTTGATTTACCATCAACTTAAAATGCATGTATACAGGGTTCGAAATTGCCTAAAATATTTGGTTGCACCATTCTGATTTTGATGTTTTGAATATGTCCGTTACATCAATTTAGTTGCCCCAAATCAAACTTTGTTTGTAGACTTTGAGACTGTAATGCCCATTGACCACGATGCGTCATTAATTTGCCTGACAAGCTCCTGCGTCAATAACTCCGCGGTAATTTCTTGCTGAGCTAACCGAATTTAACTTCAATATCACTAACCCTGAACCTAACCTAAAACCCAATTGCGACCCTAACCCTAAAGCCCGGGACAATATTGTTACCGGAGTAAATGTCGGATCACTGCCAGGCTCAATTAGCGCAAAATAATTACTTTATTCAAAATGGCGCCTCGTGTGCAACGGGTATTAGAAACAGAGTGTGGTCAGATATCAGATATAGCAATGAAGAAAAAGAAGAAATGTAGTAAGGGACTCACTAATGTAATCGAAATAAACCCATGTGATATAATATAAGTCAGTAGTCTGGTGGTTAAGTTAATTTATTTAGTATTTGCGATTGTGTTGACAATGTAACTTCTTTTCAGTGTAAGTGTTTTGAACTGATTTTTTCTATTATGAATGTTATCCTTTTTTCTTTAACCAAATTGCATGATATACCATGACTTGAATAACTCTGATACCTCAGTCACACCAGCGAGATCGACAGCGTACAAACAATAGACCGTTCAGGGAATTACATTACTCCCTCCCCCCTTGAATTGCTGAGAATCGATCAGTTTGGGATTGGTGTGCACGGAGTCGTTTTGACGGTGTGACTGAGGTAGGGGTTAATTTCTACAAGCATGCTTATCCAATACCAGAACCCAAAATTACTTCTAGAATTAATAATAATTTCTTTCAAATGTAACCGTTTGTGCTGTATATCTTTCCTGAAAAAATACCATTTATACATGAGTAGCCACTAAAAACAGGTTGGGTAAAATTGTAGCCATGCTAGGTAAAAGTTTACACAACATTGGGGGAATTTTACCATAATAGTGGAAATATTTTAGCCAGTATTTAGCCTATAGCCAACATCCATGCGTGTTCGTGTTTTTATTTTTCCCAACATGGCAACATTTCACCCGAATCTTTTAGAGTGATTATGATATGCTGTACAAATTGAACATTTATACATCTAAATTTGCTCTTCGAATCGTTCGCAACATTTAAATTCACAATCTATTCAGTCAGCTTTCATTTGAGTCCAATCCAGTGTATTTATTGTAACTTGCAGACAATAAAAGACCATGCACATAAATGGTATGGTATACAGCATTGCAACACAGTCTAATCATTATATATATGCCATATTATCTAAAAACTGATTTACATGTATTTTTCTCAATGTCTAAGTGGGTAAATTACACGATTAACATAGTACCATCACAAACATCTACTAAATGTATAATGATAGCAAATTAATGAAAAAACCGTGGGCTGTCTAATTTCGGCTAGAAAAGATGACGAAACAAAGATTAAAGGAGTGCGAGAGAGAAAAGAATAGAGAGGAAGAGAGAGAGAGGGAGAGAGATTTCTGCTCGGTGTTCGAGAAAATACACACACAAAAAAAAAAAATAATGAAGCTCCGTACACGAAGAAATTGTCTTCAAATATTCGCCTTTAGGGCTTTGTCAAGTAATGATTTTGATATTCATTAGAAACCAACATTTTATGATATCCTTCTAAATATGATCAAAGCCAAGAAGCTAAAGAGCACTATTATATAGCGAAGAGTGTCTGACATCTACGATTATTATTGAAACGTGCTTTTACATTTTAAAATAATACAAATAACTCTGCATGACATTGTATTATACACAGTCATGGAATTATGCAATACCGAGAGTCCTATTGACTAAAGCATAGTAAGCTCGGGCAAAATGAACGAGACACAACGACTTTGATATACATACTTCAAAGAAATATTTACAGAAATCATTGATGCACTTTACAACTAGACGGTAATCAAAATCTTAAGAAAATGGCATAATATCATGTATATAAATAAAACAAAGATAGACTGAAACGGATGTTAGATAGTACTTTCACGTCTTAAATGAATTTCAAGGCATTACCACTTCCTTAGTCGCTGGGGTCATTCGAAATAACACCTATCTTTTTTCCGCAGCCCGCCAATTTCTTTCTTTCTGCGAATAAAAACCGGAAAACTGAATTTTGTGCACCGCCCATTGCAAGTTAATACATCTATGTTTTGGGGTGTTTAGCTATAGTGGAAATGGGGTGATATCCTCATTTATTGCTATCACGCAATTTCCTTATGCAGCTGTGTAAGTATCGACACTTTTTTATTGGGGGAGGGGGTGGGCGTACAATACCAAAGCAAGAGTATCAATTTAAGACCCCCTTGGAAAGAAGCTAATTGCCAACTGTCATGAATTGAGGTACATGTTTAAACAAAAAAGTAAGCAATCCTTTCTTTTCTCTGTTATAAATGTCATGTCTGAATGGATTTATTCTTTGCGGATAAAATCAAACCAAGAATACTAAGAAATTAATTATTTAGAATAAAACTTCTTGCACTGTAAACAAATTCTCAAATTTACCTAATATTGAGTAGAAAAGGAACTTATTGGGCAAATCTTTACTAAACTCAATGTTGGTTCGGTTTTACCCTATTTCGTGGGTATATTTCATTCAATATCATTAAATTTTAACCAACAAACATACATATTTTATTATAATCCAACATATTTGGTAAAATTGAACCCAATTTATTTTGGAGTGTGTGAATTATTTATCATGAGGTCATTCCCGCCATTCTATGTACTAATTCATCCCTCGAGAGGGCGTGTGGAAAAGAAATACCATTTTAATTCAGTACATCAATAAAAAACCAGTACAAGGAAGTGATTCTCATCAAGTGCTCGCTGTTCGCTATAATTAAAATATGCCTTGGAATAAGGAAGAAACACAATCTCCGAGACAAAAGAAGCATAAAGAATATCAAATTGTTTCTATTCCTAAAAATAGAAATGAATGAAAAGAAAAGTAATATGAGTTATTTAAGTCGATTCCAAGAATCAAGTAAAAAAAAAAAAAACGTGTGTATCCTCAAGCTAAACATAGTAATTTGAGACATGATATCGCCCATCCAATATGAAATGTGAGTAGGTTTACATTGGCAAGCAAAATTGTATTATAATCATGTTAAATGTACTATTTAATGTTTTGTTGATTTATAATACGAGTTCACCCCAACTCTTCTTTACAGCAAAAGGAAACGGGGAACGAAGTAAATTGTATATCTCTCATAATTTTTTTGTGTGTTTAGTTTATATTTTGTATCGCAAAATTCCCATAAACACTGCGTACATCAAATGTTTTTGGTTTAAACTTAAAGTTGCATTTTATGTTCAGATAAACATATTCAATTTAACCATTTTCATATCTATTTTGACCGACTGAACAATCTCAAACCTCAAAACAGACTGTCAAGTTTGTCTAAGCTTCAAATTTGATGATCATTGCAATTTCATTTGCTTTAAACTAGAATCAGTGACAAATGTATAAAAAATATCGCTTCAATAATTGTTTTAACATTAATTTCTCAACCGTCAATCTGTCGCGACAAGTGCTGTATATTAACTCAAACAGTTTTCAATCGCTCAAGTACTTTACTTCCTTTTGCATTATGACATTGTACTTCCTCTACCCCCAAATCTAATACGAAGCAATCAAACCAAGATCACATAGCATAACAAAAGTAAATGTTCTTGTTCTCAGTTATTGCACTGCTCCATATAATTAAAAAATCTAAGAACTTCAAAGTAAAATCAAAGAACAAATGATTGTTTTCTTGGTGGGGAGGCTTTTCCCCTTTTTTCTGTTCTCCAAAATCACCTAAAGATTTTTTGCAGATATGAGATTTACTAAACACTATTAAAGTAGAAATGTTTTCTCACCGACTTAATGCAGTAGTATTTGCAATTTTCTTTTGGTTTCTTTTTATGTGCAGACCCCGGTGTAGACAATGTCACATTATACTTGACCCTTCTCGTCAGTGGCCCTCCCCACTCATCACGTCTGCCTGTCACCATGTCATTCATTTCTATCAACATTATTCAACATGATACCGAGATATCAAAATATATACAAATAAATGAATGAAACGTAAATTAGACATATCATATCGAAACAGAACGCATAACAATACATACAAGCAACAAGAAAAAGGGAATAAATCGTTTTTGTGCTGAAAATGGGATTTTTCGAAATGCTCAATGGTGTATACCTATCCACAAATCAGTATGCAGGGAGCGGAGTACTCATTGTCCGGCGGATGGAATAGGAAAGATGTGTCTCGCGGCAGCCCACCGTATTGTCAATTAATTGTAAGTTGTCAAGTTTGCCAAATTGCAAGTTAGTTTAAAAACAGAAGGAGGCACATCAGCTCAACCCAACGATTGACATGTTCTTGTATTATACAAAGATACGTTTTCATGTTATTCTAAATATGTTACATAAGGACACATATCATATCAAAGTTTGTTATGTTCACTAAGTTCTACAAAAGTCTTCGATGTCTCCAACATACTTTTATTCAAATGGCAACATCGTTTGCCACAACCGATGCACTGAAAATCTGGGACACCTGAGAATCGGTTGTCGCAGTTGACTCTTTGCGGGTCTCTGATCGCTTCATGGTTGCAGACTGGTCCATGCTGATATTACTCGTCCCATTCTCATCCATCTTTGCCTTCTTCACCAGGTGTCGTTTGATCGACGGACAGAGGGCGAATGCTTCGAAGAACGCGTGTCGGTACCTGGGGTTGACGAAGGTATAGACGAATGGGTTGATGGCCGAGTTGATGTAAGAGAGGATCCGACCGGTCCACATGACCTTTTCCACCTGATCGCCGGAGAGAAGGTAGTTCTCAGTGGCTGCCGTGATCATCATGGCAAACGAAGAGCACTGGTATGGAGCTAGACAAATGAAGAAGATGACACCATTTATGATGAGCATGCGCACCACTTGGTTACGCATCTGGATACTACGCACAGCGGACGACGCAAGTTGATTTTCGCGTACCGCTACGCGCGTGTTGACAGCGCGTATGATGAGCCCATACATAAGGAAGTTGAGAATCATGACGACAAAAAACGGGATCGTCTGGAGGCCGTTGCCTATTGACAGAAAAACGTCAGAGTGTGGAAGGCAGTAGCCGACCAGATTTGGTAAGGAGTCGAACTTTTCAAAATCTGGCCACAAGAAACAAAACGGGGTCCAATTGGCCCATCCTGGGATAAGGCTTGCCGCGAAGGCAGTAGCTAGCAACCATGCCGCAGCTACGGTCCGGATTGTTCGTTTGCGTCCGCTCATTAACCGGTGCTGAACAGGTCGACACACTGCGTAGTACTTCTCAAGGGTTACCAGCGTCACCAAGAAGATGGATCCATAGTAAGAGAGCTGCACAAAGTAGTTCAGAAGTACGCATCCAGCCGTCTTCAAGCCGTATTGGTCGTTGTAAACCGGGGACGCGATATAACGACCGACCTTATCTCCCACTGCAAAACAGAGAAACATGATATCGGCGACGGCAAGATTGAGGAGGTAGTAATTGGTGACGGTACGCATCCGACGAATACGGGCGACGACGAAAATGAAGGCGCTGTTGGAGATGACGCCGATGGCCCATATTATTGGCATGACGATTGTGATGAGGACTGTCTCACCAGGCTGATAAAGAAACGTGCTTGCATCTTCGCTTGAAAGATTTCTAACGTCAAAGAAACTCACCCCCGGCGGACAAATATCCCCGTCAGACATTGTTAAAACGGTGTGCGAAAGGCCCTCTTTTCTGAAAACTAAGGGATCTTCGATCGACATATAGATTTCGTGTATCAATAGATCAATATACGCTTAGGTTCGTCGTACTCCTTCCAGGAAATGTAACTTTAACGGTTAATTAACACCACAGAGAAAATAGGACAGGCCCCCTGTCTTCGTAGCGACTTACACTTAAACAAAAATTGAAATATAATCTCGCTAGTTCCTGATGCGTTCTTGAATGTCATGATATGATAGTTTCTTTTATTTCAAACTGCCTTCTCCAGAGTTCCACAGTAGAGACAAAACACAGCAATTAGTGAAGATATCCAACCGGTATGTTAACGTTTTAATCGCTTTATCAGCACCGACGAATCGCAAGGAGATGATAAGGCTATAGCTTGCTTGTATTTATACCTTGCACTGGCTTGCAGATTACAAAATTTGCTCAAGCTTGTTGTATCACCTCATTATACTAATAGTCCACCGCGAAGATCATTAATCACTCGTCCAATCTATGATGAACTCCTAAATAAGACAAACTTTCTTTGGCATACGAAGGTTGATGATATACATCTGACTAATGGTTGTGAAATATCCATAAACGTGTAGATTTATGACCTCAGGTTTGGAATTTATTAAATTTCAAATCACCGTTGCTATAAATTCTTTCCTCGCTGTCATTAATAGAAATCTATTTAGCAGCAGTAACTATGGATATTTTGATATAATAGCTTCTTCGTGAGCAAAACAGCGAGGTTCAGATACTTCAGAATCACTCTCGTTAGTCGCTCCGTGAATATGATGATGATTGTATCCTTGAGAGTTTCTTCAAGATCTTGCTTATTTTCGAGTAAGCCGCTCGATAGTTGCCGCGGAATCAAAAGCGTTGCTATGACCAAGGATGTAACAACTCCTTGCTATACTAGAAACCTCTCGATAAAGTGTCACCTCGAGAAAAACCCTCCAAGGTTTATTATTGTGAAGAAGAATTAGACACGCACACGCTACGAAAGTATGTGATATGTCTCAAATCACTTTAAACTCACAAACTGTTCAGGGGAGAGGAAGTGTTATATTGAAGACGACATTGCACGATTATCACAATTTCGATACCGATATCACCTCTGCAAGAAAATTCCCGCCATATGTCCAGCTATAACAACATCTTTTTAATTAGTCACTGTCCGGTTAGACGTTATAACATATGCGTATCATTTAGGTAATACAGCTTGCCAGGATATGGCCAATACGTTCTATTAATCTCATGCGATGACAAAATTGTAATGTTTTCCGACAAACTTTCTTTTACAAAGATTCACGCGTACGAAGCTAGAAAATATCAACAACTAGCATCAGAGCTGGAATCCTATAGTTTATAAATCGTTTGCGAACAGAGCATGACAACACCGATGCACATCAGCAAATACAATATATCACCATATCCTGCAAAATTTCTTACGTTGTAAAATGACAGCGTTTGTTTTCCTTTCCTGACAAGAAATGAAGAGTTGATGATCTGAAGTTAAGCTGGTAACATCTCTCGCTCATCGATGAACATCCACTGATGAACTCAGTAGGATCTCATCATGTCTGATAAAAATGTGATGTGACGTCACTTATCTGGGCGTAGTTAAAAAGAAGGCACGCTCACTTATGATAATCATATTTCTCTCCCTGGATTCGTGAGATCATTGAGTGAGTTCTATCCAATCACATGTGGTCTCGGGTCAATGGGCTATAAGGATGTCCTTAGCTATAGCTGGTCGAGGATTGGTGGTGGTCTTGAAAAACAAAGACTTCCCTGGGAATTTGGAAGAACTCTCTCTGTCCAAAGAAATTCGTTTAGATAAGCGCACTCATTTCCTGCATGGTATTGGACGAGAGTACGTTTTTTAAACGCACAGGAAATTCGACTTAGGATGAAGGGGAAAAGACCAGGAAGGATTTGGCTTGTTTGGCAAAATAATCTCTCCTGTTCTTCCTTTTTGATATAGCAAAAGATAATTAGATGTTTTCGTGTATACAAAGAGAGAAGCGCCAACAGTGCTTTCTTGGTTTTCGAGTGATCTCCCTTTCTATAATATGATGTTCTCCGTGCATGTCGATAATTCAATCAAAATAATTAAAACAATCCATTTATTGATAGTCCACAAAGGAAATGAATATTGTCACCTTGATATAGAAATAAGGTATTAAACCGATCGCAAGTTTGTGGTGATCAAGACCGCTTGAAAAGATAAATCCCAATTCGTGTTGATTTCTTCATGAAAAAAGCAGAACTGGATTTAAAATACTAATTGTTCCTCTCCGGGGAATCTTAGTTTTATCACACTTTCACAGATATCATTATTGCATTGTCCATCAGGGTCCCTTTAGGATACAGCCTATTATGTCTAATTATGATGGAAGTAATGCTCGTTAATTCGTGCTGGTCACCGCGTGAATGTCTTGGTATCTCCTCGGCTTATATTTTTTATTCGCTGCAGAATTCACGAGTTTAATTTGTTGAAAATCAAGTTAATCACGATCTGAGTTAAACGTTCACTCCTTCTACAAGGAAAATCGCTCCGCTTTATAATTCTTTCAGACACAAGTTATCCCCTCCCGATACATGGCCGTATCGTGCTGTTAGTTTTACTCTTATAGTCTGCCAGGCATTCATATTTTCAAAAGCTAAGAACAACAAATCCTCGTCTTCCCGTTGTGAACTCCATTCATAATACCTAATACATCACAATTGGAGCGAATTTACCCTTAAGTGGGATAGATGGAACCAGACATTGAGGAGTCCTATCCCAGAAAAAATTCTCCTCATATTCATTCCTCCGTCGGTTGAGCTTTTTGCTAAATTAGAATTGTATCGTCGTTATGTTATCATTTACTTCATCTTTATTCAAGCATTTACAGAGCATTTAAGTTTTACCTTTATCCGTCTCTGTTTGATTATGATTCTGTATCCATTAGTGGATCTACTTCACGTGAGGCAGTTGCCATGACTACCAGAATGATGATATGTACGACATTACCCCCACTATGTTTGAGAAAAGGATTTAGAAAATGAACTTTGAACATGCCCCAAAAGAAGCTGTGTTGTGCCTCTTTACTAATAGCTTAACAAGAACACGGCTATACCAATAATGGTTCTTTTCTGATACTTTTAAGAGTTAATCTAATCTTAGAATTATGCTAATCTAAAGTAGATAAAATGTTTATGTTGAAGATACCAAATTACACAGTAAAGACAAGATTATTGATGTTATGTTCAAGATCACGTTTCGTTTTCTGTTGCGGAGGTGACCTCTATTGTGAAAGACGCGTGGCAATCAGACCTACATTCCCTTTGCAGCATTCACAATGGTAACCGCCCAAAATAATTTTGGAACTCTTAATAGTCTGAAAAGAAGATCCCTGGGGGCTTGTGGTTCCAATTTGACATCCGTCCGCTTGTGCGCTGGCACGAAGATCATAGAGCCATTTTTTCCTATTAAATCGCTATTATCCAAACGGAAGATAATCACAACCCTCTTACGTTCAATCAATATAGATACGCATTTTTCTCTGCAGACGATCGTCGCTCGTATTTTGGCGCGCATTACTTTTCGTTAGTCCTGCCTTCGTTCAATCATGACTGCCATCATTTCCATAGAAATCTTCTCAATACGAGACAAACCTTTGGATGTCAATTCAAATGGTTCATCGTTATTACGATTAAATTGAGCTTGTAGAGATTTGATCGAAATCCTGAATGGGCTGATTTTTGTCCGAATTAGATATGCCCGATCTAATTTGGCCTTCTCATGTTGCCGTGCCATCTAGCACGGCCATTTTCCTCGCGATGGAATTTGGCAGTGGAGTTGATTGGGTTGGAAAAAGACGTAAGAACGCATGGGGATAACATGAAATAAAAATAAAATTTCGGGAACCAACCCTTCCCGAATCAAGATGAATTTTCCCCGGCAAATCCACTATTTCGGCAAATCATAATTGTTGTCGGTATTATGTTTTGTTCTCTTTTGAAGCTGGCAATATTTTGTTTGGAATTAAAGACCCTTCTCCTTCTTTTCTTGTCGGCAAATTAAAAAAGACAGTCGTTGCCATATCATCAGTCTCATTATTTCAATAATATATTTTTGGGGTTATTGCCCATTTTCTTTCCTATCGGCAAATTTTTGGCCTATCACTTTTTCGATTTTCGAAGAGTTACCTCATTATATAGGAGATTGTTAGTATTAACAAAGAAAATGATTTGAGCACCGTTTCTAAAAGGGGCACTAGTGTAGGGCTGAGATTGTCCTAAGGGGTTAGTTAGCTAATGACATTTTTTCCCTCTGGGGTAACCGTTCTAATTCAGAGTACGTTAGGACGGCAGTGTTGGGTTCAAATTCATGGCATACGAGATCGAAAATGTTCGAATTTACGAACAAGATCAAGACCGCACTTCTTTAGACCAATCTCGAGAACAATCGATCTCGGCAGAGATGGCGCTCCCCGGGGCCACTTTTATTAATGTTGCCCCTTTTTCTTTCCAAAAGGTGCCTCTTATCACCTCTGATAAATACCCCTATACATCCTTAGTCAAATATCGTAAGTTCCCCCATTTCCTTCTCATAAGTACCCCTTTCCCCTTTTCATAAGTGCTCTTTCACTTTCACATAAATGCTCCTTTTCACCTGTGATAAATGCCCTTTTATTTTGACACGTGTCTGTTATCCTTTCTCCATAACATGTGTCCCTAATTTTAAGCGACTAATTAGAGCAACTTTTTCTTTAATTTCCTCCAAAAGCTTGTTAGCTACGCTCACATGTCAGTTTTATTAAAGAAATGACCCATATCAGATGGTTATTTCTGTCTACGCTCGTTGTTATTTATGATTGATATCATTATTATATCAAAGGACAGTTATTCTCTCATGATAACATTGTGCTTAGAACCCCATCAACACTTGAGGATTTTTTTCGCGCCGCGACCTCAAAAAAATCTTAATTTTTGAGCTCGCTGGCTTGCAAATGAATATTTAGACCATTACACACAGCTTGACGGATACATAAGAGCATAGCGTATTGAGAGAGATAGTTGCAACATGCGCACACGGACGCGATCAAAGGTCATGGAGCTCCCATATAATTATGGGAGGGCGTATCCGGACACCTACCCCCTGGACATTCACCCCGGATAACCACCCCAGTCAACTACCCCCTAAGACAACTACCCCCTAGGACAACCCTCTAGGGCAACCACCCTCTAGGATGACTACCCTCAGGACAACTATACCCCCGGACAACTTCACCCCAGACAATACCCCCAAGGACAACTACCCCTCGAACAACTACCCCTGAGATAACTTCCCCAAGGATGGTTGTCGTAGGGGGTAGTTGTCTGGGGTAATCGTCCAGGGTAGTTATCTGGGGGTAGTTGTCCCGGGGGTAGTCGCCTTAGAGGGTGGTTGCCCTAGGGGTAGTTGTCCTACGGGGTAGTTATCCTAGGGGGTAGTTGACTGGGGATGGTTACCTGGGGGTGGATGTCCAGGGAGTAGGTGTCCTAGAACCCTACTCTGTGTTTTTTCTTCTTCTTCTCAATCCAATTTCCGTTATTCCGAAAGATTGCGTGTGTGTTTTTCCATTTCAGAAACAAATTTCCTTTTCTCCCCTACATGCGAGTATACAGTATAGGTCACACTCTAATTAATGATAACACTCCACATACATTTTGTGATTAAGTAGTCGCTTGAGCATGGTGGTTACTAAATGTTTTATCCTTTATTATGGAAACAAAAACCAATGAGCGTAATTGCAATAATGTATAAACTATCATCCCTATATTTATCCAGAATTAAGATTAAGATGCCCGGTCTCTACCAATTTCAAATTGGCCCAGTTTTGCTCGCATGTTCTTTTACGAATATTGGCATACTTTACCTGGCTATATACGTTTGTTCTTATTTATATTATCTTTCAACCAAAATGACAGATGCATTACTTCGGTTTGCCTATTCTTCGATGAGAAAGGCGCATATACACTGTACTTTAATTAAAAGTCAACAGTCTTTACTTACTCAATGGAAAGCATTGAAGATAACGTTTCATAACAATGAGTTCTGTTTTTTTCTCGCCATGTCTTGTCATCTGATTTGCATTTTCTTTAAATAGTTTGGTTGAGAAAGTATGCCTTGTGTTGTCATCAATTTAATACTTTAGATTACATTTCCTTCATATTCAGCTAAAGAGAGATAAACTAAATAATATGATACAGATGAAAATAGAAAAAAATAATGGAATCCGCTCTTAAAAGAATAATCCAACCACGATGGAGTGCATCCCACAGTAGTAGATGTAGAATCAACTCCAAACATGTCAAAGAAAGACTGATCACTAATAGTAATACCACTCCTAAAAATGGATTTCCACTCACAGAGGATGTCAAAAGGGAGATAACAAATTAAATTAACTTAAATTCTTCCATCGATCTCATAAACATTATTGTGGATTTTAGGAAATATTGTTTGTATGTCATGCTGTGGGCCTATTCTTAGGTGTTTGTATCCGATGGGTGGAAGGGCGGCGTCGCAGGGTCCAACCCTTGGCGTCCACTCGTACCGTGAGCCTTCCGGTCACCCGCAGGAAAGTATTATCATGAAAGGCCAGCTTTTATTATTTCTGCTTTGGGCTGATATGATCTTTCCTCGTTCAAAAGTAATTATAAACGCACATTTTTCTGAAATAACAAATTCAGTTTTACATGTTCTGGCCCACCGTACCTAATAATCATGATATCGTTGAATGAAATTGCATTTTTGTTTTGTTTTTGTAGATACCATTTTATGTGATATTTTTATATATTTTTATTTATTGCATATTGTATTGTAGATGATTTTTATGTATAATATTTATATGGATGTATTATAGGCCTATTCGTATTCGCACTCGTATCTAATTCTAACCATGAGGATACCTAACCGTTTTTATCGTTGCTACTATATTTTTTGCACTCAACGAATATGATTGGTTATTCATTAACTTCTTTCTAACGAATTTTTCCTAATTTTTTTCTCCAATAAAAGCCTTATTTATTTTTTGATTGATGTTATGAAAAGAATCCCATTGGTTAGAATTGGAAATTTCTAACCATGTTAACAGGAAATCGATGAAAAACAGCTTTGCTGATTTGATTGTTTTTTTTTAAATCTTGTATAAATATGTCAAATAAATAAATACATGTAAATGAATATTTGATATCATGAGAAGAGCACTGTGTCAGACACTCATTTCGAGAACATAAGAGATGAATGATTATATTAAAAGTGTAATAGTTTCAATGATGATGATAATAATAATAATAATGACCAAAGACCAATTCTCATATCGCAATGCAAGGAAAATAGGTCATCAAGCTGGGGTCATTAATGGTCCTGTTCCTTCTGAGCCACGCGATCAACTCCATATCTTACCATAATCTTGTTTTTGGTCTTTTCTGATTTTCGAGCATGTTTCCTGTTTACGTCCCTACATAGCGTTGTCCATCTGCCACCCTTTGTTTTGAGCCAGATGTGCCACACACATTTTCATTCATATATTTATTCTTATCATTTTGTTATTGTCGAAAATATGAGGTGCATCGCACTTTTTATTGTTTTCTTTCAAATGGGCAAGTTTGTCTATCCTGTTAGTGTTTTCTGACCGCCTCTTTCATTGTGACGTTCGATAGTTCTTTGTGATACGTGTTTGTCTTTGTGTGGATTTTCGTTTCCAATTTGAAAGTATTTAGATTCGGAGACCGTATTCTGCTTTACTAAAGGTTATTTGCTGCCATGACACTCTTCACAAGTTTTATTTAGTAGAAAACATTTTTTTCTCATGCAAACAAAATGTATTAACGCACTTATTGTCCTCAGTAAAGTTGATACAAAAATATAAAAATCCTCATCAGAAAACAAACCTTGATGAGAAATATTTCAATCGAGCGATATGAAAGAGATTTTCTACCCTTAAAACAATGTATATTATTTATTGCATCTTGGATGTTAAAAGATTGAAAAATCAAATTAAATCCTGAAACTCAATATCATAGTAATATTTTTCTACTACTACAACTCCTAATAATGATAATAATATAACAATAATAATAATAATAACAATGATAAATATAATAATAATGATGACAATAATAAACCAATAAATCAAATCAAATCAAATCAAATCAAATAATGAATAATGATGATAATAATAAAGTTATATAGATTTTTTTTCTTTTAAGCCCCTTCGCTCTAGTTTGGCCAGGAGGGACTAGACCTCCCTGCATTGTCACTGACAGGTCACTATCTCAATAAAAAAGCTCTCAATTAACCATGGGGGACCAATGGTCACCGATTAGGCATTGTTTGCTGTATAGAGGACGCAAGTAGCTATCAGTAGCGCAGTGGGGCTTAAACAAAAACAAGAATAACGGAAACATGCAAAGGTAAGGGTATTGAGTCCGGGAGGGTCTGAAATACGCTGAGCGCATATTCCATTTGGTCCATCGGTCTGTGTACTTCCCCCTGTAAATATTGCTGGTCCAAGCAAACATAGAATACACAAGGATTTTCGCTTTTCACTGTGTGATGAAGGGTTCACATTGATATCGATATAACTAGCGGTTCTAGAGGGGTTTGGGTAGGACTCAAGCCCTCCATTCGTCACGAGGCACAAAAAGAAAATGAATGCAAAAATAACATCCATGGCTATTAGTATTCTGATCTCGTACATAATTCATGTAGGCCTATAATAGTCATGCTTGTGTTGTTAATATACGAATATGCATTTGAAATAGTAACAATGTCCCTCTGAAGAGGTAAAGATAAAGAGAGAGAGAGAGAGAGAGAGAGAGGGGGGGGGAGAGAGAGAAAGAGAGAGAGAGAGAGAGAGAGAGAGGGGTGTACTGCTTTGCTAGATGGAATGCACGAATATATATTATCATTTCTTATATTCCTTTTTTTCCCTGTCCATTTTTGTGTGAAATAGATATATCAAGAGTGGCTAATGCATTTTGTTCAACATTGCATATAAGGTAGACCTTAAATCGAGGATTGGACTGGACATACAGAACTTGTCAAGGGCATATGCATAATGTGACGTCATCTAGGCGCAATTTTGTGAATATCGCCATGACACGTCAACTTATTACGCAGCATATACCGACATATAAAAATCGCGCGTAAAAAAATTTAAAAACTCAAAATCATCTCAAATAAATTGTGCATATTATGTTTCAGGCCATTTTGAACATTTGTGAAAGTTTCAACTAGTGAACATTTCAACGAGTCTATGGACAAGGCTATTGAAAATGCATTATGTTTTTTTTACAAAATTCTTTGTGATTGTGTTGAAAGGGGCAACTCTGATTATATAACACTGAAAATAATAATAGATAGAAATAGGCATACTGCCACGGATAGATTGAGATTGAATTCGGTTGGGGAATTTTGATGTAAACGGCCTACTCAACCTCTACGTCTTCTAGTCTCTGGAATATATACCTGATGGGTTGAGCTGCATGGTAACATACTTAGAACATCCGGTACAAGTTAAAAAGGAATAAATTGAATGAAAAAGTAATACATATATTGAAACAAAATTATGTTAGTACCCCCTGCAATACTTCACACCCTAATCATTTGCCCTAACTAACTCGAACTGTTTATTCTATTTCATGACCATGCAGTGAATGCCTTAATTGTGTCCCCTGAATAATGCCCAATTATTATGATGCAAGAAGCAATGATGTCATTCTCAGCCTTTGAGCGTAGTAGTCAGCTAGGGCTGACTGGCCATGCACTTGGGAATTCGCGCCTTTAGGTTTTTTTCCTCACATTATGATCAGTTATTCAGTTATGATATTCCTGAAATAATTATTTGTAGCTATATGGTTGTATTGATACCCCCTAAAAATTGATGTTTAGTCACAACAAAGGAATCAACTATCCACAATCAGTACTGTGTTATAGTTTTTGTTAACCGCTGGCTGGACCGAGCCTTTGCATGTGTTTCCGGTGTAATTCTATAAGCATACCCTGTTCTTTTCGCTTGATATTGCCATTTTTAACAGCTCAGTTACAGTAATCATGTAATATCTTGCATTAAGTTTCCTCTTATTTTAAATACCTTTTCCTTCATTTCTCCTTTTTTCCCTTTCTTCGTTTATTCTAGTCTAGTTCCGTTTTTATTTGAGACTTTGAAATTCTCCCATTTTTTCTTTTGTTTCCACTTTTCTTTTTCCCCGGGGCACATTCCCCTGGAGACAGCTCAGGTCTACTGATTGTATATGCTTTGATAAATCATAATTATATAATAGACCTACATAATTATTACTCATAGTAAAGGATTTTTTTCCTTCTAAATATGACTAAAGACTGTTTATAGAAAATCATATCAAACTATATGTTTGTAACAAATAAAATTAATATCATTATAGGCTACATAAAATAAATATTGTATACATGTACTTGTACATGTACAAATTTTCTTCTTTTCTTCTTTTTACTTTTTCTTGCAACAATTAAAATCGAGACTTGATTAGCCAACAAAAACAACTGATAGGAGCAGAATTACATAATTTCAATCTCCAGTCGCTATCATAGACATAGTAAATCACTCAACACACAAGGTTAGTGTGTCTCTGGCTAAGCATAGAAGTAATCATGACGAAACAAAGACCACTTCCTCAGATGACCCCCCTTTTTTAAATAGATTTAAACAAAAATTGTTTATAGCTAGACTTATCACATATTAAATTCGCTGTTTACTTTTTACTAAAGCTAAAACATTTCAAAATCCAAAGTAGATCCTTAAAATTTGCATATAGATAAGTGAAGGAGTAAAAAAAAAAGAAGATATGCATAAACCATATTCAAGATTTCTGTCTACTCCAAACAGCATTTTATATAGAATAAATGAAGTTGTTTTTCTTTTATTATCTATAATTATTCAAATAAATAGCATCCCAGTGTATTACCTCATCATCAAGGGAAATAAGATCTTTCCATTTACCAATCTTTTTCTCTCATGAACATTCGTGTGTCCATCATGCCTAAGAATTTCATTTTTTTTTCTCTCAAGCTCATTACATATATTTTTTTAATATCTTGGTTGACAAAAAGGAAAAATATGAAATTGATTAAAAAAAAACATGGGATATGTTATGCCATTCACAATCATGTGCCATTACATTGTATACGTAGCTTCTTCACTTTTGTGTTGTACTCTATACAATAAAGCAGAGTACTCATGATTACCATTATTTGTGGGTGCAGGACTTTGCTATCCTAACTCAAATGTATTCAAATGTATTATCTCATAAGAAACTATGTTGCACATACCTTCAACGGGTTTCTTCCTTTGTAAATTTCAATAGGCTTCTCGTGATAGGCCTAAGCCCGACAGTTCTTCATTGTTACAACTACTAACCTTTTGTTGAAATGTACTTGCTTGAAGGATGCTGCACCTCTCTCTCTCTCTCTCTCTCTCTCTCTCTCTCTCTCTCTCTCTCTCTCTCAATCTTCCCTCTCTGTCTTTCTCTTCCCCTAGCTCCTTCTTCCTGTTCTTTCCCTTTTCCTCCTTCTTCAAGCTTTATTGTAAATCCGATTCTCTCCCTTTCCCCGTCTAGCTCGCTCTCTCAATCTCTCTTCCCCCTCGTCCTTCCTGTTGTTTCACCTTTTCTACTTCTCCTTCTTCAATGTCTACCCTATTCTCTTCACTTTTCCCTCCATGTCCTTGCACTAAATTCGTTATTTCCCCCTTCTTTCATTCTTGGATACAAGTTTGATTTTTTCCTAAAAGGGGACCTTTAGCTTCACAAGCTCTGCTTCTTTTATAGGTTCCTCCATTTTTTTTTTCTCAAACTAAGATGTAATAAGATTAAAGTGACTCGGTAACATCGTTGAAAGTTGATGAAAAAATTGCATAATGTTTGTATGAAATGTTACTTATTATATTCCTTCTACTGTACTAACCCTCTAACATGCAAAAAAATCCAGAAAAAATCCTCAAACCACTAAGATATCTATGGTTTTCTTTGAAGGTGTCACTGTGCAACAACCTCTAACAGTGATTAACAGTAAATTCTTCCAACCATTTTTGAATTTTCCAAACCGTTTTTTCAAAAAAAGACATAAGACAGGCTTTTAAAAATCTATCAACACTTAAAATTAATGTCTGGAATGGTATATAGAGCCAATTCATTGTTTTGTGATGATTTACATTCACCTAAGATGTAATTAAATTGTAATAATATAGTTGGGAGAATTAAGGAATCGATCAGATCAGTTTTTCCCAATTTATATCATTAATGGTCCGTTTTCACTCAAACTTTCAAATTATCTTTTAATTGTACATCTAGCATATGATTGAAGTCACTACCTTAGCACCACTTTCTCTCATCTGAACAATGTTACCTAGATTAGGCCTACATTATTTTTACACAATTCTTTGATAATGATGCAATGTATGTGTTCACTAAAGAAGTATGTAGGCCTACACCATTCAATCATGGGGGAGGGGGGGGGGGAATACTCAGATTTTATTTGGACAGGGGTGTGTCGCTCAAGCCTCGAAACCCCTACCTATTATACTAGGGGTCATTTGGGGGAATTTTTCTCGAAAAAGACCAATTTTTCACAATTTTCGAAATAAAAAAAAAACGAACCCATTTTTAATGGTAAAAGTGGGACCCATGTTTAGGGATTTGTGTGTGAAAAAGTGACCCATTTAGAGCGGCACGCTCCCGTATGTCCTAATATGTGAGTACCCCCCCCCCCCCCCCCGTAAGTTGCAATATGCATGTATTGTACCGATGCGCTGCTTTGTTTTGTTTATGTAGTGTGTATTATGAGAAAGTGGAATAAATTTAAACTGAACTGAATAGTACTTCCCACTCCACCTCGCTGATCCTTGGCCTCTTCTTCCTCTGGACATGTCAATCAGGCATGTGCTGATCCCGGGGCAGTACAGGGGCGGATCAGTAGGGGGAGTGGGGATTGATCGGCGGTTTAACCCCCGGTCCCCCTCCCCCTTGGCCCGGCCCCCCCACTCAGTGTTATTTAGGGTACGCATATGCGTGTTCCAACCGACCCCCCCTTTTCAGCAAAAGTCCGGTGTGTAAAGTCAATACGGCTCGACCTTTTTCTTTTGTATACGAGCCTTTTTCAGCATCCCCCCTTTTCAGCAAAAGTCCGGTGTGTAAAGTCAATACGGCTCGACCTTTTTCTTTTGTTACGAAAAGGACATTTTGGCAACACGCATGCGGTCATTTTGAAACCTGAGTGGGGGGGCCGGGCCCCTTGGACGGCCAAGTGAAAGAAGAAGAACAAAATTAAAACATTAAAACGGCGCGATTTTTGGAATTTTTTTGGGTCACCCCCCCCACCCCCCCCCCCCCCCCCCCCCCTCCCCCTGGCAAAAAGCTAGATCCTCCCCTGTGATATTATGATCAAATCAGACCAAAGAGAGGTGCTGGTATCTCGTTGATCAGACGTACACAAGCATCAATCAGTAGCTTAATTTCAAGACATTTTTTTCTTCATTTTTGCATATTATCTTTTACAAAAGAAGACGTATTTTGTTAATATTTTTTACATTTGTCTAATATATTAACATTTTAGAAATGAATTAACCAAGTCAAACCATCAAACCAAACTAAACCACATTCATTAATATATGAAAACACCCTCTTTATAAATACACACCATTCTGTCTGCATTAAGACTACTAATATATCAACAGTGCAGTGGGAAACAACTCTCAAAATCTTTGCGAAAAATAGTTTGATGATCCGGAAAGTCCTAAAAAGTTGCATTTTACCTGCCATTAGTTGTATGCATTTGTTCACCAGCATGAAGTCCAAATACTTAACTTTTATACCCTGGTTTACCGGCAGAGCTATGTCGCTTGTTTGTCAGCCACACGCACCACACGCCATGAGTATACGGGCGGGACTACACTGTCGCTACGCGTCGACAGCAAATACAATCATGGATATGGACTATCAACGATATTTCAATGAGGTCTCTAATTCCCGCAAACCGTCTCCAATTCGTAAACTTGGTAAGTAATCCTTTAAAAAAAATTGAATACGCATCTAGACAGGGGTGGCGATTTCTTTTCATAACCGGGAAAAGGGGGGGGGGGGGAGGGGCTAGTCTACATTATTTAGATCTACGATCAGGTAGAGCAATGCAAGCGAAGCAAGTGGAGCGTAATTTGGCGTGGGGTCCAGGGACCAAGCCTCGGCCTTTTTAGCTCGGTGGGGGTCAAGAGGAGCCCCATGAAGCTCAGGGGTTTTAAGCATTTATTGACGGTCAAATCACTCAGATGAGTTTTTTTCCTCAAGGGTTTTAATTAGGCCCGGGTTTTGGGCATTTAATTACGGTGAGCATATTTTGATACCTCATTTATGACACTGGCATGCAGGTCACTAACTGGAGTGGGGTCTAGGGGGCAGAGCCCTCGAAAGCTCAGGTTTATTTTAAGCATTCAATTACGGTCAGATGAGCAGCCAGGGGCAGTATAGTCAGTATTTGTTATACATTTTTTGGGGGCACTTTTTCAAATCCCCCCCCCCAAAAAAAATTGAGGGGAGGACGTGTCGCCCCCGCCCCCTTGATCGCCGCCCCTGTATATATAACCCTGATTTTAAATTAGTGTTGATAAAAAGTTATGAACTTTTTAAGTTGTCATCAGTGAAACTGAAATTGGTAACACTTTGACATATATTGCAAGCTCCCCTCTATTTTGCTCTGTACAGAAAATGTCATAAACTTTCATTTTCTTAGGCATAGATGATGGAATACATTTGTTTCACAGAGGTTTTTTAGTATAGAGCAAATGGGAGGGGAGCTTGTAAGATATGTCACAGAGTTGTCAATTTGTGTTTGATTGATCACACCTTCAACAATTCATCCATATAATAATACGCTAAGGCGTCGAGGGGGGTATCCGGGGTCCATTTTACGGCGCCCAAATCTCCCCTCCCGCCCGCCCCCGGGCGCCGCCGGGCGGTCCCGTGGACGGACGGGGTTTCAATCTACGGAATTGGCCACGTCCCGGCCCGGTGCGACGTCCCGGTCGTCGTCGACATCGTCGATGCGTCCGCACGTCCCACTTATCCGTCACGAATTTCATGCTTTAGCATGAAACGGAAGTGGACGAGCGGTCTGAGGCGCCGGTTGCGTTCGATTCGACGGCAGCTCTTGCACTTTTTGCACGCACGGGTTCGATCCCGCCTCCGTCTCAATTTTTTTTTTTCTTCCCCGTGTTTGTTTTGTATATTTTAGATGTTGTAATCTTTACCATTTTTTTAATTTTAATTAAAATGTAGACCTCATATTTAAAATTTAAACGAGTTGAGTCTTTATTTGATATTTATTAGCTTATTTCATGATATCTAGGCCTAAAATCAGCGCAACAGATGTCTTCCCATATCCACGTCCAAACTTAGAGACCTATTTCCATCATTATTGCCGGGATTTTTATATAGTTTTCGTGAGTGGAGGTATGAAATCAAAGCTTATTTTGTGATTATTCTGGCCATGTTTACTCAGTTTTGATTATCATTTATTAAAGGAAAGTTTTCACAAGAAAATCAGAGAAAAACATCGTTCAGTTTCAAGAGCTCTGCCGTACGCATACAGTGTGTAGTGCAGTGCAGCTGCGCTGGCTGCTCGACTGAGCTGAGTGAGTGAGTGAGCTAGCTATTCAGAGTCGAAGAGACTATGAAGGGCCAAACATGCCAATATTCGACAACTATACGCTATATTATGTATCCATCCATGCGACTATTTATGTCTATCCATTCATTGAAGTAGGCCTACACGTGAATACAACAGCGGGCAGGCCGAAGTGCCATAAGATCGTTGGGGGGGGGGGGGCAAAATATTTTTTTTTGCATCTTACATGTTACAAAAAAAATCTGCATCTTACATGTTACATGCAGACCCCACAAAACATTTTTCAAAGTGTGGGGGGGGGGGGGGGTCAGGTAGATCGAAGCGAGTTGAGTGTAGGCGTGGGGTCCACGGGTTGTGGGGGGGGGCGAGGGGGATCAGGTAGATCGAAGCGAGTTGAGTGTAGGCGTGGGGTCCACGGGTTTCAAGGGGCCATAAACCCTCGAAAGCTCGGGGGGTTTAGGCGTTTAATTAGGGTCAGATGAGCATATTTTTAATACTTTATTTGGCGTGGGGTCAATACGTAGAGTTGCGTAGTGTTGCGTACCAACTACGCTGGCCTACGTTACTATATGCTGGGGGACGGAAAGGGGTACGCAAGATGAACGAAAACAATTCAACATGTTTAATTTTTTTCGCGTACTTTCGGCGTAGAAACTTGACGCAGAAAGTACGCCTTTTTACGCAACACTACGCTACATGACTACGCAACAGTACGCTACCCTACACCAGATTGACAAAGCAGTAAAAGCTTTCCACACAGTAAGCAACCATAAGCAAACCTGTATGCCAGCCTACGCATAACCTACGCAGGGACTATTTTCCCATTAATACGCAGCCTAATTTCTGCGTAGTCGGTACGCAACACTACGGAACTCTACGCAGTTCCAGTGGCTTAAAGAATAACTACCGGTATAGTTGGATCGTTTTTGTTTTTTTATATAAGGCCAAATTAAAAAAAAAACATGTTTAGCGTCCTGTTTTTTCGAAAAATGGGAAGGAGGCCCTTTTTTCTTTTTTTTTTCTTTCAAAATGGCCGCTCCGTACATTTTCCCTGACATTCAGCCTATTTTTCAAGATGGCGGCCGACAATTTTAGCAGTGCTTTTTATGTTTTTTTTCTTTCAAAAAAAATAAATAAATAAAAAAAAAAAAAAAAATAAATTTTAAAAAAAATAGGAGGCGGCCCCCAAAAAGGAAGCAGGCGGGAACGCTGTTTTTTTTTCTTTCAAAAATAAAAAAAAAAAAAAATAAAATATTTTTAAAAAAGCGGGCGGGGACGCTAAACATGTATATTTTTTTAATGGCCTGAATGGCAAATAAAGTTCTTGGTGGTTTTAATTTAGACAGTCTCTATATATCTATTTACACCCCCGCCCCCCTCTAGAATCCCGCGGATTTCCGCGGGTCCTGCTAGTAACTTTCTTATTTTTGATCCATTTTTGCTCAAACTTTCTCTAACCTGGTTCTCTCTCATTTTCAGCTTCTATGAAAACCAACTTAATATCAGGATAGAATTACCCCTGTAAAAAACAGAAGCATTCATGGAAGTGTGAAATAAAATGTCTTTTTATAGTCAGTTATAACCAACACCTTGGTTGAAATCACTTTCATTTGAATGTGGTGTTGACAGATTTTTTTTTGGATATATATGTGAATCAGAAAAAAATTAAAACTGATCATGGATGTACATTGTTGTTGCCCATAATTGTACAGTAAGCTTCCTATATAGACTTTTGAAATGTATGATTTTGTCTCTCTTATTTGTGGATATAAAGCTCACAGTACTGCAACCTGATTTTGGAAGATGTCTTTAGATGAGGAAGAAAGTATAATTGATTAATTGATGTTTTCTATCAGCCATTAAGAAGAAGTGGGAGTATTAAAGTGTGCCATTTGTACAGGGGCGTACGCAGGATTTTTTCAAAGGGGGGGGGGGGGTTTAAAATCTGGCCCAAAATATTTTGCTCCCGAAAATTTGAAAATCGCGCGCAGGCCGAAAAGTCGCTCAGTGGGGGGGGGGGGGGGTAAGCGGACACTTTTTATTTTTTTTTTGGCAGTCCAAAAAAAAAATCGCAACGACTCAGCCAACCGAAAAGTCGCTCAGTGGGGGGGGGGGTAAGAGGACACTTTTTTTTTTTTTTTTTTTGGTATCGGAATTTGAAAATTTGCCATTTTGCTCCGTTGGGGGGGGGGGGGGTAAGGTCATCTTTTTGAGGTCGGCCATGGGAATAATTTTTTTTTTTTTTTTTTTTTTTTTTAATTAAAAAAAAAACGACCAAAAGGGGGGGGGGTTTTAGGGAAATTTAGGGGGGGTTTACACACAAAAATTTACCAAAGGGGGGGGGTTTAACCCCCTAAACCCCCCCCCCCCCCTGTGTACGCGCCTGCATTTGTATATATTTCTGAATATATGTTTAATTGTTTGCTAATTGCTATACTAATTGATGTGTTCTATCAGCCATTAAGAAGAAGTGGGAGTATTAAAGTCTGCCATTTTTCATATATTCCTGGATATTTTGTTTGTTTGCTATACTACAAGTACATGTAACTCAAGTGGTTCACGGAACTATTTCAGTAGTAATACTCATTTTTTGTTTGTAGTTTTTTTTGCCCCGCCCACTTTTTTTCAGCTAGCCTTTAACAAAATTTGTTTTAAAAATATTTTGTACTTGATATAAAATAGAGGTGGGGGAAATCTAGAATTTAAAACAACAGAAATCATTAGTTTCTACATATTTTCACCTACAGGTGCATCAGTGTATGGACCAGTAGACTTTTATTATTGATAAAGCTTGTGTTAAAAAAGGCCCCATATAATTTGTATGTTCATGAAAAATATCAAACGTTATGGCAGATTGGTATGAAATGTATAGTAATTCTCTCTGATTTCCTCAAAGGTACATGTATAAAAGCAAGAATGAACTAGATTTCAGTTAAAGTACAGAAGGTATTGATGACAAACATCTCATTAATGATACCTATTATTATACATTTTTGTTTCCTTGTAGCTGAATTGCTGATGACAGGGCCGCCCACACTGATCTCGCTTGCAGCAGGTACACCTAACGTGGACATGTTTCCCTTTGAGAAGTCAAGCATTACACTCAAGTTAGTTTTCATTTTCATAATTTGAGTTAATGTGATGTGATGTGATTGGATTGGATATAATTTGATTTTGATTGGATGTGGTTTTGGATTTGATTTGATTTGATCTGAATGATTTGATCTCAATCACCAAACTTAGTGTTAATATTGAATTCAGGTTTAGCATGATTTAAATGGAAATTCAAATAGTGATATAAAGCACCCCAATTTTAAAAAAATTCAGTGATTTCAATCACTTCCAAAAGCTTGTGTTAAAGAATTTTTAGTTTGTTTGAAATAGTCCTTACTTTAGCGCAGTTTTGTGCTACTAAACCATTTATTTTGTTGTAAATTCAAGATTTTTGTATTTAACCAGCTTAAACTAGGCCCATCACTGTCAGTGATGCAAACACATTCAAAGCTCATATTCAATTTTATCCATTAAAGGGATCCGGTAACTTTGTCTCAGATTCTGAAAAAATATTCTGGATTTAGCTCATGATGCAATGATAATTATAAACCTTTAGGTCAGTCAGGAACCCCGTGACTTTTACAAGCCGATCGCCTGTCTGATTATCAAGATATTTATGATTGGAATTACAAATTTTGAAAACCGTTCCCCTGACGATTTTCATAACACTACAGTCTATTGGGGAAAACGAGAATGGTAAAACCAGTCACTCAAAGATTTTTACTTTTTGAGGCACTTCTTGATCATTTTGAAGTGCATTTTTTTAGGGCTTCAATATTACATCATATCACAGACACTGATAACATGTAGGGCCGTGTATCTCAGATTTAACATTGTTAAACGATCCCTTTAAACTATCTTGTCCTTGATTTCTAAAAAAATATTGATTTAAATATAATAATAGTGATTTGAATTGAATTTTTTTCCAACCCTGTTATTGATACTTTTCGGAAGGCCTGAAATATCACACATCTGGCTGACATCCTTGTAAAATTGTAATAAAAAAAAATGATGATGCTGATGATGATGATGCAAGAAAGTTTGAGAACTGTATGTAAACAGGTTTTAATGAAAATGAAATAATTTGTACTTTTAAAACAGATGTGGAGTAAATTTGTTTCAATGATATAAGGATAAGGGATGTTGTGTGGGTTGTTTTGTTCTTGTATGCAGGCTACTTTACATTTTATATTTGATGTAGCCTGCCATTGCTGATGTTCAATACAATGAAAATGACTTCATGAATCTTTGGTTAAAAATGAAAGAAAAAGCTATTCAAAATCTATTGAAGTAATGTACTGAAAACCAACCTTTCTTTGTAACTCATGAACTCTTACTATTCTCTGGTAGGTTGATATTGACAATTTTTATTTTTTTAAATATTTTTTTTTACACTCCGTGAAATTGTACAAACTGGATTGGAAGGTAAAAATAAAGAAATAATGCTTACAGTAGGAAGAGAGTACCAATAATTAATTTCATTTCATTTGATTTTCAATTTATTGTCCAATATTGGAAATTTGTTGTCCAATATTGGAAATTTGTTTTGCTCACAGTTTACAAACTGACAAAAAATAAAAAACAAGTTTACATACATATTATATATTATATGCTTTGACATAGAAATCCTTCAGAATATTGCTATACAGAAGCTTTCTTACGTATTATAAACAAAATAAGTGAATTATTTTAAGTGTTTGAGTGAATGGGATGGCATGGAAAGGTTACAAAAATAACATTACAGAAATAAATGTTAGCTCATTGTTTAACTGCCTAATGGTGGATTTTCTTTTATATGTTTCAGAAATGGAACTGAACTCATAATGACACCAGAGGAGATGAAGAAAGCACAACAGTATGGTGTCACATCAGGGTATTGTTCAAATCTTTTCATGATTTAATCAGAAATGATTTCCTGTGATGTTTTCTAGTATCTCAGTAGTTGGCTTAGTATTATTGTTGTTATTTTCCTTTGCATTTACCTTGTGATTTGTATATATTTGTCTATATTTACCTTGTCATTTTAATATATTTACCTTGTCATTTGTACCATAATACCTTGTCATAAGTCATTTGTTACTGTATGATTGCTCTACTATCATTACTGGCTTACAACAGGATAGTAATAGAATCCAGCATTTGGATCATTAAGGAAATTATTATTTATACAGTAGGCTTGCGGGTGCACCATGTGAGAGAGGGAGAGAGGATTGAGGAGTCCTGAAAAGGACTCTCGGTAATCTTTCTTGGGGGTGTGTAGTCCTGAAAAGGACTGTTTGTGTAGTCTTGAAAAAGACTGTGGTTATCTTTCTTAGCTTATAGTTCTAAGGAGAACTATAGCGCTTGGAGAGGATGAGTGGCGGGAGTGGCTCAACGTTTCGAACAGGTTGACTATCCGTCATCAGGAGTGAAATTATTATTGTTGCTGTTGATATCATCATTATTATTATAATTATTATTATTAGTAGTAGTAGTAGTCGTAGTAGTAGAAGTATTTAAGTGATATTCACATCTCTATTGCTATCATTTGTTTTCATTAATCTTCATGCAGATGATATTAAAGATATGAAACAAAGTACTAATCCCAAGTTAACTGATATTCTTATGTCAATTAAAACCATGCAGGTTCAGTGATTTACGTGACTGGCTGATGGCCCTACAGGTCTCAATGCACAACCCTCCCACGCAGAGTAGAACAGATGGGAGTAAACTTGAAATGGTTATTACAGCAGGGAGTCAACATGGGCTATGTATGGTATGTACTATCAAACCAACACAATATTATATGGTTCTAACGATTTGGGTTTTTTTACTGATGTTTTTCCAGATTTTTCCTGTTTTTCAAATTTTCCCACAATTTTTTCCTGGTATTCCGGCTTAAAATTGCATGCAATGGGAAAGTGTGGGGGGGGGGGGGGGGTTGGCCATTTTCCCAATTTTTTAAATTTTCAATTTTTTTTACTCAAGATGATTGGCTGAGAAAAAGAAGAAAAAAATTATTTTAGTGTGCACTATCATCCCGGTATTGGTCCTTCATTCCATTGGCCCAGCCTATGTACCTTTGGTCCTGTGTCCCATTCATCCTTATATGATTGGTCTTTCGGAGTTCTTTCCTTTAGTGCAATGTTCCCATCTGCCAATGCCCCCCCCTTCCTAATGGTAACTGTTTGGAAACTGTTTTGGCCTCCCTGAATACACCCATGGTCAATTCGATACTTGGTAGTCTCTATATATTTCATATACTTCTGGCTCGTAAAACAAATTGATTAAGTACCCCCTGAACTGGTCAAACATAAAGACTGCTAGCTGTGCGAGAGCCTTGCAGACTGATTTATACATAGATGATGGATACATGGATATGTAAGAAGACATTTTTGTTTAGTTCATTTCTACTTTAAATTAACATGTAAACATTATATCAAGCTTGCAAATGCAATTAATGCATATCATCATTGACTAGATGTTTATTTACAAGAGAAATGTAGTTTTATAGGATAATCAGTATTCAGTAGGCCCAAATCATTGATGTATTTTCCTTGTTATTTTTTCTTTCAGGCATGTGAAGCTCTTATATCAAGAGGTGATAAGGTTCTAGCTGGCGTACCATTGTATTCTGGTGCTATTGCAATGGTAAGCAAGCCTTTTATTAACCGGGCGCCGGGCGATTTTTACCCTACGGTCCCTGACTTTTGGCGGCCGGTAAGACGGGGAAAATGAGTACCGGGCGCCGGTCATTTTTTATTTCTGGCGCCCGGTCTGGGAGAATTAACATTTTCTGTTTCATAAACTTCCACATGTCTAGCACTAAATGTTCACAAATGTGACAAAAACTTACTTGATACAAGTTAAACGTGGACTGAATGAACCCTAACAAATCATTATAATGAGAATCCTAATTAAAATCGCCCAGAAACAATTGCAGCACGAATACGAGCGGCCGCTATTTCCTACTCCTAGCGGAGAACGGAGCACACAATACAGGGGATGTACACCACTCAAAGACGAGCGCATTTCCCCAGCCCAGGCCATGCATACACACACAAATGACATCAGTGCTGTACTGCAGTACACACACAGTGTCAGTACAAGAAAGTCTCGATGTAACTTCCAAAAATCCATCCCAAAAGCCAAATTTTGCTGTCAAAAATGCGGAATCGGAGCCATATTTCCAAAGCTCACGGGGATTAAGCCCAGTTTTAAGAAACAGTTTCATCAAAATAGCGCTAAAAATCAAGAAATCAGCGATTTTATTACCAGTTTTTTTGCCTATCGCATGCCCCTCGAATGTAATGGTATCTTCAAAAAGGCAAATGAAAATCAAAACACCGGATCTGCTGATGCATTGACTTTATGTACAAAGTTGATTGCAACTCCAGACTTGCCTTGATTCAGCGGCCCTCGTACTCATTGACTAAAATAATAAAATAATGGACTTTTCTGATAAAATAGGTAAATATATTTAACAAATCTTTTTTTTAAATTTTCGAATTATTGTTATTATTATTATTTTTTTTTTTTTTTTTTTTTTTTTTTTTTTTTTTTTTTTTTAAGTGACAGGTCGGCCGTTCTCAATGATTGAATGCGTTTTTATCCAAAGAAACATGAATGCAATAGCATTTTATAGGGAAAATAACAAAAACGTAAAACAGGCATAATCTTTTTTTTCACCTAAAATATGTTTTTTCAAGCTGAATAATATGTTTTTTTGAAAGCGACAGGTTGGAAGCTCTGCATTGTCATTATAGATCTGGTTTTTCTTAAATATTTTTGTATAGAAATAATTTAATTCCCCCCTTCCCAACATTTTTAAATTTTTGACATTTAACGGCATGAAAATAGTATTAAACATGAACTACAACAACTACAAATGACAGATTTATCTAAGGTATGAGTGATTTAATATTAGAGTGCTCAAAATTTAAACTAGAAATTCAACTACCGTATGTATAAATAAAAGGTAACGTTTAACAAATAATTTAAAAGAATACGGTACATATTTTCATCAATTTTGGAAACGGCTCCTGGTCCTGGAAAACGGCTCCCGGTTCCCAAAAAAAAATAAGGACCGGGAGCCGCTTTTTCAGATATTTGGCTCCCGGTCTGCTTTGACTTAATAAAAGGCTTGATGGTAAGTGTAAAATCTTATGTTTTTTGAGTATATTTTTGTTTTTTTCCTGCAAGTTTTCTATAATTTTGACCGGCAGGTGTTGCTCTTTGAAAAATGACGCTGTGCTAGTCGAAAACGGACATTTAATACACATTACAAAATCATGAATTTACAATCGTGTTAATAATTAATAGGGTTAGGTTTAGCTATAATTCCAAAACTGTGCGAGGTAAAGATATAAAACTTCATTAGCTTGTTAATTAGAAGATGTCCTATGTATGTGCCAAGTTTCAGTATTTTAGGTCACTCCATGGCTTGGGCTGGGGCGGGGGAGGTGTAATCCAACCCCTCCCGCTGAGAGAGAGTACTGAAAAACCTGGCCTCTGTGTGCATAAATAATGAATCTACACCTCTATCTATTTTGTCCCAAATTTTATTTGTTGAGTAGACTGGTTCCTTTACCCTGCTTGAGGAACTTAGAATTTTATCTGAAAGCCTTGGTCCTAGGCTATGTACAATGTATACATACATTCTTTATTTAAAAAGTGTTTATTTAAAAAGTGTAAAATGTTTTTATGATAAATTGAAACAATAAATTGTCTTTGAGAAGGAAAATATTCTGCAGAACAACAACTAATCAATTCATGGTGTTTTGTTCCATAATATTTGTTCAGTGTTATACACAAGGAAATTGTTCTCATATTTCATTTTATTCCTCAAGTTAACGCCACTCAGGGCAAGCTTCATCTTGTCAAGTCAAGTGACTTTGATGGTTTTGTAGGTTATTGAGGCTTTGATGGTTTTCTAGGTTATTGAGGCTTGTGGTATTCAAACTTGAGATTGAAGTACAATGCGGGTATTACTTATGATAGAGAAGAGGTTTTATATATATAACAGGGAAGATAATTGTTCTTTGAGCATCATTGAACTTTCACTTTATGTAATTTGAACTGGGGGGCGTTTCACAAAGCTTTTTTTCAATTACAAATGACATAAATCAGTGACAAATCTGCTGTCAACCAATCAGAAGCAAGGATTTCAGTAGCTTATAACAAAACTTGTCATTTGTCACTGATGACAAGTTTTGTGAAACGCCCCTATGGTGTGGTATCAGCTGCAGCATTGTTCTCATTATAAGTAAATACAAGTCAGTTTTATCATTATTTGAATGGACCTATTTCTTCAGACAGAGTCTTTGCCTTTCAGTTTTCAATCATCTTATCATTTTCTCTCTTTTTAAACATTAACTATCATTGCCATTTCCCATCATTGCACATTTAATTTTGTTTTATCACCGTACATTCAAAACTCTCTGAGTAAAGTGAATATGGCAATTTGCATATGAACTGGGTTATACTGTAATATTTCAGCATTCCATTATTGCCTTGCTATAAATATGAACAACGGACAAGGAAAGTCACCTACTGATGTATTTGAGCAATATTATAGTAGTTGCAGATATGAACTGAGCTCATACCCTGGACAAGGAAGTGATGAGAAGACATCTTGTCTCTTTATTAAAGTACTGTTCAACCCACATACATGTATTGATGTTGAGCATATATTATCCTGAAGTATTAATTATTAATAAGGATCAATATCCAGGTGTCTGTGCACACATCATCACGTGGGTGGAGGCGCGCCTTAAGATTAAAAAATGTACTAAAAATCACCTCCTAATCAATTTTAGAGTATTTTTCAGTCTATTTTTCACATTTGAATACTTTACATCAGGCCTTCTCAACTGGCGGCGCGCGCGCCACTTGTGGCGCTTGCGGTCAGTCGGAGTGGCGCGCGACTGTTGCAACAACAAAACAAAAAACAGAAAGAAAGAAAATATTTATTTTAGAATTAAATACTCAGCTAAATCAAGAAGTTGCAGTCGAATTTGAGCCCAAAATTTTACCATTTTATACAAATCTAAACCTAAGGTCTGAACAACAATTAGCTTACGATGGGATACCAATTTTAACATTGCCAATCTTTGGAAACAACTTGTTTTTGTTTGTTTGATTTTCACTTTATTTTGACATTTCCCGTGTTTATTGCACACAAAAAATGCATATAAATATACCTCCGGTGTAATTGTACCCAGGAATTGTACTTATTTTTTTTTTCAATAAGAAATTATGATTGATTATATATTGTGGAATGAAATGGTGTTGAAAATGCCTCATTGGGCCTTTAAAAAGCCCTAGATCCACCAGCTTCAGGGGGCCCCACCCCCTGCAACCCCCGTTAGGGCTTCGCCCCCTGACCCCACCCATTTTCGGCTCGGTCGCTACGCTCCCTCGCAGCACAGTCAACTATATAAGGTGGCGCTTCAATTACAAATTCTTTTCGTTTTGGCACTTCTAATAAACTAGTTGGGAAGGCCTGCTTTACATGCATGCGCATCTGTGTGCGCTATTGCGTCCAGATTGTGTATGGAATGTAGAAATGCAGGTGTGTGTTAAAGTAGACATTGATTAAAAGAGACATTGCATGTCAAATGAAAGCTCATCATGATGTAAAGAAAGTGAAACGTATCATTATCTTTTCCCTAAAAATACATGTGTGACCACAATCAGACAATTAAAATTGGATCTTGATATCCCACGATAAACAAAACCGAAATCATACAAATCGAGCAACTTGGATGATAATTATGTAGGCAATTAAAGCAATGCCACTTCCGGATTCCAACAATCTTGTATCTATTACACACACTAGACGATCAAGGCAGCCATATTTTAATTAATTTTAATGATTTATTATCCATAAAATGAGTGATAAGGCCAGACAGTAACTTAGATCTGCAGTATCTATCGTCTGAATCCAGTGACGATGATATTGATGGTATCGATGGGCCAGTTTTCAAGTTATTGTAATTTCTGAATTGAAAAAATATGTTTACAACCCATGTCGACTATGTTTGATCGTGAGTTGGTTCCACCGACATAATGTACAGTACCATCTCGAATTACGAACTTGCTCACCAGACTTGACGGCAGAGATGGTAGTCGGAAGCCAGTGGAGAAGACGAGTATTAAAAGTAATTTCCATCAAATAAAAGGCTAAAATTGGTTATATTTACATTTAAATATTAGGATTGATTCAATGACATAATAAAAACAGTAACATCATCATACAGTAAATATTAAAAAAATACTATTGCTCAATGGGGGGGGGGGGGGGGGGCGCTAGTGAGCAAATCGTTTTTTTTAAATTTTTTTTTATTCAACTCAACCCCCCCCCCCCCATTGAGCAAAAAAAAGAACAAATTGTGGTCACCATGATTGGTGAGAGGTTTTTTTATAAACCAAAGCTTCTACATCGAAGCGGAAGAAAGGGCATGTTAAGTTAAATAAAAAAAATGTTTTTATTTTTAGTGCTCACTATCCCTTGAGGGATGTCACATACATGTATCTTGCCAGTGTTCAGAGAGCTCTTCAAGTGCACAGGATGGGCGGCATTTAATCATTTTAAAATTGATAATAATGGTTACTTTAATTGTTTCCTAGCAAGGAATTTTGATTACTTTGTTCGTTCTTACCTTCTCTTCAATATGCAATGATACAAATTAAATGAATATTTAAAATCAATGAACCTCTAATATAAAGCAGAAGAAAGCTATCAATTTATTCACATGTGTTCTGTTTGAATACAGATGGAGCCACTTGGGGCAGACATTATCCCTGTTAACGTAGATGGTGATGGTTTGAATCCAGACCACCTAGAACAGATCCTCTCCAGATGGGATCCAGAGGATGCCAAGAAAGAAGGGTAAGAGAGAGAGAGAGAGAGAGAGAGAGGGAGAAAGAGAGAGAGACAGAGAATGAGAGAAAGAGAGAGAGAGACAAACAGTTAGAGAGAGGGATAGAGAGAAAAAGAAAGGGAAAAAAGGGGGAAGAGAGAGAGAGAGTGAGAGAGGAAGGGGTGGGGGGGGGGCAAAGAATGGGGAAGAGAGAGAAAAGGGAGATCTTAAGTTGTTTAAATGGGATATATGCTGACCCCACCGGGGTTGGGGGCAGCATCCCCCAAATGCCCATATAATAATAATTAGATATTTTTGATTTTCTTCGTTACAATTCATGTATATATTTTGACTTAACTTGATAGGAAGCATTCCTCAGGCAGGGGGATATGAAATTGTTCTGAAGGGCTACTGACTCCTCCAAGGGAAGGGGGTTTGAGAGTAGCACCCCCTCCCTCTCCCCAAAAGCCCTCTGGGCAGGTTTAATTCATACCAGGTCCAACCCATTTGCATTTAGTATAAACACAAATGAGACCTTGGTTTAATTTGCTTTTGTTAAATTTTACCTGAACAATAGAACTTAGAGTGGGGACTGAGGGTTAGTTTGAGAGCCCAGTCTAAGTCTGTAATTGTTATCAATCACAATAGACTTTATTTCCTCATAATGAAGTACATGTAATTACATTTTGAGGTTACTATGTTAAATGTATCATCAAGCTCTCTAAGAGAAACGGAAGATCTAAAGAAAACAGGCTGTGGTAAGAAAATGAGGAAAGTATTTTCACGATAAGTGATATGAGTGTGAGATTATCATATTTCAGAGCATCGTATTTTTAATGATGAAATGGCACTTCAAAGAAAGAAATTGGGTTATGATTTCAAGGTTATTTTGTTAAAGGTTATAGTTTATTCATAAGAGAAATTTCAGTATGAAATGATAACGTAGATCTTTATCAAGTAATTGGTTAAAAAGGGACCTGTGACCAGCCAGCTATTTATTTTTCCTAACACATGACTGATTATTGGGAAACATAAGATGATGACGTGGATCCTTATCAAATGATTGGTTGAGAGCGTACATGTGACCAGCCATTTATTTTGCCTAACACATAATTTTGATAATGACCGGTCATTATCAAATGGTAATGACCGGTCATTAGTAAGATCATGTTATAAGATATCATTTTATAAAAAAAATAAAACATAAATCGTATAAAACAAATAATACACATCATTTTGGTCGGGCATTAGTAAAATTACCCACACTCGGTACCTGCAAAACAGTTGAAACACCCTCGGCTATTGCGTGTTGGACTGTTCCAACGGTACCTTGTGTGGGTAATTCTTCCTAATGCCCTCACTGCTGTGTATTATTTGTATACTAAATGACTAGACAGTAGCATTTTCTAATGACCAACCAGTTGGGAGATAGCTCTATAAGATTTGGCAAATGACTAATGAATGAATTGTCACCATAATATTAAACAAAACATACTTGTCATATATTTAGGAAGTAGTAAAATCTGCCATCCTTGATACCTTCCAAACAGTCCAAAAACCCTTGACAATTGCCTCAGGTCTAGACTGTTCTGTAGATAGTTTTTACTAAACTTACTAACACCCTTAGTGATGTATATTATATTCATAGTAATGTGCACATCATAACCCAGACCAAAGCCGATTTTATTTTAAAAATTGTCATACTCAATCCAAAGGTTCCTTGTGTGGATGATTATTACCAATGCCTTCAGTTATTTTATATGTGTAATGATGTGCACATCATGATTCTGGTTGAATACAAATCTTTTATATCTTCACTATTGTCACTTAGATCAGATAAACCGAGGGTGCTGTATGTTGTTCCTAATGGGGATAATCCAACAGGTAGCTGTGTTACTCTTGATCGGAGAAAGAGAATCTATGAACTAGCCAGAAAATATGATCTGCTGATTATGGAAGATGATGCCTACTACTTCTTGCAATTTGGAAAGGTGAGACGGCTTATTGTTAACCCATTGGTCACTACTTTACACCAGGGAGTTTGGGGAGCAGGGGATGATGACGATGATGATGGGATAGGGGGGAGGAGGAGGAGGAGGAGGGAGGAGGAGGAGGAGGAGGAGGAGGAGGAGGAGGAGGAGGAGGAGGAGGAGGAGGAGGAGGAGGAGGAGGAGGAGGAGGAGGAGGAGGAGGAGGAGGAGGAGGAGGAGGAGGAGGAGGAGGAGGAGGAGGAGGAGGAGGAGGAGGAGGAGGAGGAGGAGGAGGAGGAGGAGGAGGAGGAGGAGGAGGAGGAGGAGGAGGAGGAGGAGGAGGAGGAGGGAGGAGGAGGAGGAGGAATAATAATTAGTCCAAGGATAGTGTTGATTGTGATAATGAGTGAAAGTATTGGTGCATTTTTTCACTAAACTTGACGCTAGAGATTTTACCTTCATTTGGAGTGCGATATAGTTTGCGATATTCATGCATCTTTCCAGAAGTAATGTTTGAAGCAATGTTATATATCAGTGAATCAATTGAAAAAACTAACAAAGCAAAGTGTTTTTTGTTTTTAGGTCCCCTTTAATTAGACAATTTTAATTGAAAATTGTAACTGAAAAAGTTACATGGTATGATATTGAATATCATTTTGATTTCTAATCTGCAGTTCTCATAGTATTATCTTATTCTCGTCTCATACAGGAGAAGAGTCCAAGTTTTCTTTCCATGGATGAGGATGGAAGGGTCCTCAGGTTTGATTCTTTTGCCAAAATAATATCTGCAGGGTAAGCTGAAAGAATTGTATATGAGGATTATTTTTTATGCTAAATCATGAAAAAGTATTGTAGACAGCCAGATAATCGAGAAATACAATCACTGTGAATTATTTTACAGGAAAATTGATATTTATGTGCAATTTTAGCACATTTTTCTTTCTGCTAGTGCATCACATACTGTCATATGAAGAAAACAAAGAGTACTCAAAGGTCAAATTTTGCTTTCTAGTTTCAACAGTCCCCATAAAGAGAGTCCAATACTTTTGGAACTACTTCGTCCCAAACAACTCTGATGATTTCAAATATCTTTTTCTTTAAATTTTAAAACAAATGTATTTATTGCATGAAACTAAGAATAAATTGGTGGTACCCATAAATGCACCTGCGCAATATTGAAGAAGAGACAGTAAGAATCAAATATTTGCATCCATAGCATCCTTATGTTTAAAGTAGTAAGCAAAATTGTTCTTTTTATTAATATTGTCTAATAAACAGTATCTTGTGATGATAAATTTAATCTGTCGTAGGATGTTGATGTTTAATAATGAAAGTTTTTTTCCTTTTGGTACGACAGCCTTCGTGTTGGTGTATGTACCGGTCCCCAGGCAGTGGTAACACGCATCATCATGCATATGCAGGCTTCTGTCCTTCACACAAGTGTACTCTCTCAAGTAAGGCAGAAACAAGAGTGTTCTTAGATTATTATCATTTTTTACTCATGATGGTTTATTATGAATGTACTAAATATTTATCATTTATTATATAGATCAATCAGTGCTGCTTTAAATATACATTTTATTTTTGCCTTCATGAAGATTTTGAAACTAGATACATGTGATGGCTGAAAGATAGCGTCAAGAATAAAGTACATTCTTATGAGCATGGATCATTACAGTTTATTGTACACAGTACGAGTGGCATTCATGCAATTGTCAGGAGGTTATTAACTGCAAGATCATAGATGTTCAAGTAACTTTGGGAAATTTGGGGAGGTATTGATATCAGAAACATTGGAAAAGCAATCAGTTGTACTTTTGATAATTTGAAATACTAATAGTATATTAAAATTCAAGTTATTCTTATTGTTGAGTGCTATGAGATTCAGATGGCATTGTACTGTCCACTTAAGGATAAATTATGAAAACGCTCAGTGCCTCAGTCATATGTTCTTATCAACGATTGTCTTGTTGATACTGTGCATGAAATCCCAAACATGCACAGCAAAAATGAAATGTTCAAGGAAACGAATCGCTCAAAACCTTTTTGGTGATTGGTTTATTGAAACTGTTTTATCAAACTCTATTATTCTGAAGATGCATTCTCTCTCTTCTGTCGGTACACTAGCTCACCTTGTACAAATTGCTCAACCACTGGGGTATTGATGGACTCTTGAACCATGCGGAGAAGGTAGCTGCCTTCTACCAACAGAAAAGAGATGTCCTACTTGCTGCTATGGACAAACACTTAACAGGTCTGTCAAGTATGACATCACAATAGAGCATCTCAAATGACAAAGTCAGTGATTTTGAAAGGCCAAGGAAAACAAGAGAACCCATGTTGTATTTAATGCTTCGATCATTTTTAATCAGTGTGAAATATTCAACTTGTAATGGAAAGATCTCTGTATGTTGCGAATTCATCCCAATAGTTTAAACATATTTGTGGCTTACACCCAGTAAATTAGATCGATTGATCGATCTGTAATTGAAAAACAAGTCAGAAAACAAAATATTGGAACCAGCGGGATTTGTAAGTAAGCCACAAATATGTTTTAACTATTGAAATTTCTCCCAGGAAGCATTACATTTTATATGAATTCATGTCTGTTGCAATACTGGTACTTAATGTCATCTGTTGAATAGAATATTTCCTAAACATGCATATTAATTTGATATAAGTTGGTAAGATGCACTCAAATGCATAGCCAATATTCATTTTAATAAAAATTGACACTCTTTTGCTGCTGCATTATGTACATTTTAAGTTTCATTTTAGTGACATTAAATTGTTGCAGGTGAACCTGATTCATTCAGACCATTTAAAGAGAAGGTTAAGTTCTGGGAAGAGGTGAAAAATAATTTGTGAGTGTTATCATTGTTATTATGCAAGTGTGGAAGAACATCAGATAAAACATGTTCCCTGAAAAGCATGGCTCTTCAAATGCCTACATATTCTAAATATGGCATGTAACATCGTAAAAATCGGGACAGATTTTTACGCCACATGCTTGTGTAGTCCCATATACATCTTTCTTTGTACAGTGCTTGTAACTTTACCAAGACTTGGCCAGATTCCAGAACCTTGCAATACTTACAAATACTTATATTCTAGATGATCAACCTTTTTTGATCGATTCCACACCATTTCTTTCACAATGCAATCGCATGACCAGAACTCAACTTCATCTTTAAAATTTCTCAAGAATGGGTTCAAAAATGATTTGTAATGATTGCTTATAGGTCTTGCCAAGTGGAATGTTCCTAATGGTGGTATGTTTATATGGATTGAACTGACTGGTGTTGAGGATTCCTATGAACTCATCACCAAGAAGGCCATGGAGAAAGAAGTCCTGTTTGTACCTGGTATAGCGTTCTACCCGGACAAGACCAAACCGTCACCATTCATCAGAGCCTGTTACTCTGTCTGCTCCGACGAAAATTTGGAAGAGGTATTTAATAGGAACCATTTGCTCCCATGCCATTGTAGTCCCTCTCTTAGATGTGTTTCACAAAACTTGTCATCAGTGACAAATGACAGCTTTTTTTATAAGCTACTGAAATCTTTGCTTCTGATCGGTTATGATTAGATTTGTCACTGATTTTTGTCATTTGTCATTGAAAAGAGGCTTTGTGAAACACCATCCAGGACTATAGATGTTAAGGTACAGGGCTGAATCCCAGCCACAGCACTAATAAGCTCCTTTGGCAAGCCATTAATCCGTTTTTGCCACCCTTGATCCAGGAGAGGTGAATCGGTACTGGTATTAAGAAGAATCCTCTGAATGCTTCAGCACCTTATCAGGGCAGTTAGGTTAGAGCCAGGTAACAATCCAAAGCTTTTTGGAAGCTCAGTATGTGATATGTTACTCTGTGGTTAAGTTCGGCCTTTGTTGATAGGGAGGAAACATAAAGCTAAATTAAACTAATTCTGCACTCAAGAGTACCTTTAGGGATATTTCTGGGCTATAACAATTTTTTATTTATTTTATCTACCATAATTGATCGTTCTACTTTCCTTTATCATATATTTCTTTGTCTTTTTTACCCCCTTCCTCCTAGGGTATACAAAGACTAGCTGAGCTGCTGAAAGAGGAGCAGAAGAACAAGCAGAACATTGGGATTTCAATTTGATTTACTTGTCTCTCTTGTGTTGAAACTTAAAGAGTATCCATACAGTCTGATGAGAGCCTGAAGGGCATTGCTTTGTGACAATGTGAGATTGCTTTTGTGACAAAATCAAATATTTAGAGTGATTTTTTTTTTTTTAAAGAATCAGACATGTGCTACATAGCGCCCCATAGAATTGAGATACCTCAGGTTTTATTGCCATTCTATTTAAAACATGGAACCAAAGAGATGATTGGTACTACAACATAGGAAAAATGAAAGTTATAAGTAAGCATTTTTTCACAAGGAGATGTGTCTATTTTTGTTGATTATTATTGTCTATTTGTATATTAATAACAACAAAGGTGTGTGTATTTCGTTGTCATAGAAGTATAACATGTTAGAAATATCCATCGTGGAAAAAGAGATATTTATCAAAAAATAGATTGGGGTCGGGTCAAATTTATCATGTACCATAGCAATAACCATCTACCTACATGTATAAATAACTAATTCCTTAAAGATGAAGTTGAGTTCTGGTCATGCGATTGCATTTTAAAAGGAACGGTGTGAAATCGACCAGAAAAGGTTGATCATCTAGCATATAAGAATTTGTGTGTATTGCAAGGTTCTGGAATCATCAAAATGATAAGAAATTTGGCCAAGTTTGGTAAAGTGACAAACATTGTACACAGAAAGATGTATATGGGACTACACGAACACGTGGCGTAAAAATCCTACCCCCCCCCCCCCCCCGAGTTTTACGATGTTACATGACATATTTAGAATATGAAGGCTTTTGAAGAGCCATACTTTTCAGCGAACATGTCTTATCTGATGTTCTTCCACACTGGTATAATAAGAATGATTACGCTCACAAATTTTTTTTCACCTCTTCCCAGAACTCAACCTTCTCTTTAAAGGTAAAGACCAGTATTGGAAACGCCCCAATTTCAAAAAATGAAATGGAAGCTCTTATTACCAATCATGTGAAAGAATATGTTTTGAATATTACATGACGATAACAATTTTGACGGGAAACCACCTACTAATTGATATATTTGGTAAATTAGTATATCTATATACTGTGGAGAGATACAAATGCACGTGTCGTGCAAGTGTGTGTAGTCCCATATACATCTTTCTGTGTACAGTGCTTCTTACTTTATGAAGACTTGGCCAAATTTCTTATAATTTTGATGATTCCAGAACCTTGCAGTACATCTATGCTAGATGATCAACCTTTTCTGATCGATTTCACAACGTTTCTTTCACTATGCAATTGCAGGACCATAACTGGTCTTTAGCTTTAAAGGTAATGCAAAGTTTCGGGAAATTTTGAAAATTGGATTGTTAGTGATTTTTTTAAATGTTGATATATTTGGATGCCCTGTGGATGTATTATAAGCACTGGAAAATCTAGCCCCTAAAACACTTCTGCTTTCAAAAAATTGAATAATCAAAAATTTACCAGTGCTCCCGGTTCATTACTTTGGACTCGATTTCAACTGCGACAACGATCATTGAATATTGTAGGATCGCAGAGGCTTCTAATATGTTCATTTGAACCAAATTCATGACCCCTTACCAAAACTTTGTAATACCTTTAACAATGTCTACATTTAAATATGTGTACATTAGAAGAACAATTCTGAGCCCCATCATATTAAAGAGTTATAATTGACATCAATTGTAACTATGCACATAAGAGAGAGGACTTGTGATTGATTTGGATCAATCACAACTCTTTATAAGATGGGGCTCTGAAGTTTACTTTGTATAAAGTACTATATATATCTAAAGCTAGTTTTAACATTTACTTCTGTATACCATATTCAGCTACATTTATCAAATTCAACTAGATTAAAATTCATGCAGCTAACTTTTATCAGGCAACAAGAATTTCAATGAAATAGTATTCATGTTTATTCATCATGTTTTATAAAATGTTTATTTAATATTCTTTATTGAATGCATTATTTTACATATATTAAAATGGCTTCTTATGTGGTTGATTTATACAGAAATCTTTGTGTGTGTTTAAAAAAACATGGACTGGAAAGTTACAAGCAGAAATATTGTTTGAAATATATATATTGCTTTGAAGTTTCTGTGAAATAGTAATATCAGTATGTATATCAAACCTTCAAAAAGTTTACCAGTGATGGTAAAGGCTAGCAACTAGAAAACATTGTTAGTATTTCTAGAGGAATGCACATTCATATCATGTTTACTGAATCTGCCATTTTATACAAATTGATGTGATGAAAAAAGGTTTGCTAAATTTGTGCAAAAGAAAAAAAAATCCCTATGCAATTGTGAGTAGATATTTTATATTATAAGCAATGAGACAAGTATTGAATAGATAAGAATTGCAAAAGTTTAAAGAGCAATGTTTTTATAGGAATGTCCTCTACTATATGAATAGGGTTTTTTTTTATATAGAGGATTGTCAGAAATTAACAGAGGGGTGAAGGGAGTGTGGATGGCAAGCTTTTAAAGTTGGGAGAAGTCTATGATCAATGTGAAGTTAATAGCTTGATTGCCATGAGGGAGAGGGAAGGGGTTACCACTTTGTCTCTCATGTGCACTAGTGTGAAAATGCTGTAATACGTGGTTTAAAAGGAATTTTGATGGCTCACAGTACAGTTTAAATGGCTCAAGCATCATTATATACAGGTACATGCATGGCCGTTGAATGTGCTTAAATAGTAATTTTACTCTGAGTGTGTTTTTATATCATTTTAAATGATTTTGGAACTGTACACTACATTGGTTTGTGCATGTCATTGTGCACATGCATACTTTATTACTACATCTCATTTCTTTACCGTTTCAGCCTACCTGTTCAGTTGCTCTTGTTCAACTCTAATTATAATTCTTCTTTTTTCTGTTTAAGTCTTTGTTTTATGACTAATATCACTTTTTGTGTTTGCCAACTAATGTGATAACTGTGTCAAGTGCTGTGCTGTGACACCACATGTTATTATTTTGTAAGTTTTCCCCTTAAAGATACATTGTCCTTTTTGCAGCCAAAATCAAATTCTGTAGAACTTTGCAGGAATTATGAATATGTCATGTATGTCCTATTTGTGAAATTTAAACATAAGCAGTGTCCTAATATTCAAATTATGCAAGGATACTTGCTAGACTTCACTGTCAGACACTATTGAGTGACTGACTGGCATATTTTCTTCATTGGTAATAACATACATAAAATGAGCTGTAAAGGGTACATGAATTATCTTTCAAATGCCGTTGGAATTTAACCTTTCCATTTTGGGGGCCTGCAAATGGGACATAGTACCTTTAAATGAATTGTGTTGTATTTTGTGAATGAAATGCCTATCTTGTATAAAGAATTTTCTTTTGATCTTACTGTGTGAGCTCAATATATTAAAGAGGAAGTTGATCCTGACACCGAGTTGGATTAAATATAATCTTTAAAAATGTTAGTGAAAGATGAGAAATTTTTGAAGGTGCAATCTCTTAATCAAACACAAGTTGGCAACAAATTGGGTTTGAACCTGTGTAACAAATATGTATAGGGTTTATGTATAGGTAAATATTATTTCTTGAGAGAACTGAAATGGAACTTTATATGTATAGGGTTTATCTATAGGTAAATATTTTTTCTTGAGAGAACTGGAATGGAACTTTATATGTATAGGGTTTATGTATAGGTAAATATTTTTTCTTGAGAGAACTGAAATGGAACTTTATATGTATAGGGTTTATGTATAGGTAAATATTTTTTCTTGAGAGAACTGAAATGGAACTTTATGGAATTTTGGTTAGGGCAAATCGGAGAGCTTCTCAAAAGGTACACCATGGAATTGCCTATTGGCTTTTGTTCAAACTTTTAAACATTTTTTATCATATTTTCCCTCAAACTTTCGCCAGCCAGTTTCTCATTTTTCTGTTATGAATAAAAAAAACAGTTTAATATATATCAGGATTGACTTCCCCTTTAGTAATGTAAATTGCTTTGAATTGAATCATTCATTACATAGAGAATATATATATTATAATGAAATAATATGCTGAATACATGTACTAACTTTCTGAAATAAAAGCAGTTAGGTACTGTATGTCTTTCTAGAGGTTTAATTATAACAGGGAAAAAAGGAATAAGTTTATTCTGTGAATATATTAAGATACCATATGTATGCTGTTTTATGTTGGTGTTTACCTAGACATTAATACATATAATTTACAAATATCCTCCTCTGTTTCTATTTGTTGTCTCTTCATGGTTTTGATTTGAAGCACCACAGACTTTATGTGGAAATGGAGCAATTCACATGCTGGTAGTCCTGTATGTGTATTATTAGTCCATGTGATTTACTGCTCGTGTCATATCGTTCAGGGTATGTTTGTATGGATGGCATTGGGTACAAACTAAATGTCTACTCATAAGTTGCATGATACACTCTGTTTTCCTTGAACCCTAATTGCATTTTTATCACTATACCGGTAAGTCAAGGTTATCTTTAGTATGAGATCATTTATGTTATATTGTCATGTACCTGGCACATGTTTTGCTTGTATGACCTAGGTCATTTCCACCTCACATATGACAGAACAAGTATTCATTCTCCCCTTGAATATAATTGGATTCTAAAGGGCAACACAATTTGATTTAGGAGCAAGAATACCAAACGCAATGAGGTAATTAAAAAGGAGATGGCTTTTCATCATTATAAGAGGAAATTTTCAAAGACAGACGGTGAAAAGCATTAAATTGAAATGCAATATCCATGGGGGCTGGTTTAAAATATGAAACGGGCAAGGAAGAGTGTTTTCTTATTCTTTCCTTTGCTCGATATATCGTACATTCTTCCTATGACCACAGCTAACTGTTTTTTAAAAACTTTTTTACTTTGCAATCTTAATTTGATAACTTAGTCTAAATTTATATAATCATATCATGTGGGATATTTTAGAACTATCTTATGGAAAAAAGAAATAGACGTTTACTCGTGGAATTACATTTCAAAACACACTAATATTATTTATTACATGTACACATTCAATCCTAACATATGTAGTAATTACACTGATCACTCATGAATACAAATGAGAGCCAATAAATATTTGGAATGCTTATAGACAAATTATTCCTGTACATTTAGTAAACCAATTATATTATTTATTTTTTTATCATTTAAAGAAAACTTGCCTGAAGGTGTTTCCAAACAGATGTTTTATGTGTTTCATGAAAGTCTCCAGTATCCTAATAATATCAAAGAGAATATAGCCTTTCTGACAAGTTGTCACCTACTGTCGGGAATTATGTAAGGCGACAGTGCTGAAATGTGGAAGAGTTTGAGAAATCTATTTGCTGTGTCCTATGTCACTTCAACTAACAACACAGTTGAAACAATGTTGTCATATCCCAGGGCTCAATGCTAACAGGCACCTGAGACACATTGACACCAAAAATCTAAGTCGGACCCCTCAAAAGTTCAGGATGTCTACAACATAGAGCTCATGCATATATGCCCCCAAGACTCAAGTCCGGTACCCAATAAAAACAGCTGGTGTAGATATATAATAACCTATCAAATACATTTAAGAAAATCACATTCTGAATAACTACTGTGAAGTTGATCACATTGAGAAGTTCACTTGGTGTACAGTTTGAAGAGAAAAGAGGTGCAAAGTAGTAATACAGTAGCATAATGGTTAAGAAACTATAGACAGTACTTAGCCTTACCTGAAATGTTCATTCTAATTTAAAGAGATAATGAATTATGAATCTCAATATGACAACAGACTAGCTCAACCAGATCAGAAGTTGCTACATTGTACAAGTTTATTACTTTATCCTAACAAATACTGAAATAACAGGATTCATACCATAGTGCTAGTTCGCTCAGTTATTGACATACCATTAATAATAAGAATAATAATAATAGTAATAATAATATTAATAATAATAATAATAATAATAATATTTAATTTTTATATAATAATGCTGTATCAACTATTGATTACCTCAGTAAACATTGAGGTTATCTTAATTGATTATTAACAATTTCAGTAAGAGAAAATAAATACCTAATATCACAGCCTTATGTAGAAATGTGTATTCTGAATGTTCAATTATCAAAGAAGAAAATTAAATCACCAAATCCAAACAAGTGTATTCATGTATACTCTGGAATACAGCATATTTCTTTTGAAATCCATTTACCTATATGCTGAAAATATAACTTTATGTTCAATGTAAAAAAATACATTGTTACACACTATTCTGTTTTTATGTATATAGTAACCAAGTTGTAACATGGTGCATGTGGGACGCTCAATGAATCTATGATGCACATGAATATACTTATATACATGTTCAATAATTCACAAGTACAGTTATACATTAGTATAATTTACATCCAATCTCAGTACTTCAATACATTATACAGGGCTCAACATTAACTTAGGGAAACTCCCCAAAACAAGAAGAGTGGTGCTCTATCTCTCATGGAACATTCTTGAAAATTTAACCCATTGGCAATGAGAACTGGTCGGTTCCTGAATTAAACTTACATAAATGAGAGAATTCAGTATTCAACAGGTTAATAAAGAATGATCATGAATTTGTATACTAAGACCAAATAACTCAAGCCATGGTCTATGGTAAACACATATCATACCACAATCAACTCGTATTGAGTGGGCTAAAAGAGTTCCACTGCCCTTGGACTTGGACCTGTTTATAGTGTTGAGCCCTGCATAAAAGACAACCTTCCATTGAGTATTTACAATATTTACAGGGTTTGTAGAATCATCACTTCATCAATATAAACTTGTTTTCTTCATTATCCTGAGGAATTCCTGCTCGTTGATTTCACCATCACCGTCTCGGTCAGCCTCATCAATCATTTCCTGTAGAATTTGAAGAAAAAGAAGAATATTTGCTTGTACATTGATATAAATATGACACATTTGATCTATAATTTTACACCATTTATCCTATGAATAAAATGGTTACAAATTCAGTAATATATCTTTCCATTATCAACAGTGCCTAATAATTTGATTGCTACACTAAAAATTTCTTATCGCATTAAATTTTGTGACTACATCATTCATAAATATGCACCAACCAATTTTATTGTACTAAATGTTGGCATAATAGTGCATTATTCCCTGAATAATAAAAACAAATTATGCATAAATATAGAGGAAAAGCTGCCTATAAAAGCTTTTTGAAGTTTCCCCTGCACAGTGGTTTCTCATGGAAATGTGTACTTAAAGAGAAAGTCGAGTTCTGGGAAGAGGTGAAAAATAAAGATAAAACATGCTCCCTGAAAAGCATGGCTCTTCAAATGCCTTAATATTCTAAATATGGCATGTAACATCATAAAATTCGGGAATGGATTTTGATGCCACATGTTCGTGTAGCCCCTTATACATTTTTCTGTGTACAGTGCTTGTAACTTTACCAAGACTGGGTCAAATTTCTTATCATTTTGATGATTCCAAAACCTGGCAGTACACTTCAATACCTATTTGCTAGATGATTAACCCTTTTCTGATCGATTCCACACCGTTTCTTTCACAATGCAATTGTATGACCAGAACTCAACTTTATCTTGTTTGAGGAACTTTGGCGAAAAGACCACCTCTCTACAAGATTGCTCCCCCCTTTAATGGTTTTGAGATAGGAATACAGCCTAATAGGCAAGATGGATTACCTGCAATTCTTCATCGGTTAGGTTTTCACCTAGTTCTTTGGCCACCCTCTTGAGATTCTTGAAGGAGATTCTGCCCGTCTCATCATCATCAAAAAGCTTGAATGCTTTTAGGATCTCCTCCTTTGAATCCTTCTCACTCTGAAATTTGAAGAAGAAAGGAAGACGGGAACATGAAAAAATAAAATAAATCTAGACTTATCCATAAATGACACTGAAAAGAGGGAAACACACTTTCATGAAGAGATTGTATGTCAAAGTTTGTGCAATATATTGAAATCAGAGAAACCTTGTTACAAACTCCTTGTGACTACAGAAAATGTCTATGCTTACTTAACTCACCATATTTAGATCATATGGACCAACAACAGAGTTGGTTCTTCCTTCTCCTATTGTAGCATTGAAGTCTCCTTTTGATAAACAACTTTCATGTCTTGTGAGCCTAACTGCTTCATTGCCTTTTCAATCTCTTCTACATTAGCATCATCATGAGCTGATGTTGGTGCATAAACCTCACAATGCCAATATCTAAAGGCTTTCCACTGAGTTGAACCTTTGACAGTACCTGCTGTCTCTTTTTTCTAAAATAACTCCTACTCCTCTTTTATGTTGTGCACCACCTGAATTCAGTATCTAAAAAGTAGATGGAACTTTGACTGCGCACAGTCAAAAATGATGCCTCCGCCATAGAGCGTTTCACACACCAAAACAGAAATAATTTTTTGAATTCAAGTTTGATTGTAATCCATTAACAGGTTCTCAGAAAAGCGTGATTACAAGCTATTTTTCATATACATGTATGACCCTTTTATCTTTGACCTCATGACCCTAACATCTAATCAGTTCATTGGCTTTGCAAGATGGTAATTCGTCCATCGGTTCTAATAATAATGCAATAACAAGCTATTTTTGCATACATAATGAGCACTGTGACCTTTAGCCTCGTGACCCCAAAATCTAATCAATTCATCGGCTCTGCAAGATACATACATGATCTAAGTTTGGCAGGAATTCATCAATCGGTTTTGAGATTAGGCCTAAAAAAAAAAATTGATGACTTGGCGTAACCCGCCCGACCCTATTTTTATCGCCGACCCTACGCTTTTTTATTCTTTTTGATCCGATTGCGATTGCGTAAATATCGATATCGCAGTGGGGAAAACCCGGATGTTTGTTGCTTTCGTTCTGGGCTTTGCCGCGCCGTGTTTGGGCCAGCTCGCGCGCCGAGTGCAGCGGGCAGGTACGCCATAGTACCGCTAGGCGATTGTATCCCCAACATGGCGTCCTATGGCGTTCAGTTCACGGGTAAATTTGGTGCTCACGTTTTATTCAGCACAGTGTGTGTGTCCATATATGTGTGTGTGTGTGCGTGGAGTTATTTGAACATATTGTGGTCTACCCCTCTCATCAGATCATCCCCAAGGTCTGAGGACCTATCTACGCCACTGTATGTATGTATGTGTATGAATAGCTAATTTCATGTATGCAAATATAAGCAACAACAACAAAAAAAAAAAAAAAAAAAAAAAAAAAAAAAAAAAAAAAAAATCGCCCTACCTACCCTAATTTTCAGTGACCCGTTACGCCAAGTCATCAATTTTTTTTTTTAGGCCTAACGCGATCACGAGTATGGGACATCGGTATGTACGTAAATTTACATACGGACAACCTGAAAACATTATGCCTCCGGCTACTACGCAACGGAGGCATAAAAATCATGCTTAGAGCCAATCCATCTGATTTCTGAGAGGCCTAACATGCTGAAGTCCATACATTTCATTTCTTGCTTGATATTTTCTAGTTTACCTTTTTGAAACAATGTCCTTACATTCCATGTGGCCATTCTTTTTGCCTTTTCTGTTAAACTTGACAAATCTGTAGAAAACTTTAACTTGCAGTAATCAACATTTGTATACTTGAAACTGAATCATACATGTAAATACAACCTGCCTATAACAATAATTTTATTCTTTCCTATGAGTGGTCTTTATACATGTAGCAAAACTTTTGATTTAACTATATATTTCTATATATTTGAGGACATACCATCTTTGCAGTCATCAGTTGTAGGAAATCATTGAAGTCAATGGTTCCTGAACCCTCCTTATCAATGTCTTGAATCATCTTCTTAATCTCTTCCTTCTTGGGTTCGAAACCAAGAGCTCTCATGGCAACCTGTTTCAATACAATGGGCGGAAACATGACAAGGTAATGAATGGATCAATCAATCAGTCATCAAAAGTTTGATTACAATAATTTCAAAGCATCGCATAAATTAAGTGAATAGAGATTTAGTTGACTGATGTAAAATATCCTCATGTTTACAGACATGAACATGCTAATCCAATCACAATGATATTTGCATCCTACCAGGTAACCATTAATAATTCATCTAATGACTATTATATTGTATTTCAAATATCTACCGTAATCTAAATCAATTCATGATTATGTTGAGTATTCATCATTGCTATATTTATGATTTTTCAAATCAATATTTCATGTAAATTCAATATAATTCAATTCAATTTAAAATCTGGGTGGAGAGAAACAATGTAGATAAAATGCCTTCCTCAAGAAGATGAGAATGGCTTTCTTACCTTGAGTTCCTTAGCATCGATGGTTCCTGTTCCCTCAGTATCAAAGAGATCAAATGCCTCTTGAATCTCTTGCTTCTGTTCCTCTGTAAGCTCTGGTTTGGGACCAGTCTTCTTCCTCTGACCCCCAGCCAGGGTGGTCTTGGTGTAACGACTTGTCTGTGGATTGAGAAGCATTCAAAATTAATTTTTAAGGAGATGATGTAAAATGAAGCAAAATTAAAAAAAGTATTTCTGTTTGGAATTCATTTTTCCAAAATCATTGAATGCATAACCGTCCATGTGTCATTTTTTCTGTTTCAGTTCCATAAATATGCCTTTCTGCCTTAATTCCTATCTCAAGTTTGCGGGATGCTACAGACTTCTAAAAAAAAAATTCTCTAGATAGTCCAAGAGATGCTCTTTAATCTGTGACAAACTTACATGTAGGGCATTGATGCATGTATATTGTTCTGATACAATTGCAGTTGCCATTTCAATGAACTGGTGTCAGACATGGGCATAAAGGATAGGGAGGGGGGTTTCCGGACACTTAACATAATTTAGCTGCCTCTTTTGCCAATGGATTTTATGAAAAATATGCATCAAACAAATTAATAACAGTGAACCTGATTTCAAATAATCTTGTACATTCATAAGAGAATATAAATTTTTCTTAAATATTCAACCAATCTACATGTACATGTAACAACTCTGGAATTCCTGTGCTCAAAGCTGAGGGAAGACCCATCTCAGACCCTACAGCAAAGACCAGAATCCTAAATGGGCCATTCCATGGGAAGGTGGACATGACACTAAAATTTCAAGTTCATCAAATTGCTAAGAAATTATTCATTATGATTTACACACATGTTGAAGTTACAGAAACAAAAAGAATTACATCAATTGATCAAATATTTTCTGAGATACAGCAACAAACATGAGAAAGATTTTTAGTCATCCAAACTGCTAAAATGTACATACTTAACTAAAATTATATTTTTTTTAATGGAAAAATATTGTTAAGACTTCTTTTAATTTGATTTATACTAAGGCATATTAGGTCTACTTCAGTCCCTCGGAGGAAATTTCTACACCACCACCCAAAAATGTTTCACCATCACACACAAAATATGCACTTGAGCCAAGTAACGCGAGTTACCAAAAATATGATTATTTTTCATTCTGAAAAAAATCAGTAGAGCTAATTTGTTGGCAATCATAATTTTCTAAATTCATTAACCCCTAATCCTGTAAGCAAGATGTTTGCTCAAATAAACATTGTTATTATCTTTTAAAATGCCAACGAAAAGTGTAACGCGAGTTACCGTGTAACGCGAGTTACCACAATGTAACGCGAGTTACCAGCTAAAAACCTAAGTTCCCACCAGCATGAGCAGCTCTTGACCTGTACTTGGGCTAAGGTGTGGTGAACATAATGAGATGTAGTGTTATGCAGACCATGATGCACTGTTTAAGCATAAGAGGGCAGCCTAAATGAGATCAATTAATAGCATACTCAAGGTCATACACAAGGTCAAAGAGCACAAGGCAGATGAGGACGGGCGAATGATGAAAGCCAAGGAGAATGGTACAACTGAGGAGCTCCTAGATCACATCAAGAAAATTCTGCCCCACTTTCTGGAGCACTGCTTCTTCAAAAGAGAACAGGCAGCATCATGTAATGCCCAAAAAGTGAAGGCCATGTCTGAAGATCAAGATAATGAAGTTGCTCTCCTGCAGGTAGACTTTTCAGAGAACTACACGTGTGTTCACCAAGATGAAATTCAGTCAGCCCATTGGCGTCAACGGCAGGTGAGCCTTTTCACTGCAGCCATCTGGAACAAAGGTTTGATGCAGTCTCACATTGTCGCCTCAGACAATCTGACCCACTCCAAAGAAACAATCATGGCATACATGGACAGTTGGACACCCTGCTTGATCCCTTGCCTCATGGAGTCAAACTTGTGTATGTCTGGTCTGATGGTTCGGCATCACAATTCAAGAACAGATTCATATCAGCAGCCATTGATGCCTTACAGAAGAAGCACAACGTACAAGTTCAATGGAATTTCTTCTGTACGTCACATGGGAAAGGGCCAGTGGATGGCATTGGGGGCTCAGTGAAGCGCCATGTGTGGAAAAAGGTGTCCACACATATGTCTGGTGTGGCCGTCCGCGAGTTAACAGATGATGAGATACAGGAGCGAAACCAGATGCTCGACTTAAAATCTGTGTTCGACAGTGCAAGTCCAATAAATGGAATCAGCCACATGCACTTCATGAAGCATGTTAACAATGAAGTTGTCTGCTATCTTCTCTCAACTGATAACCAGTCTTCCAATGATGAGATATCTACAAATGGTGAGCGGCCATACACGTAGGAGATTGGTATGCTGTTGACTATGATGGCATTCTATACCCTGGTGAGGTGGTAGGTGTTGGTGCCAAGGATGATTACAGGGTATCTGTAATGAAGCCAGCTGGGCAAAACTGGAAGTGGCCGACACCCAGGGATATGATCTACTACCCTAAGAAGAACATGGTTCTAAAGATAGAAAAACCAGAAATAGCAAATAACAGGAGCCACTACAGATTCAAAGCAAAGTTTTAGGACATTTCATTTCATTTAATTTCATTGATTTTTTTTATTATGTCCATAAAGGACAATTGTTTATATTATTTACATTCATAATCTTACTTTACAATAATATTCCAAATACAAAACATAATAGACATTACTACAAAACAGTCAATTGTATGTTAGAATAAGGATTCAAATTTCTCCAGAGTGTGTGATTGTTTTAAAAATTGTATTCAATCTCTTCACTGTCATTTTAAAGAACAAATTACCAAAAAAAAGTTGTTTATGAATGTTACAATGCTTTACAAAAGTTGTTGTTTTTTACATTTGTATTTGAATAATTAATGTGTGAAATACAATTTCTATACAAAAAAAAGTTAATTTGAAAAGGAGGATTACTTGTTTGCACTCTTTACCATATACATGTACATGAACTTTAATTTGTGTTTTGCAAACTTGTTAACAGTGTTCACTTTTAATTGAATAACCAAAGAGTTGAAAATTGCATACCTGTACATTGTACATCTTCTGTAAGAGTTGTTGGATACTATACTGTCCTTACTTTATATCGTTTTTGATAACAACATAAGGCAAATCTTAACTATCAAGTACAGTGTGATTCTGGACTTTGTTCATTATGTTATAAAAATTTATATTTGTTCAAATTTAAACATCTTTCAATGAAAATTACAATGTAAATCATCAGGGTTTTTTAAAGTTATGTACGTTTCAATGACACTTGGATTTGTGGGAGTGAAGCTTGCAATTTAAACGTTAGAGGTTTATGAATAAAATTATTGTTCTTGATGTCTTTATTTTACTACATACAATAGTGTGCATCTGTAAAAACACTTAAATCAAGATGCAGTGGCAACAGAATAGTTGTATCCCATCAATATGTGTCAGGCCATTTGAATGGACATAATGTAACGCGAGTTACCAATATATATGATTCCTACACTTTACCTGTTCATTGTTTCTTAATGTTTATATTGTAAAGTTATGAGTCATAACCTACTATCAAGTCAAGGTAGGAAAGGTTTTACAAAGATTGGCTAGTATGAGGAGACTTTGCCAAAAGATGCTCTTACAGGATTGACCATGTCCTTTTTTTGTAACGCGAGTTACCGAAATTCAACGATTCAAGAATCTCAATATATTTGTCCTTTGTTTTTCTTATTTGGTTCATTTAGTTCTTCTATGTCTACCCTACCCATGTTGAAAAAAGCAACTTGTAAATCCTAGCAATTACAATATTATCCTGTTAATGTACCCATTATGTGTAACGCGAGTTACCATGGAATGGCCCAAATGGTTAGTTCAAGAAAGTCTTTACCAACGAAACACCCATTTCTAATCGTTTGCCAGATTCTTCACTGTATGAAGATATGCCTGACTTTGTTTGAAATAAAAGCATTAAGGATAGAGAAGATGCTAAAATAAATCCCTTAAAGCTCAGAAGACTCCCGGTCCAGATGGCATTACAGCACGGGTCTTGAAGACACTGGCTAGTACCATGGCCCCATCCTATGCATGATATTCAGACAATCATACAAGACAGGTGAGGTGCCTGTAGACTCACTGGAGACATGCAAACATGGTACCAATCCACGAGAAAGCCCGTAAGACGGATCCAGGGAATCATTCTGTCAGCTTCTGTCAGATTTGACCAAACAAATTCAACTGCCCAAAACTGGGTGCCTACTTTCTGTTTCATGCCCTAAGAAATATACTGGTTTTTACGTATTCACAAGATGGTAAGGTATGGTCTAGATCAAGAATTTTTATGACCAAATTTATGTACATTGAGTGGAGTATAAAGTTTTCACCAAGTCACAGGAACATTCCTTTCCTAACCAAGCCATAATCATGTTCCGTAAGTAAATTGATATACTGTATAGTACATGTATTTAAAACTTTTTACACAGTCATAGGCACTCTTCACCAAGTCACTGTTATGTACATTTTCTATGTAAAAAGTGGGATTTATTCATGTTTGACTCTACACTGTCCTGTATATTTTTTAATGGAGAATTTTTTTTCTTCTTCCAGTTATTTAAACAGGGATGTCTCTTCATTTAATTGACTGCTGTCTTTGGTCCTTATGGACCACAAAAATATCATGAACAAAATTAATATACAAAATTAACACAACAACAAAATCATAGTGTACAACACAATGAACAAGTACCAAACGGTACAGACTATAGAAAACGGTGTAAGAGCAAAAAGTATTTAATCAATTAACCATTCATGCTTGCTTGGATATCAGAAAAACATTCTTTTCCCTGGCCATCTTATATTTACAAGGTCAAGGGGTGCAAAAACAAACATATGGGTTGGCATTAGCACCCTCCCCTCCAAAATGTGTATACACTGTTACATGCCTTCCACTGTCTTCTAACCTCCTTCGATATCTCTTTCACCCCCCCCCCCCTTCTTCTCTCTCTCTAGATCTCCCTCCCGTTTTCTTCAAATCGTCTAATTTAATCTAGAGCTCTCACACACTCACTTACCCATCACTCTCACACACACACATGCACAAATATATATCCTTGTATCTTATTTATTTTACGATTCTTCCTCGTCTTTCATTCATGTAGTTCATTCCCTTGCCACTTCAGTGATTAAATTTACACAACATTATTTGCTACGAGTATGATTTTACATGTTAAAAACTAAAGATGCAAATCATTGCACATACCAAGTCTAAAAAAGAATTATTGTCTTTTTAATTTTATATCAATCCTGGAGGGGCAAACAGGTTCATCTGTATGCTTCAACATCAAAGTAAGTAAACATCAATCAATCAATGCAACTTTGCAAGAATCTTCACGAGTGACTGAAGTGAAGAGTCTGAAGAAGAAGGCAAAATAATTGCTAGAGCCCACTTTAGAAATTAAGTACTGTGCTTAGTCGACTGCGCCTGCATGTTTCATCACAGCTGAGGAGTTTATGCAGTAGCCCACCAGAAGTCAGAGTCAATTAAACAAGGAGAAGGAATTTAATTTGAGCAAACGACCTAGCTTCCTTTAGATTAGTAACATGTATCTGAACGAATGGGACTGACCTTATAAACATTGCTCTCAAATAAGCTCTTATTCCCGCTATTCCGATAGTAATAACATAATCTGACACACTTTAGGGATTCAAATACTAAAATATATCAATACATACCATATCTAGTGTTAATTTTAAATGAAAGTCGTGTTTTTCTTCAGGACACCTGTCCCACTCAATTCAATATGTTTCCAAACAGAGCTCGTCACCTTCGAAACGCAATCGCGATATCATCGGGCGGCGAATTCCAATCCAGCGAAACGATTGGCTGATTAAACACAGCTAGCTCAACACAGCGAGGGCGCCAGTTCTGTGCCAGAAATTACATTATGCTAAACTTTGCCAAAGTAGAAGGAAAAACAACTTAAAATTTCTCTATATATTATTTTTTAAATGTCAACGAGTTGGTGTGCATTATTCCCCGTCCTCCAATAAACACCTTTTGCTTGAGAAAAAAATAAATGTTTGTGTGTATAATTATGTACAGTAACATAATAATCCTTATCTCTCTTATTGTTCATTCCTCCCTTATGTTTACTGAGGAAAAATATAACAATTCGTCCTTGTTTTCACGAAGTGACGGTAGTGAGAATAATCGTAACGCAAAGTGAATGCAATTTTTTTTCACTACCGTCACTTCGTGAAAACAGCGACGATATTTATCCAAAGTTGTGTGGGGGTGAGACGGGGCTGGAGCAAAGGACAAGTCTGTGGGCTGGAGCAACTTGAACACCACGGAGCAACTTGTCATATATTTCCTCCTTCAAAAAATTTAATGTTCTCCATCATTTAGTAGAGGCAAACCGATAAATGCCTGGAAGTACATCAAATCTATATCTTTACAGTACTTATTTGTTAAAGTCACAATTCTCCCCTGAGCCATTTGAGTCTAAAACTGTATGTGTAACAAAAGTAATCATTCTCGTTCCTTCTTCGGCTTAGTCTCTAACAATTATTATTTCTAGTTCCACTTTGTGCACCTTTCAGAATCCATTCATAGATTTCTATTTCTTCAATCTTTTTCTGACAATCTGGGGAACGAGCACATAATTAAATGGATTATTTGAGAAATAAACATAGTAATCTTGATTATCCTTTGAGCGTCAATCTCATTATCCAAATATTCACTGACTTTTTTTTTATCACTTCTCTATATAATTTCGAGTCCCAATGTTATTTCACTACCAGGTCTAAATTGCTAATTTTTTTCTTATAATGTTATCCTTTGTCTTTTCTCTCACTATTTATTTTGATCTACACTAGAGTCCTCTTGGGCCCTTTTCTCTCTCCATCTCACTCTCTGTTTCTCCCATGTGCTTATTCGACCCACTTATACCTTTTCAACTCTCCCCCTTTTCCCCTCTCTCCTCCCTTAAATACTCATTCAACCCGCTTTCCCTCTATAAACTTTCAATTTTTTCTTTTTCTCGTTATGTTAATGCTCAAATCTTAAGTGTGTTCTTCTTTTTGTTTACCATCATCTAATTTCTTACATGGTCTACCTCGCCAAAAGGCATGTAGGGCATTTTAGATGTGCTTAATAATTTCTATTGTAGAACACAATTTCATATACGCCCAATATTTTTGTTATGTATTCATTGTTTTATGCTATTTGGAATTTCTGTACCACCAGATTGATATATATCTATTATATTTTTTAACCATGTTTTACAAATACAAATACAAATTTAAATGAAATCAATTAACTCGGCAAAGCTACATTTCCCCCTTTCACAGGGTTCTTTATTTTCAAAACAAATTCCATCAATGACAGTATATCCATACATTTCTACAAATAACTAAAGAAATAATTTTCATACATAATGGTTTAAAAACAGATAACAATCATCACGACCGAAAACTTTGTGGCAGATAAAAAACAAACATATTTTATGACAAAATTAGTTGTTTAAATATATGAGAATTTTTTTTTTCTAAAGTGAAAGGCCATTTCTTTTTCAATTTATTCTCTTTAAAATTTGTTTGGTATATATTTCTCCATTTCATAATAACGTTTGACAGCTCTATCTTCAACTGGCCCAAGCAATTCTAATATTATTTTGCTTTTTTTTATCACCGGACCAGCTATAGCAATCTTACCGAATTGCTCCAATTCCTCCACAAATTGCTAAGAACTTTCATCTCTAAAATCCACAGTGCACTGCAAATTCGTTGTGTAACGACTTTACACCACATTTTGTGGTTCACTCCTTACACAGGGGTTGTGTTAAGTTGTGTACAAAAAAAAATTGACACAACTTTACACTGCAAATTCGTTGTGTAAAGTTGTGTAATTTTTTTTTACCCAACTTAACACAACCCCTGTGTAAGGAGTAAACCACCGGATGTTGTGTAAAGTCGTTACACAACGAATTTGCAGTGTTTTATGGTATCATAATTATCTTTGTATAAAATATACAGGCAACATTCATACTTCAAGTTCAATTCCCTTTACTTTTATTTTCTCAAAATATAGCCCCTTTGATTTTGTTAGTATTCCCTTACCGGTCTGCTATAATTTATACAGCTAAAATGAATAACATTGCTGATAGATCTAATCTCTGACGGATTCTTTACTGCCTAAAATTAATATTTGAAAATTTGGTTACGAACAGAATACTAGTGCGATTTGTCAAAATTCTAGAAGTATCACTATGTAGGGTATAGCCAGATCGAAGAGGGGGAAGGGTTAGCCCAAACTTTGCATAAATTATGCTGATGCTTCGACAGATTGATCAGGAATAGGCTTAGTTTTTCTACAGATGCTTATTTTAACAACAAAAATATATTAACATCACCCCCCCCCCCCTCTTTGGGTCACTCAATGCCCCGGTGTACAGAGCCCCACCCCCGCTCTGTACCGTGATGGACTACCTTCGGTTAATCGATTATTCCATCTCCGTTTATTATGTTTAGGAATTTCCATAGAAACCTATCAATATTCATGAAAGATTAATAAATTAATCATAATTTAATTATTTCAATAAGTAAACAGTGCATGTGATTTGATTTTGTTTTCAATAATTTGCAAATGCGTTTCGTTTTAATTTTGCTCCATAGTTTGTTGTAATATTGTTTTTGAGTGCAATAAACATTTACATTTAGTGGCATATTGAGCATAGAATGTAGCCGGCGTAAGCCTCCCCCTTTTCTCTTTTGAAGCCACCCTTCGAAATGAAATTGAATGTGCACTCTTAACTCTTTCATGCTTTTATTACAATATTCATCAATATTCTCATCAGTCACTGTGTCTCCCGATCCTTAATGAGATATATTATTTACAAAAATAGTATGATTATTTACAAATACTTACCTAGATACTGTGGACTAATTTGAAAAAGATGTCAAACTATTTAATTTTCTTATTAATATTCAAATGGATGAAATTGCAGCAGTTCGATTTCAAATCATATCCTTCTAATCACAGCCTACATACAATTTTGATTTTGACGTAGGCGTGAAAGTGGTCTAATTGCTAATCAAAATGTCTAGAATCTCAGAAAAACCCATCGCTGAAAATTTTGAGGAAAAGTTATAAACATTGAGTATAGGTAATATTAATTACGTTCGTTATTCGATGGCATTGATGGTATGGATTCCTATTTATATCGCACGGGAAAAATAATTCCAACTCTTCATCACTATATTATTCATGATATGGCTCGAGTTCCCATAACGCCTTTTTCTAGTACTTAATGAAATAAACCATTTTGCCTGTTTTGCTTGTTTGTTCATTGATTTTGCTTTCAACAGTTTGATCTAGTTATTATTGTTGAAGTATAGACCTATAGCTAGATCATCTAGAAAGTTATCTTTGAATAGAACTGACACATTTTCAGCAATAAAAGCTAATTTTGTGTCGATAATGAAATAGAAAAATAGAGTTTGACATATTTTTGAAAACAGTATCTGTCTACATTACCCTCTCCAGCTCGTCAACGACATCTTCGACGCTAGGACGATTGATGAAAGAGTTTTGACGACACAGATTACCGATGGCTGTGAGGTCGGCATTGTTAGATGCTACTCCCATCATCGTCAACAATCGTCCAAGCTGGAAGACGTCACTCGAGATCGAGGTGTTCTGATCATCGAGTGCGCACTCGGGGGCGATGTGGACATAGAGCGCCTGTCGATTTAAAAAAGATTTGAAGAGTCGACCTCTGTTAATCTAAGATAAATAATTGATTGTCAACGTATTTCGCTATAAATTACAGATGTCAAGTTTGGGGCAGAGAAGAAAACTGACAAAATAATGTCCAATATATTTTTTATTTATTTGTTTGCACGCTTGTTTGTTAGCTGTTTTAACGTTTATTTGTTTGTTTGTTCGTTTGTTAGTGTCTTTATTTCGACTTTAAGAGATTAGAAAAAATAGCAACAACAAAAAAGACTTTTCGTCAGATTTTCGTGCCCCAAATCGAAGAGCACAATTTCAATAACGTAAATAACGAGAAATCCATCGCACATACCCCATTGCGGTATTTCTCCTTGTCTTCGTCTGAGAAGCTGAAGGAAAAAGGGGAGGCCCGAGGACAGACGAGACCGAAGTCTACGATGACTGCCTGCCATTCACCAGTCTCGGTCTTTCGCATCAGGCAGTTGTCCTCTTTCAAGTCATTCATGAGATAGCCCATCTCATGAAGGCGACCAAGAGCCTTGGCAGTGTCCAGAGACAGTCGCATACTGAAATTATTCAAGAGAAAGAAAAGAAAGGCGTTCGAAAAGGAACTTGATTATAGACTTGTTTTATTAGCGTTATTTCTATCTTGACTAAGACTATATCATGAAGATGAATGCGTAAATATTCATAATTGAATGACACACGCCCTTAAGACTAAAACAACAACAACAACATGCTTACAAATCATGCTGACTGAGATTTAACTCTCTGATGTCTCGGCTCAGTGTAAAGGACTCCCCCGTGGTTGGATCACCAATAAACTCCATAGCAAGACCGATGGTACTTGAGTTGATCTCCAGACAACCAAGGAATCCTGGAAAGCATTCATCTCTGCCAAAAATGTCAAGGCAATTAGCTTCCGCCTGGATGTCTTTAACCTGATAAATAAAGTTATTTAAGACCCGATATGATTATGTTGTAAACATTCAAATCAAAATTATGACTAATATTCTAGTTATGCTAAATCTTTCAATGCTATAAGATATTATAAACCTGCAGGAACTATATTTCACTCTCCTGTTTTTGATGATAACTGTTGTTTTTGCTTAGAAAAGAAAACAAATCGACCTACCTTCTTTGTCATTTCTTGAAAGTTATCTGGAAGATCAATGGTCTTGACTGCTATGGGCATATCGGTGACCCGATGACGGTACAGATAGACCGTTCCGTTCACCCCACTACCCAAGATGATGTCTCCACCTCCTGGATGGAATGACTTGAGGTCTGTCATCCCACCCCAGAGGTAGGAAGAAGCTAAGGCAGCAGCTCTGCTCGAAGTCCTTGTGGCTTCACCAATGGTACCGCTCACTGATGGAGATCTAAACAGAATGGCAACAAACAAAACAGTGTTTATTTTCTTTATTTACAGTGTAATATTTCAAAATGTTAAGATGATATGCATGGAATTGATTCGAGAGTCTTACCGTGAGGGTTGGTGTGTTGTATCAACAGAAGCTTGAGCAGATATAGGAACTATCGATGGAGTTCCGTTGACTGCTGCTCCTAAACCACTAACTCTTGGGGTTCTGAAGGAAAAAATTAAAATCATTCTTTGTAACTCGATGATATTTGAAAACTTAGTATTATGATTTATTGATTGACCTCTATAGCAAACATGAATACAAACAGCTTTAAAATCATTTCTATTTCGCAGACATTCTTCTTCTTTTTATCGTAAAAAAAGAAGACAAATTTGTCCTTGTTTGTTTATTTTGTGATTTGGTTTACAAATTCTTTTGTTCGGGGTTGACTTATTTTCTTTTTTATTTCTAATTTTCAAAAGCATTGTTATGAAGGCATATATGGGGATTCATTGTATATCAGTATCTCGTTTTGTTAAAGTAATATTGTTATTTGGGTTTTTCTTACACAGGGAGAGAGTCGATGGGTGCAGTGTCAGGTGTAGTTGGAGGGAAGGGGACTGTTCCTGGTGTTGATGGAACGTATGGTGCTGTCTCTGGTGTAGCAGGGGAGTTAGGTGCTACTCTATTATCTATTGGTGCTGTCTCGGGTGTTTGGGGGTAACCCTCGAAGCAACTGGTACGATACAAAAAGGGTTCTCAATCTAATCATCCTTTCTAAGGTTTAACGGGAGATTCTATTTTTTATACGACAGAAAATGTAATTTACTAGAGATGATGTTCCCCGCAAAGTAAGGATATACTAATGTTATCAGTTCTTACAACTTCTTTATCTTTTTTTCGGTCTTCCTTTATAATTCGTTTCTTTATTTATTCATTAATTCATTCATTTTTATTTATTTATTCTATGTGTTTATCTAATTATTTATTCATTCATTCATTAATTTTGTATTTATTTATTTATTTATTTATTTTTTTTTTTGGGGGGGGGGGGCATGAAGTCATAATACCAATGTTTTTGTTTTACATAATAAGCAAGTCAACATCTTATTTTTAAAGGCCTAAGCCTACATTTCACTCTAATCTTACCAAGATATACGAGTAGTCTGGTCAGAGGCAGGTGTACAGATGGAGGGCTGCCATGTCAGATCCTGAAAAGACACGAAAAGTAGTTTAATCTTTAAACACTTTGATTTAAAGTTGATCATCAATGACTTTTCTTTAGGTAAGCAAGCCATCATTTTCGCTCTCATATTTCATCATTAAAATGGGAAGAATAATGTACCTGGAGATTCTCGCGAGCAGTGTCTCTCTGACGTCTGGTTTCAGCCAGCTCTAACTCCAGGACCTGGATCTTCATGGTGGAGTCCAGATATTTGTCCTCTATCACCTTGGCCCTTTTCTCTGCTACCTTCCTTCTCTCCTCCGATCGACTCTGTTACCAGACAGCTGACGTTCTTCATGATATCCCCACAGTCTCCACTAGCCCCAACACCAAGCTGGGATGCCATGCTCTGCCAATGATAAAGGAAAAACATAACATAAACAAATTTTGAACAAATTATTCTATTTTACGTTTACAATTAATTACAATTAATTGATTAATTACAATTAATTACAATTAATTGATTAATTACAATTAATGATAATGATCTTCCGTTGAATTAAATGAATTTTTAACGATTAATTTGCTTACAACTTTTTTTATGAGGTCTATTATCATTCGATAAAATCGATTTCTATGTTGTGTCAATGCCTTTATGTTAAAAGATGCTGGCTTACGACAAGCTTTTGATGGAGTTGTTCTTTCTCCAATGAGTTCTGCATGGATTGCAGAAGCAGCTTGCCAATGAGATGATGGACAGCTGATGGAGGTGAAGGAAAAGATGGAGAGAATATCGTGTCTTGGGAAGACCAGCACAGCTTCTGTTTACAAGAAGAAACAAAGTCAACAGCTTTGCTTCATTTCAAATGACGACTTAAAACAAAGAAAATAAATCTTTGTCTTAACGTTGAATATATAGCTCTGTAGCCTTATAGACTTATGTGCCTTTTCTTCAGTTTATACTATTCTTCTTCCTCAAAAATGTCTTATTAAGCTTTAGCTTATTTATCATGCTGTAGAACTTTTCCCCCTTCATATCTCTTTTGTAGTATAACTATATACATCGGCTTAAAACATTTGATTTTCATCAGTTTTGTAATTTTAATTGCTTAATAATAATTATTTGAGTAATGTTTGTTATGTTCTTGCTTACATCCAGGGTGTTAGTCATCGGTGGTTTGATAGCAACAGGAGAAGCTGAGGCGATACAGGGTAAAGGTCTTCCCAGGACGTAGGGGTGTGGAGAACGAATACGTCCAATACAATACATATTCAGAGCTAGAATCTAGATACTATGATCTAGCAGAAAGAAAGAGGGGAAAAAGAATGATAAAAAGGAAATGATATAAAATGTTGAAGCTGTGGAAGAAAGATACCATTACCATGCATTACAGTACCCATACAAATACTTGTAATGTATGTGTATGTGAAAGACCAAAAAACGGCATAAAACACCCTCCATCCAGCAGGCGGAGGGCGAAGAGCCATCCAGCAGGCGGAGGGCGAAGAGTTGTCCACAAAAAAAGAATATAATATAATACTAATATAATACTAACCTGGATGTTCAAAAAGAAGGCAATATAGAGTCGCAAAATAGTCGAAAATCGCCAAAAATTTGACTGAGATAACTCAAAATCGCAAGGTGTAAGAGAATATGGTTTGTTTACATTATTATTCTACTAGGGCGTGGTCACTAAGGTGGAGACGCGCTTCTTATTACGCAAGCGCGCCTGGGTGAGCTCATCCTCTCATGAAGTAAAATCGTTAGCAGAGGAAAAGCTGCTTTTAATTGATTGATTGATTTTTATTCGACAAGCTTCCAACATACAACAATATACAATAATAACAGATCAAAAATAAGTCAGCTTGAACAGGATAACCCACGAAAGCTCGAGAGCTTATTTCCAGTGGGGTCCCTTACAGACATGTATAAAATTAATAAGTTAAAATAGTAATATTTACAGACAGATAAGAAAATTAAAAGAACTACTTATTAAAGATAATAATAATAATAACAACATTAAACTGATGATAGAAATAATATTAAGTACAAGAAGAAAAAGAAGAAGGAGAAGAAGAAAAAGAGGAGAAGGAAGGAGAGGAAAATAATGATGAATTTGTAGAATTTCTATAACGTACGAAAACATAAGTATATACAACATGAAAAAGTATGAGCCGACAGAAGAATAAAAATTTCAATCATATAACATGTCATTCACTTCTCTTCTCTGACTGTCAAGTATTAGGTATTCCTTTAATTTCCTCTTAAAATGATCATAGTTTCCTATTTCTTTTACACCATTGGGAAGGGAATTCCAATGTTTTATGGCATTGTAATAAAACGAATTTCCAATACTACCTACTCTTTCAGGTAAGTTAAAGTTGAATCGTCTGTTTCTTGTATTATAATCATGTACGTCAGTAACAAGATCGAAGTTGGATCGAATATAATGATTCGACCTAGTATGATATATTTTATGCACATGATGCAATACGAGTTGTTTTGATCTTTGGTCGACTTCAAGAAAACCAGCTTTAGAAAGTTCGCTGTAGCCAACATGAGTTCTTGGACCAGAACAGTTGATAAATCTCACCATTTTGTTCTGTATAATCTTCAACTTCTTTTGATCTGACTTGTTTATGTTACTATACCATGCAGGGTTAGCATAGTCAAATAAACATTGAATAAGAGCAAAACAGAGTGTACGTCTTGCTTTTAAATCCATACAACTTTGATATCTGTACAAAAATTTCAGACGAAATTTCAATTTCAAAATTTTATGTCTTTTCGTACTTTAAAAAAAATGAAGTGCGGCAAATGCAATGCTTTTTTTTTCTTAGATAATTTTATACTACCATTAAACAGGTGGTCATAAAGTTCAAAGTTTCTTGCGACTTTTTACGCTCCATAGTTTATTACAGATTCTTTACCCTCATCCCACTGTTTTTTCAGTGATCCACGCCCGAAAATTGCGCAGAGATGGACGCGCACAGCTAGCCTTGAATGTATCCAGGGCATGACATCATTAAAATGTTACTTCATCTGACCAATCATGAAGCTTGTTTCATGTGATATCCGTTACCTTTTTGTATACCAAATGTTGTTGCATGTCTTCTATCCCATTTTAAGTTACTTTTCCCTCTTAAATTCATCTGAAATTAAACTTGCAGACAATATGGCAAAAAGTTGATGGCCCGGCCTCTCACAACGAACCGGTAATAAACATTGTCCAATCACAGTGTGGCTCTCATGCATCGCAGGTAGTTGCTATGTAACTTTAAACCAATTACGTTTCGTTTCTTTTATGACGTATGTCGTCTGAAAATGCCTCGTTCGTTCGTTCTAGTCTCCTTAGATGAAGATTAATGTGTCTTGAGATTTTCGGAGTACTTGCTACAACCGGCCGTGTCAGACACGTTGCCCCGGGGTGCGAGATAGGACTCTTGTAGCGTACCCCCATTTAGCCCCCTATTTAGCCTGATGCTTATAATTAAGACAATGGAAGTGTTTAACATTACTACTGCAGAATATACCTTATCATCTGTTTATACAAACCATGGGTGTCGATCCATGGGGATGGGGGGGGGGGATATATCCCCCCAACATTTCAGGTGGGGGGGGGGTGGCCTGTACAATCATCCCCCCAATAATTCACCCTCAAAACAAAAAATTAAGAGAAAAATTTATGATGAGAGCCCGATGAGAGTAGTTAATGGTTATTACTCACAAGATGACCGTCAATATACACATTTTGTATCTCGTTTCATAATACATACTTAATATACGAGGTAATTGAGACAACCGTATATGAGACAAGAATAAATTGAATTCTCGCTCATACGGCTTCATCAGGAATTGATGAATTCATTCAATTTGTTCAATCAACAGCATCATAGAAATGCAGTGCGCCAAATGCAAAGACACATGCAGCGTTAAAAAGCAACGAGCTTAATGTAAAGCGCGAAGCGCAAAAGTAGCAATCTGCAACATCAGATAATCCTGGATAATGTACACATAGATGAACTCTGTGACAAATTCGTGATGAGATCGGAGACAAGGAGAAATATTTTCGGACATTAGTATGACGTATAAGATAGTTCACAAGTTGTTATGTTGTTTCCGTTCACCCTTTTAAAAATTCACGTTATTGTATCTTTATTTTGATTTTTTTTACTCATTTTATTTCCTGATATTTCCTAATTTTTTTTTCATTTTTGGAGAACGAATATTATGTCACAACTTATTTTTGTTTTATTGAAAAGCTGATGAAGGCCTACAGTATGTAACTGGCGTATTTCATACAAGTGATTTATAAATGTTCGTGATATCACATGATTTTCAACAAATTCGCGTTTCTCCATTTCTGTTGCAAACTGACCATTCCCAAATAGCCAGGAAGAGCATTATGTCTGTATAGTCACTAATGGGCCCAATTAGTGGCCGTTAACACTAACAGTAGTATACAATTCCTTTCCAGAAGCTATTGCGACAAGCACTGCCGGGAGATAACATGCTATCCACCATTCAGGCTGTGCATGCAAAGATTTGCAAACGAACGTTCCATACGTACATCATGTGGGGAAACTGAATTCAGACAAGGATTAATATAGAGAACAGTACAACGAATCGTCTTCTTTCTCTAATAATTTAGTGAAACGGAAAAGCTTCCGCGCTTTGCGCGGAAGGGGGCAACTGAATTCAGACTAGGATTAAGAGTTATAAATGAACGTCATAGTACACGATACAACAAATCATCTTCTTTTTCTTATAATTTAATGAAACTTGAAAGCTTCCGTGCTACGCGCGGGATGGGCGAAAATGATTTTAGACGTGGATTAAGAGTAATAATCGAATGAAACGTCAAAGCTTCCACGCTTCGCGCGGGAGGGCGGGGCGAATTGCACTCAGACAAGGACACGGTACAACGAATCGTCAACCTTCTCTAATAATTTAATGAAACGGTAAAGCTTCCGCGCTTAGCGCTGGATGGGCGAAAATGAATACAGACAAGAATTAAGAGTAATAATTTACTGAAACGTCAAAGCTTCCGCGCTTCGCGCGGGTGGGCGGGGGCGAATTGCACTCAGTCAAGGACACGATACAACGAATCATCTTCTTTCTCTACTTTCTTTTAAAAAAAGAGTGAATTTTCACTCTATTTTCACTTTCTTGGGAGTGACGTCCGTGATCACTTGTTTAGGAGTGAAAATCGATTGATTTTAGAGTGCTCTCTAAGAAGAAAAGAGTGAATGTTCACTCTATTTTCACTACATTTTCACTCTCCAGAGGAGTGACGTCCGTGATCACTCGATTTTTTTTAGAGAGTAATAATTTAATTCAAAGCTTCCGCGTTTCGCGCGGGAGGGGGGAAACTGAATTCAGACAAGGATTAAGAGTCGAGAATGGTACATCGAATCGTCTTCTTTCTTTAATAATCTAATGAAACTTTAGAGCTTCCGCGCTACGCGCGGAGGAAGGGGAGCTTGATTCAAATAAGGATTACGGGTCGAGAATGGTCCAACGAATCGTCTCCTTTCTCTAATAAGTTAATGAAACGTCAAAGCTTCCGCGCTTCGCGGGGGGAGGGGGGAAGCTCCCCCTTCCCTGCACCCAACCACCCAACCCCCTAGCTTTGCGTGCTCACTACCGCCCCCCTAAAATGAAATCCTGGCTACGCCCTTGGGGAGGGGTGCAACCTGCCACACGCTTCTACCTCTTGGTTGCTTTGTTCCATTGCCGAAAATATTTTGGCACCTATCATCCCCCCAACCACGGATACAAATCGACACCCTTGATACAAACCAATCAAAGGTTTGTAGCAGTCATTCAAAAGTGTTGAATTATACATTTTCATCTTCAATAATAAAGGATTAATGAACTTAACAGAGGCACGTTAAATGTCTTTCATGCTTCTCGCTCTATTTCTTTAATAGTCATTCTCCATCCATAATGTCATTATGATTAATATATTTTCCAGTCCATATACGGGATCAAGTTTTGATTTGAGGTTATCTTCACTTTTTAAGTATATTTCTGAAGCGCATTATTTTGCAACGAGTGAAAGAGTAGCAAGTGGCATGAACAATTTTTATACAGTAACATAATGAAGTAATCAAATGAATTTAAAATTATAATGTTTAAGAAGAAATAGATAAATGGCGGTGAAACCAGAAAGAAAAATGATAAACATTAAGTGAAGAAGAACGGTGATGAATAAAACGAGGAAGGTATAGAATAATAATAATAATAATAATATTGGATTCTTATATAGCGCACGTATTATATCGACCTTACAAGGCCCTCAAGGCCCCCCATTATCCGGCTATGCTAGGCTGCCGATTTCGACGCTCACAGCATTTTAAGGAATTCCTTCCTACCGGTACCCTGGGTGGAGAGTGGCAAATGTAGATCAATTTCTTGCCAAAGGACATTAGTGCCGCGGCGGGACTCGAACCGCAGACCTTGTGATCGACAGTCCGGCGACGTATCCACTCATGCACGACACCTCTATATTATTGACTATACTAATTAAAATAAGGCTCTATAACATTCATACGATATACCAGATAATCCGAATAGAAAAAAGGAAGAGAACGCCGAGAAGGAGAAGAATACAAAGAAGAAGAAATAAGAAGAAAAAAAGGAGAAGAAAAAAAAAGGAGAAAATAAGATGAGGAAAAAGGAGAAGAGGAGAAAGGAGAAGAAAAGAAGAAGAAAAAGAAGGATAGGAAGAAGGAAAAAAGGAGAAGAATAAGAAGAGAAAGAAGCCGGATATAACAACATTTAGAAGAAATGCATGTTTAGAAGTATTAAGAGTACGAATATCAGGAATTATATAGAAGAAAAAAATCGTCAGAAGAAAAGAAAAGGAAAATGAATTAACACAAGAGGCGAATCCAAAAAAATGAAGATTACTTCAAGTAAGGAAGAAAGAAAGACTACATTATAAAAAGAGAGAAGAGAGATAGCTCTCACATAGATGAAAAAGTGATTTAGATATCGGATATCATCCCATCCCATATAACCCTTTAATACCCGGACATCACCATGTTAATAAACGCAAAGTCAACCCCTCAATCTTGTCTATCCCATCCCAAACTTGCTTTTATTAGGATTCTTAGTTAGAATCCTTAGCAAAACACGTTTGGGATGAGATGGACGTAATGCGGGGGGGGGGGGGGGTGGAGGTGGGCGTGGAATTTGATTTAATAAAATGACGATGTTGGGATGGGTTAATATTTTGTATGGCTGGGGTATACTGTAGTCCTTTATCGGATGAAATCTCTTCATCAAGGTCAAGAGATACAGCGCACCTTAAGACGCACTGTATCTCTTGACCTGGTTGAAAATATTGAAGCCGAGAAAAGACTACAGTACCACCCCCTTCAATCAAATCTAATCCACCCCAACATCATCATGTTGATAAAGCGAAATCCATCCCATTAATCTTGTCCATCCAAAATTGCTTTTATTATTAGGATTCTTTACAATTACGAAGGGCGCACTGTAAATATTTCATGAGTGTCCTGGTTGAATATGAAACAGCCAAGAACCCCCTCTAAAAAAAAGGGGGGGGGGGAAAATTGAGTTTAAAAGGCTCCATACCGCCCCCGCCCGTTGAGGCCGAAACAAATTAGTGCTCATCCCCCTACCTACCCCCCCCCCCACCCCCCACCCGCTTATTCGGCCGATCGCCCTCCCTCGCCGCTGGTTGGATCCGTCCCTGGTATACCTTGTGTGGGTAATTCTTACTAATGCCCTCACTGCTGTGTATTATTTGTATGCTATAGGCTGATGCCCAGGGGCGTAAATCCGTACCGAGGAGTAGGGGGGGGGGGGATGATCGGAGATAGCCATCACATACTAGCACGAGCACACGCCCACACTAATTTACGCAAGCGCGCGCGATCGCGCACGCACAAACACACAACACACACGCACACACGCACACACACACACACACACACACACACACACACACACACACACCACACCACGCAAACGCACACACGCACACACACAAACGAACAAACAACAAACAATATTAGAGAAAGAAGACGATTCGTTGTACCGTTCTCGAAAATAATCCTTGTCTGAATTCAGTTCCCCCTTCCCTCCCGCGCGAAGCGCGGAAGCTTGTACGTTTCATTAAATCATTAGGGAAAGAAGACGATTCGTTGTACCGTTCTCGACTTTTAATCCTCATCTGAATTCAGTTTTTTCCCTTCCCCCCTCCTGCGCGAAGCGCGGAAGCTTTTACGTTTCATAAAATAATTGGAGAAAGAAGACGATTCGTTGTACCGTTCTCGACTTTTAATCCTCGTCTGAATTCAGTCCCCCCCCCCCCTCCCGCGCGAAGCGCGGAAGCTTTTACGTTTTATTAAATCATTAGGGAAAGAAGACGATTCGTTGACCCGTTCTCGACTTTTAATCCTCATCTGAATTCAGTTTTTCCCTTTCCCCCCTCCTGCGCGAAGCGCGGAAGCTTTTACGTTTCATAAAATCATTGGAGAAAGAAAACGATTCCTTGTACCGTTCTCGACTTTTAATCCTCATCTGAATTCAGTTTTTCCCTTCCCCCCCCCCCTCCTGCGCGAAGCGCGGAAGCTTTTACGTTTCATAAAATCATTGGAGAAAGAAGACGATTCGTTGTACCGTTCTCGACTCTTAATCCTCGTCCGAATTCAGTCCCCCCCCCCTTCCCTCCCGCGCAAAGCGCGGAAGCTTTTACGTTTTATTAAATCATTAGGAAAAGAAGACGATTCGTTGACCCGTTCTCGACTTTTAATCCTCATCTGAATTCAGTTTTTCCCTTTTCCCCCTCCTGCGCGAAGCGCGGAAGCTTTTACGTTTCATAAAATCATTGGAGAAAGAAGACGATTCGTTGTACCGTTCTCGACTTTTAATCCTCATCTGAATTCAGATTTCCCCTCCCCCTCCCGCGTGAAGCGCGAAAGATTTTACGTTTCATTAAATCATTAGAGAAAGAAGATGATTCGTTGTACCGTTCTCGACTTTTAATACTCATCTGAATTCAGTTTTCCCCCCCCCCTCCCGCGCGAAGCGCGGAAGCTTATACGGTTCATTAAATCATTAGAGAAAGAAGATGATTCGTTGTACCGTTCTCGACTTTTAATACTCATCTGAATTCAGTTTTTCCCTCCCCCCCCCCCTCCCGCGCGAAGCGCGGAAGCTTTTACGTTTCATTAAATCATTAGAGAAAGAAGACGATTCGTTGTACCATTCTCGACTCTTAATTTCTTTAAAAAGGGGGTGGGTTTTTTTTCTCTCTCTCTTTGGACTCCTGAGAAATGTAAAAAGGAGGTTATAAAATATCTTGAATATCATAGAAAAATTGATTAAATCCCGGGATCGAATTCCTGAAATTCCTGCTAACTTTGAAAGCTCATTCAGGATTATTTCATTTTGAAAAGTAAAAGCATTGGCCCCCAGTCCCCCTCGATCGACTAGAGCTCACCTGAAATGGGGGGGGGGGGGGGGGTTGTACATTTAGCAGTGTTCCGGATTTTTTTTTTTTTTTTTTTTTTTTGGGGGGGGGGGGGGGGGTCTCCAAGGTAGGAAAAGCCAGCGAAAAGCCGGCGAAAGGGGGGTTCAGAAATGTTGGCAGTCCTGAGATAGGGGGGGGGGGGGGGGTGCTTTTAAAGGGCGGGAACGAGCGTACGCGTAACCTAAATAATACTAAGTGGGGGGAGCCGGGCATCTACTGTACATGATTGCACCTTTTAAGCGCTCGCGCGCTGGCGCACTTTACGTCTGGGCTATAATAATACCTTGCAAAATAACGAAAAATTATTCTAAAGTTTGATGAAGTGCGTGTTCGCGCACGTCGCGCAACTACTCTTAATGATCGTGACATACTATATCCGTGTAGGCCATACATTTATACTTACATTAAAAAAAAAACTCATTTCTAATGTTTTATGCTAAAATTGAAACAATCACATTTTTTTTCTTCTTCTTCTTCTTCTTCTTCTTCTTCTTCTTCTTTTTTTTTTCTCTCTCTTTTTTTTGCAATATCAGGGGGGGGGGATGATTGTACAGGCCACCCCCCCTACTTCAAGCCAGGGGGGATGCAGCCCCCCCCCCCCCATCCCCCGGGGATTTACGCCCCTGATACAGCCCTCCAATGACTGAGCCAACGCTACGCCAGTGGTCATGAACATTTTCTATGGACAATATTATTATTGACCAAGTCACGGAAACTCTTCACTTTAAGTGACGGTCCTATTCATTTTCTATATGGGTCTTATTCTTCCCTAAGATACGGTTACTCTTCACCAAGTCGCTGTCATCTCCATTTGCTCTTGTAAAAGTGGTGTATTTATCATTCACCAAGTCACCCTTTAAAAACGATATGAAAACTGTAATATTATTATTGTTCAGCATGCATGCCACATGAACTCTTCACCAAGTCAGCGTACATTATCTATGAAGAAACTGGAATATTAATTCTTCATCAACACTAGTCACTGTTATGTAATGTTTTTAATATACCGATGCTTTTCTACTGCGTCACTGGTATCTCTATGAATTAAGATGGCTCTAGATTTGCACAAGGTTGGAGGGGTTCTACCACTCACTCAAGGTGGATGCATAAAGGCGTATTGATAAGTTAAATGGCTCTCGGGTCAAGCACCCAATTTGCGCTCAATTATTGAGCAGAGCCATTAAACCAATGGCTCCGAATAGACTTATTTTAAGTAACTATCACTATTTGTTATTTGTTCTTACAAATTATGTATAATATATGTTTTTTGACGGAAAATAAAACCAAACCAAACCAAAGGCTCCAATCTTAAATTCGGCTTTGAAAACTTACGGTAGGCCCTAATAATTACGCTCCGGAAACGTGAGGACAGAGGGCAGATGCCTCCTCCAATGTTTTTAGTTAGCAAAATCGACCCCAAAAGACTCCCTCGCTAGAAGAAAAAAAAAATCGATGTAAGCTTTCTGGTGCTCATGCAAACTTTGCATATACCTTAATTCAAAGTCAAAGTTTCATGCTCGTTCGCTACGCTCTCTTGGATACAAATAGACACAATAGTCTTTAAGGCTTTAAAAAACCAGGAGGAACCGAGAGCATTGAAATGATTGAATTATGACGAAAGTTGGAACGTTTTTTTACCGTACCACTTTTTATGAAAATATTTATTAATTACAGACTGCCAAACTACACCGTTGCCCATACAGTAAGAATTAGGCCTTTCTTTCTTACCACTTTTCATGAAAATAATTATGTTCATATCTTATTATAACTTTACTGATCATTCTGTATTCGTCAAAAAAGTTATAAGAAGATAAAAACTTTATCTATCAAGAATTTACCACATCATCAGCAGAAGAGGTAAGAAAATTATATTACAAATTTATGGGCAACAGAGGTCAGTGCTGAAAACCGAAAAAGAATGACTGAGTGACGTCATTTCTCTGCCCACAATGCATTGTTCATGAGGGCGTTCGCCATTCTTCTAAACGTACGGACGCATACCTTTACACTAAAAATGTATATCACTTTCACAACTATGTCAATCTGCGCTATGGTTATCACACATACAACTTCTGCCTTCCGTATACGCACGCAAATTTAGTAGCGCATCCACGATCTTAAAAACAAAAGGTAGTAGCACGTACGTACGTGACCTAAAATAAAACTCGTTGGAAAAGCTATACCATATACCGACCGCGATCGCTCAGCTGTTTGTTTACTATGACGATTGGCGACAAAAATATATCAATACATTTGACATTACCAATGTTTATTTCAGTTAGATCGTCATTAGTCATTAACTGGAATACTGGAAGAACTCTTTATGTTCGGATGGAGTTGTAGTTACGAAAGTAGGAGCGGTTATTTTGGTGTCTTCTTCGACTTCGTTTACTTGCACAGTGACAGTGCAGAGACAGTTGAATGTTGGTTGACTTGACGTTGTTCGAGCTGAGATTTGAGTGTGATTAATCACCAACTTGATCAAGAAAATATTAATAAAACTATACGTGCAACAGTTCAAAACCCCAAAATGGAATGATCGTTGGACGGGAATTTTCGGGCAGTTGTCCTGTTGAAAGCTAGACTACTGACTAGAGTCTAGGTCTCTCTTCTTCTTCTTTTTTTAGACACAAGTGGCTAAAAATCAGTTGCACAAGAAGAAGTGACTCTCACTTTGAAGACAAAACTTACTTCAAAAGTCAAGATGGGGAGCATGAATAAGAGTGACAGGGTAAGTTGCGACACCTACAGTGACTGACATACCAGTTGTTGTTGTTGTTGTTTGGTATTAGACCTAGATATCTAGACTATCAGCGTTTCTTCTATTTTAGAATATTTACGCCAGTGCAGACGGTCTATCTAATTAAAGGGGAAATCCCCCTGTTTAGTTTCTTGGTTTTGATAAAAACAAAAAAAGCAGAAAATTGAGAGAAACAATAATCTATCTAGTGACTAGACTCTAAGCAAGATCTGAGTGAAAATACAAAAAGTTGTACATTTTTTAAAGTTGTCATCAGTGAACAGGTGGTGCGGATAGGGTGGATTAATTTGTAAATTGGGGGGGGGGGGGGCCATTTTGAATTTGACAGTGTTCGAATGTGAGCGATAGTCTCGGATTTAAGATGATTCCAATCACGCACTGTTCCCATGAAGTAGGAGTTTGTGAATGTGTCTGTTCGTGAGTGGGTTAGTTGAAATTGCCTATTATGCCCTCTTCTACATTGTATCTCTGGTCGTTTTAGGTTGGGTGAAGTCTTGATAGTCTACGTCCAGCTGCAGCTGCCTGTACATCATTTTGTAAGGACAGGAGAGACGGGGTTGTTTGCACCTTTCTTGCAAAGATGGCCAGTCTAGCGAGGAGAGGATGTTAGTGATGCTAGTGTCTCTACCGTAGTTGTTTGTCATGAATCTTGCAGCTTGTTTCTGTACTCTTTCAATGGACTTTATGTTCTTACTTGTGGGGGATCCCAGGCTGCCGGGGCGTAGTCTAGGTGGGGTCTGACTAACATTTTATATAATTTCTCTTTCACATCTGGCTTATTGTGATAGAAATTCCTCCGTTTAAAGGTCAGCTTGAGTACTCTAGAAGCTTTACCAGTTGCAAACTCTGTTTGTTCCAGCGCACAAGAAACAACTTAAGACCTAACACTATTGCCATTAGGGGCACCGTTGAGCTGAGAACAGGCTACCAATCCGATGTCTTGCCATTCACTACCACCCTCTGGAATTGATTTGTCAGGAATGAACGAATCCATCTTTTAGTTTTGTTTCTGACGCCATACAGTAGTTTTCCAACTTGAGGAGTAGACTGGTGAGGCATAACAAGTACTGCCATATCTGTGTTAAGTTAGTTGTATAAGTTCTTGGTGAGACTCATGAGCAGTCAGTATAAGCTGTGTCTTGCATGATCTAGCTTTTCAGAATGCATGCTGGTTTTCAGCGATGATCCTATTTTAGTGAAGTGACGCATTATCTGGCTGTCAATAATATGCTCAAGTAGCTTGCAACAAGTCCCAGTTTCTGAGTGGTGAGTTTGACAGTGCTTGAGTTGGGAAACTTTTTTTTTTTTTTTTTTTTTTTTTGCGGCCGAATATTCAGGTACGAGAAATCGTACCCGAGTAGCTGTCAACCGTGCGGGTACTCGAGCATTCGACTACCCTTCACAGCCTTAATACAGGTCTATAATTTGCTGGGTGTGTGGTGCTACCCTTCTTGTAGATGGGGGTGATGCTCTCCTCCAATCCAATGGGAGGTCACCAGTGTCATGAGACTGTTGGAAGATAAATTGGAGGACAGGAGCAATTTCAATATTTCATTGGCGGCTATCTTTAAAATCTGGTTTGGTATCCGGTCCGTACCGATTGCTTTGGATGTGTTGATTTTTAACAGAAGCTTCTCGATACCTTCAGTGGTGATGTTAAAGTCAGGCATGCTTGGAACTTCACTTGGTGGCAAAGTTGGCATTGTCATACAGTGTAGCCATTTTGTTCACTGATGACAACTTCAAAAATGTATAACTTTTTGGTAAAATATCTTGCAAGCTTCTCTCCAATTTGTTCTGAAACTTCTGATTTTCTTATTTATTGATGATGGAATAGACTTGTTTCATACAATTATAAATTTATATTAGGCCTAAGCTAAGTAAATGTACATAAATCTAGGCCTAGACTTACATGTAGGTCAGTAAAGTACTACAGGTATGAACTACAGCTGTACATGTATGATCGAAAAATTCTTATGGGAAAATTTAAATTTTTGACGATTTTTTTTTGTACAGGGCAAATCAATGCAAATGGGAGGAGACCTTGCAAGATACATATACCATACTTCAAATCGACAGAGTTGCCAATTTGTGTTTAATAGATCCCACCTTCTAAAATTAATAACTTTCTTATCTTTAATCGGTTTTCACTTTTTGCTCAAACCTTCACTGACATGTTTCTCACATTTTTAAGCAACTTGAAGTTGGTCAAGAATTTAAATTTTGAAATATGAGATTTTGATACTGAGCGATAGCAATTTGCATAACAAAATTTTGTTGTTGTTTAGTTTCGATTTTTGGCACTATGCCTGGCAATGTCTCCCAGCTCAGTAATCGGTGTGTTGACTCACCACTCGGAAACTAGCACAACACTCAAATTTGTCTGTCATCTTGGTTTGAAAGTATTTTTCTAATAGATCTCAATATGTAGTTTAAACCAATAATTCCTCCAACTTTGCTTCGGCGTACCACAAGGTTTTATCTTAGGTACTCTACTGTTTTTAATTTACATCAATTACACATTCTTCTAAAAACGACATTGTTACTTTTGTGACAAGTTCACGAGCACAAATCGGCGCCTTCAACTGCACCTCGATGTTAAATGAAAGTCCTTCCCCGCGTGTGTTTTCGTTTCGGCAACAACAACAACAACAATTTTTTTGTTTGTTAGTGTCTTCAAAATAGGGGTGCGCCTTATACATAGGTGCGCCTTATACACAGAGATTTACGGTACACATGTAATGTACGTGCTGATGATATTGATAATGAGCTTCACACTGTAACATGCGATTAACATTACAGAAACGCTGAACTCTTACGAAAGTTCATGATGTTGGTTCTAAAATGCAAATGCATGCAGTGTACACAAAAAACTATTTTCAAGACTTTTTGGTACGCTTGGAATTTAGCAAACTACCTGTGCATGCGCTTTTTTACACAAATCATTGTTGATATAACTTTCTTATTTTTAATTGTTTTTTGCTCAAATTTTTGCTGACATGTTTCTTTTATTTTTCTGCTTCTATTACAACCAATATTATGTCAGGGTGGACTTGCCCTTTAAGATTACCTGTAGACCACCTGTCTATAAAGACTCCCTTCCCTTGAGTGGTCTTTATCATACAGGCTTGTATCATTTATAAGCCATCCGTTTTTACCATTTTACAGTTTGACATTTTAGTTTGTCGGGTGTTGTACAAATTTGTAGAGTTAATAACAAAACTCTTCCTCCCAGCTCAGAGTGCCAATTTAATGGGATTTTTTAAACGTGGAAGACGGCCTGTAAATCAAAATTATGTTGTGTATAGTGTACACAAGATACATTAAATACATGTACAGTAAGATCCCCTACCCCTGGTGATACATGTAGGACATTGTGCCACTGATCTTACATGTACATTTTGTAACTAACGACTCTATTTGGTAAAATTTACAAGTTTGATACACCAGATTTCTTTGATTTTGTTCAATGATAATATGATATGATCAGGTATGGGAACAATTCTACGCTGCCATAAGTTTTTTTAGTCCTTGTGTACAAAATACAGGCTCATGAATTTCCTCATGAACTGTACACAGTACATGTGTACACACGTACGTGTAACTGTAGGCACGAATACTTGTTTACACTAATTTAGGTGGGGATTACATTCATAGTTGTCATTGGGAGTCTGGGACTGTGAGATTTCCTAATAACTTCTTAAATGAGAAATTTTTATTTTGATGAAGGCTTACTGTAAAACTGCAAACTGTCACATGCATTTTAATAATTGTGATGATTTCAAGAGTGGTCCGGCCAGGCTAGAGTGACACTTTCATGCTGTGAAATATTTGAATCACATCTGACTTAGCAGTCAGCACTTAATTTTTACTTTTGCAAATTGCAAATTTGTCTTGCTGTGAAACTGAAAACAGCTTTTAACAACTGATGAAAGTTTTGTGTTGTGAAATTTTGTGGTTTTACAGTATTAGAAAAAAACCTGCACAAAATGGTCAACCTTAACTCTTGATACATGTACATGTACATGTACAATATGAACATTTTCCAATAAATTTAAATGTACAATTACACTGTAGGAACAACAATTTCGAACTATTCTCTACTGCTTCCTGAGTATACAATGTACACTGTAGCTTACTTCTTGAACAATTTTTGTGCGTAATACCGTTATGATCGGTATCTGTGTTTATGCCAGTGAGGATAGCATGACTCATTGATGTTTTTGAAAATTATGAATAGGCCTACTTGTACAAGCCCAAGCCAAAATAGCCATCTTGTCCCGTGTGTTTCAGAAGTGGGTTGTAAAAGTAGCATGTCCTTGAGCTATTCTCAAATCTGATTGTTTCATTTGTTTGCTTTCTTTGGAGCGATACTGTCTCACAAGAGTGAGGATGTGTCTGCAAAATTGTGCGTTCAGATACAATGTACATGTAGATCTATTTGTACACAGAAGTGAAGGCCTTGTAAACCTCCCAATACAACACACATAAGGTACATAACATGTACAATGTAAATGTACAATTGTACATAGCATTTACATCTACTGTACATGTAATGATATCCACTTGCTGGAGTAATTTTGTGAAACTTTTTTTCTCAAATTTCTTTTGATTATACAGTGTAGACGCTCAATAGTTAATACAGTATACACAATCACATGTACGTGTACACTGTGTAAAGCTAACATGTACATGTACATTGTATGTGTTTTTGGAAAGTTTATATTATATTCAAAACCATATTTCCCAATTCTTTTAATATTGATTTTTCATTTCATATTTTTAAAATATAATTAAGTATTTCTTTTGTACATGTATGTACAATGTACAGTGTACAAATAGGATTACTAGAAATACATGAACATGTTCTCTGAAGCAAATCTCTTACAATGTACGTGATTAGACGATAAGGGAATTAAACAAGAAGGATACATGTATGTATCAAGTACATGTACATGTGGATTTGACCATGCCCAAGTGAGTCTAGCAGGTGATTGTTACCATGCCAACAAGCCTTCTTCTTTTGCTCTCAGCTATCCTGACCTCAGAGCGAAGCTGCTTCCCTTCCCCTCTAATTGTTGTGTTGCATAATCCAAATGTACAGCATTAATGTTTGAAAATATCAAATCAGTTGTTAGAATGTCGCACAAGGACACTTTTAATCTCCAATTACCTCGTACTTGGAGAGGGAGATGAATTTTGAGGTTTTCTTTTAAATCTCATCTGAACAGGCGCAGGGCTAGGGTACAATGAACTGCACAAAAGCTTTTGTCATTGAAGCCTGATTTGCATACATATACATGTACATGTACATGTACATGTTAAGTATAAAAACTTCCTTACGCTGAACCGCTACTAAAGAGTCTCGGCTATTAAACTGTCAAATACTGTATTGCACTGAAACCACCAAATGAAATAATTAAAATGTCAAATCAACAAAGAAGAGTTATTCTAACTCATAAATATTGCAGTTAGTTGTCAAATCATGTGGTTTGATATACACACTGAGTGATTTCAAGTTTGGTGTTAGTGTTAGTGTTTAGAGCAGTCAAGAGCTCTTAAATCGAGCGGAGAATTTGCTGATGAAATTAAGAGCCTGATACCGATATCAAAATCGATAGTTTAACACCAGCCGTGACGTCACCACATACTTGATTTTACGACGATGATTTAAAAATAGTACATCAAAACTAAAGATATCAAGAAAAGTACAGAATAAATTTACACCTATTTCTCTGGTCTTAGAAAATAACTAATTTTACACAAAAGAATATAGGAATTACGTGTTTCACATATTTTTATTTGATCGTCAGACAATAAATTGGCGTCGTTCGTGCGTTGAATGTGTGCGGGTACAACACTAACACCGAACTGAAAATCAACATTTGCTTAATCCCTAGGGGCTAGTGTTAGTGAATAGGACATTTGTACATAAAATATTAACACCAGCCACAAAGGTCGATTCAGCAGACGACAATTTTGCAAAATCGATTACACTAGCACCGGAAGTTGACGATATTCAGAGGTCAAAGCCTTAACACCAGCTGATTTACATTTCGGTGTTTAGGCTGGTGTTAGTGTTTATTAAACACCAGCCTTAAACACCCAACTTGAAATCACTCACTGTACATGTTCATGTACACTGTATGTGAAATCTGCATGAAAATGAAGTGCCATTGTTTGTGTTCTTTTATTAATCTGAAAGTATTACAATATTTTCATATTTTCCCTCATTGCGCAAGACCGAGTCCGATACTTTCATACATGATAAATGAAAGTATATAAAAACTTTCTTCCATAATTATGTATCTTTTCAAAATTTTATGTCCCACGGTTATATCGGGAAAAAAATTGAAATGCCCCTCGTGTACTTCTGGCTCTGAACAGACTGTATGATCATACTGAAAATATTAATTATATGTTGAATGTACATCTATGCATTTTTTCTTCTTTTCTATTTGTCCCCCCCCCCCCCACCACCCTTCTCATTTCTCTATGTACATGTATCTCATTCTAATTCTATCCCTCTGCGCCTCAGAATAGTTTACTAGATCAATGGTGCATAATAAATGCTGTATTATTATTATTATTATCTTTCTACTTTAGAAATACACATGTAGCAATGACTGCTCCTACAGTACATGTACATGTACATGTATACTGTACATATATTTACTTTGGTCGATTCTCTGACTAAAGATCTGAAGACCTAAAGACCTCATATTTGTTATTTTACAATTCAAATCACTTGAGAAAATGAAAACAAGATTTTAGCTGCTTTGACTTTCACATGTTTAGTAATGATATTGCAGTGTATTCCAAATCATATACATGTACATGTACAGTAGTTGTCAGATTGTGCATTATGCTTTAGGTTGTAGTCATTTTCCCCCCTGACTGCAGGCCATTGTTTTAATCTAAGATGAAGTGCTTTCTTGGTTTTCTTTTTCTTTTAATCTTTTTTTTTCTTCTCTCCCTCTGTTTCTCCACATGCAGGTAACCCTTCGGATTATACATCCCATGAATGGGAATAACAAAGAATTCAATTTTGTGCCTGAAGACACTGCATCAGATGTATCACAGTATGTCTTTGATAACTGGCCAGAAGGTAATACTCTTCTTCTACTGGTCATCTTTCACATAACTAGAGGCCAGGTTTAATCCTTTACCAATAAAGAGGGTAAAATTAGTCCACTTGTTATAGACTAAGTTCATCCTGAAGCTGAAGCTGAAGCTGTTTATACCAAGTTTTTCTCAAGAAAAGAATACCTAAATGAAAAATATACAAAATTTATGTAATCTTGCAAGTACAGGTTGTACCAGTAGTTGTAAGTTGTATTTCTCCCCACATTTAACTTTTTATGCTTTAGAGTGAAAAATATGAAAGTCATTGAAATGATTTTTTGATTTAAAACTGCTTACCGGTATTAGAAAGCACACTAAAAGATTTTCTTTATTTTCATTTGAGATTTTGTTTGTTAAGGATATATTTTCTCATTGCCCCTGAAATGCTGTAATGATAGATGTGTATTCAGTATTTTGCTGGTTACGTATTTTGCTGGTTACGGACTCTGACCTAACATGTACTGGTACTGACTTGCACTGAAACTCTTCGGACAGACTTGACAGATTTAGCAGCGATTATGAATCTGATACAGATACTGTACATACAGTGTATGTACATGTAGCCACCCTATTAAAGCAGTATGATGAACACATTATATGGATAACATAAATTGTTCTACTAGTTATGCAGGTACATGTATGGCTGCCTTTGTTATCATTGTAATTTTTATAGTGTAATCAATCTTGCTGTTGTTAGCTCATGGAATAAGGGCAATTGTCTTTTAGGAGAAGTATGATACATGTAAAAGTTAATACCTTTTTGACTCTCAGCAGACAATTTGCTTGAAATCTTAAAGCCTAAAGAAAAATTGTTTTAAAAATCCTGACATACAGTAACATGTATAATAAATGTGTGGTAGGCTTGTTAGCATACATGTACAATGTACTTGTACAGGGGGATTTTAAATTGAAATAATGATTATAACTGTTCGTGGATGTTATTTTTAGAAATAATTTAACATTTTTAGTGTTTTATGGATTTTGTGTATGAATCAACAAATATTGTTTAAGATTGTTTAAGTTGAACTTCAGAGGGTATACAATGTACATGTACACTGTTTGCCAGCAGACCTTTTCTTGTTTTTCATTCAAATCTTCCTTTTATATGTACTGTACTCTATGTACATGTACATGTGTAGGTGCAAATGAATGGTAACTGCAAATAATCTGATACCAGTGAAAATATTAAAAAACACTATGATTACATTGTTTCGATAATGTAAAAAATGTAACTTCAGTGTACCAGTGAGTAATATTAATGTTGTATTATGCACAAAAATTTTTTTTTTAATAAAATGGAGGCTACATTCAGAATAGAAATACAATTCTTTTCATTCTCTTTACAGATTGGGAGAATAACAGAGTAAGGTCTGCCCATATACTTCGATTGATATATCAAGGAAGATTTATTCATGGAAATGTTTCATTAGGAGGTGAGTGATTAACGTTGATCAGATGAAATTTTATTTTCACTTTCAGGGTGAATTCTGTATTATTTGATCAAAAAAATATAGATTATCCAACCCCAAAACTATTTTTTTTTCAAACAGACAAAGAAAGTAACGATACCAACAAAAAAAAAGACCAGAGAAGAAGTACTTGTTTGTCTGAAGAAGAAAAGAAATGTACTTGTATATCACATATTGATATATTTTATGTATTCTTCCTTCTTTTAACTTAATAGTCAGTACTCATGTTGAAGAATGAGAATAATTTTAACTACATGATAATAGCATTTGAAGTTGAACTATAGAATGATGACATGGGAGGATTCTGAGCCCTCTTTGACTGAGCCGTTGTAAAACCGCACATGTGTGCTAAATTGAAAATAGATAGGCTGGTGTCAGGTGAGGTGAGCATCCCATAAAATGATTGGTGTAAAGGCTCATTAGGCCTGTCCTCATCAGCTCGAGATTGCCAATTAACCCGCTATTTTAACTATTCCGACTGCAAATTATCCAGCTAATTTGCGTCTTCATCAGCCCGCAGTTGCAATTAGCAGGATATTTAGTCGAGGTAATCATCCCAAGATATCTTGGGCTAGTTTGCAAAATATCCCGCTATTTTTCTGGTGCATCCTCACCAGCCCGAATAGTTGCACCATGCGTGAGCGCTGAGCAAAATATCTCGAACTCAAGTTTTGAGGTCGAGTCTCGAGCTGATGAAGATGCGATTTGTAACTTCGGGCTTATTTCCCAAATCAGAAATAGCGGGCTATTTGGCAATCTCGAGCTGATGTAGACAGGCCTAGAGTGTCTACTCCTATTAGGTGGTTGCCATGTTTTAATGGGTCATCACACTGTTATTATCTTAGCCATCGTTGACTCTCTATGGCTTGTGAAGCAATCCCTCTCCATACCTGAAAACACACACAGTTGCATTATTGATTGAAGCACTAGCTGTTAAGCAGTCTCTAATCTCAGGCCCTTAGGATTAATCAGAGCCCTGTTTTATGAACAAGTTACAATAAATGGTCATAAGTTACTGAAATGACTGCATTTAATTGGCTGCGATTACATCTATCATTGAACTGTAACACTTTATACTGATAACAAGTTTTATTAAAAGTGCCCTCATGTCTACACTTACTGTACATAGTGTGTTTTGAATTTGTGTTTCTATACATGTACATGTACATACAAATAGTTACTGATTGATTTACTAAATCTAATTCCATTTCTATTTTCCCAATGCTACATGTACAGGTATCTCTTTCTTTCTAGTATCAATACATACACAGTGTACATGTTCATGTGTAGCTTAATCTGGAAATTACTGATTTAGATTCAATGAAAATAGAAGAAATGATAGTGACAAATAATATACAACTACCCGGTAATCACATTTACTGATTAGAAGATTGATAATATAGGACATGTTCCTGAAAAATATTATTATTATTATGTTTATTATAAATAAAATACTTTCCTGGACTTCCCTAGCCTTCTGATTTTTTAGAGGATATTACAAAAAAAGAAACTTAAAGGTTTTATGTATAGAGTATTGTTGTAATTTTTCCCTTTTCTCAATTTTTAATTTCTTAATTTGTTTTTTAATTCATCCATTCCTTTTTTTCCTTCTTCTTCCTGTAGCTTTACAGTTACCTCTTGGTAAGACAACAGCAATGCATATAATGGCAAGAGAAACTCTACCAGAACCCAACTCACAAGGTTTGTAAACTTCTTGTGCTTCTATGCACTTTTCAAACCTGATCATGCTAAGGCCATTTTAAAAAATAGACATGTTTAGCGTCCCCGCCCGCTTCCTTTTGGGGGCTGCCTCCTATTTATTTATTTTTGTTGTTGAAATTTTTGATTTTTTTTTTTTAAAGGCACACTGTCCTACTTGAAGCTATATGCTCCCTCTATATAGAAAACTTCCCCAATCGGTGCCTGTTGGTCCTCTATGATCCTCTTTTACATATGTTAAATGAGAGTTGAGTTAATGAGATAGCCACCTGTCACAGTGACCTCGCTGGCTTGCTGGGTGGTCTAATCCCTTCTGGCTGAAGTAGTATAGCCTGCCTTGAAATGCAAAAAAAACATGAAAAACACTGCTAAAATGGATCTATTTCTGATTTTAACAAATAAGAAATAAAAAGAGTCAACGGCCATCTTGAAAAATAGCTTGACTGTCGGGGAATATGTATCGAGCGGCCATTTCGGGTGGCCATTTTGAAAGGAAAAAAAAGGGCCTCCTTCCTATTTTTCAAAAAAAATGGACGCTAAACATGTATTTTTTTAATTTGGCCCTAATAGGAAGATAACATTATCAGTTTTGATAGCACAAGTAGTGTGTTGTGGCACTTTATCTCTGAATAGACCTGTGTACATCTTGTTCTAGTGGTTATAAACCACTTATCATATGCAAGATACTAAATACAATGAAAGATTGGTTCACGTCTATTTTAGGCATTTCAGCTGGGAAGGTACTGCTATGTATTGTCATATCAAGCATAGAGTATTTTGTACAAAATAATAGTTTATGGAATTATGGGTGTTTATGTGTGTGCTCCACACAGGTTCTCAGGACTTATTTTCAATGTTTGAAGCTGTAGTTAATTAATTAATGTACCATGTACCAAAACTTGCCAAATATACATATGCGTACTTTGTATTCGTAATTACCGGTACTACATGTAGTTTACTAAATGTACATGTACATTGGCAATTATTGGAGCTTGCAGGATGCTAAGGGCTGACATTTTTATTGAGTCAATAATTTTCTCAATATCATTTTCAAAGCCAGTTAGGCACAAATAGTAGAGAGTTATCAAGTTTATAATTCTCTAAAGTATAACTTTGATCTACACCTGTACATGTAGTATGCTTTCATAGGAAAACAGGTTGGTATAAAGGTACATTGATGTCAAGAAACCTAATTCTTACAATGTAGCCTGTCAAACAAGTCTCACCTTTGAAATCAGTCTAGACTTGTTTCTATGCTTGAATATTCGTTACTATAGCACTCACACCTTATGTATACCGGTAGTGCATAATTGATATCCTGTTTATACCGATTTGCCAGAACATTTAAGGTGCCATTTTTCCTTCAAATGTCACGCGAGTCAAGCTGGAATGGCTGATTATATATACATTTACTTCAATCACCACCTGCCTAAATCGTCAGCTTGGCTCTAGAAGAGACGTGTAGTGGTGCATTGATGAATACGTACATGTACACTGGTGTGTTAAGAATGTGTGCTTTCATAAAGTACACAGAGCTGTTTGTGGAATTCCTTGGTTTGGTTCATTAATTTTTTTGTTAAAATAATAATAATGATAATAAATATTCAAATATACAATGCACATACATGTAACATACATGTAGCAACCTAAGGAGAATCATCAAGGTGCATACAAATTCCTATTCACACTAGCATTTATTTTGCTAAAAATACACATATACAGTGTACATGTACTGTACATGTAATTTAGATCTAAAAATAGAAATATTTAGCATGTCACTATTTTTCTTGATACATGTACACCTATATGGAACCAAATAGAGTGCTTTCATCAAGTCTCATTTCAAATTTTCAATCATTAGCTATTTGTATCACCAGCTTTCACCTTCACCTTTAAAATGATAGAAATTCATAAATTGGCACCCACAGCCATGTATAAGTGTTCCAAAGTCTAGTCTGCGCATATACTGCTATACCAAAACATGAGGGTGGTGCACGTGCAAACATTGATGTTGTGTAACACCGTCATTTTAGACATTGTACCGAAATACAGCAGATAATTTTAGATATGACTGCTTATAGGCAAAATCCAGTTGTTCCAGACATGGACTTTCAAGTAATTGCATGTGGATTTGTTTGCATTGCTGGACAAAATATCACAGTACTGCTGAGACTGATGCCTCCCTGAGTTCCATGACATAATGAGAAAGATATTAATTTTTGCAGATTTTTGCTATCCAATAAATGTGTGGTACTCCTAATGCTTAAAATCTCACTTAATAACATGATCACAAACACCATCAAAAAATGACTTCCAGGATTCTCAGTGTCATAGATCTGTTATATATGTACACTGTACATGTACATGTATATTTTATTTTATTGTGTTTATTATCCAAACTTGCGAAACATCAACAATCTCTAATGCTAATAAGTAGGTTTTGAGGTTGTGCAATGGTGGTGATCCATGTACAGCTCCTATTTATCTTGGTGCAACATGGATGGCATGCACTACACCACACATTGTGTTTGTGATAAAAGTAACTGGATGTCAATGTGAACATTCTTAGAGGAAACAAACTTGAATGATAATCCCTTTACAGTGTATGTGGAGAAAGTACTGAATACCAGTTGAAAATAAAGAGGTAATTTAAACCTCAGTCATATCCCAGAGGTGCATTTTCACCGTCTACTGACTCAAATAAACCCATTTCCAATTGCTCCTCATCGCTGAAGACGGAACTCTTATACCTTTGATGCTAATGTATAAGGGGCTTGTAGAATGCAAATTTTCAAGCTGTACATGTACATGTACATGTGTGGAAGTTCATGTAGTTTATTCATTTCACAGTACATTTACAGTGTAGGTATAATTTAACAATAGTTTTAATAACAAATCTAAGGATGCAAATACATTTACATTTATGCTGACTGAAAACAAAATCTCTGAACATATAAATCTGACTCCCCCCCCCTCCCCCTTTTTCCAGATCTCTTTGTTTTTGTCCTTAATGTTTCTTAATGCAAGTTGAACCCTACCGAGATATAAAATCTTAAGTTTTGTAATCTCAATCTCTTTGGTTTGATCATTCTGTAGGGTGTTGCTACTAACCGAAAGTAACATGGTTGAATGCAAAACGTAATATTTGATATTTTGTATATACATGTATATGTTTATACAAGTGTATCTTTGGTTCTGTAAAATGCAAACTCATCCATGCATACAAGGTACCTAACTTTGACTCTCTCTATCTCTTTGTTTCAATTCTCCACAGGACAAAGGAACCGAGGGAAGACAGAGGAGAGTAATTGTTGTGTGATTCTCTGAGAGAAGCTACGTTCTTTATGCGCAAACCGTGATATAGAGCTCACACAAACTGAAACTTTTTATGAAGAGCCCGATACCATCCATTTATAGCAGGACCTTGTTCTCATGCTCGATTCAAGTCGATTTCGAAACGTTGAACATCATTCCTACATGCCCAACAGGAAACGTCATTCATGTATCTCTCTCTACGTGGTGTCTTGTGCTTGGCCGGTTCACTTACGTGTAGTTTTATATTTCGATTCGTATGCAAGGGTTGTTACCCTCTGGAAATTTCTCAAGTCGTATTCAGACATTGATTCGGTAGACAGACATGCTTTGTGAACTCTTAATGTGTTATGATTGAATATTTATTCATGCTGTCTTTTTGGAGCCTGAAGAGCATTAACTCATGTACTTTAACACAGAATTGATGCCCTTTTGTCTCCAAACGGATGACGTGTATACATGTACATGTAATGTTTTGTTCCATGATTTGAGTTCTATAATTCTGTAAATTTTGCTGTACAACCTCAGAATTACCAGATTTGTTTGTATTTTTAGTGATTGCACTAACCTATCCTTGTAAACAAACAAAAAAAATGAAAATGATGCATATGAGGAAGGGTCGAGGGAATACTACATTATGTTACTGTAGCCTACAATCCATGTATATATATTTCAACTTGTAATCATTTAATTTCTCTGTAGCTTCATCAAAACTAATTTCTAACCCTTTGCATGTAAAATCGAGTATCCTGTATATAACGTAATGTAATGTTAGGAAGTTTGGCTCACAATAGAAATATGGAATATCTCACAGGCAATTAATTTACATCCAAGAAAGTAGAGGAAATGCACTGCTAATCAGACACAGAAAATTAAACTACAAATTCCTACTGGAATTGTACAATTCCCCCTGTGCATTGACAAACTTACTGGTACTAGAAAGTTACTTCCTGCTATTTCGTTCTACATGAATGTTTGAAGGAATTGTGATATTTTGTCAAAAGGAGATTTTGTAATGAATTTGTTACACTTTGCTTGACATTTCTATTTTGGGATTTTTTTTCTTCAAATTCATTTTTTTATCAAACATCAAATCTTAATTTGGATCTTCAGTTTTTACTGACCTTGCTGCCTGCTAAGTACTGATTGTTATTTTCTCATTTTCTATATTGAGGACCGGTAGTACTTTTAAAACAAACCCACTATTATGACACTATCTCATAGCAAAGGTTTAAAGAAAACTAATCAGATTGTTGCTCATAATAACAGTTTGTGGTCCTGGATATTACCAGAGAAAATTGCAGTGTCCATGAAAACTACATCCTCTGGCACATTAGCAATACAAGTCATGTATTTCCATTTCAGAGGTGATAGTCACACAAGAAAATTACAATTTCCATGAGAGTTGTTTGTATCCTGTAGTGTGGGAGGAGTTTGTCCATTTTGTATGCTCAGAGCAAATGCAAAGAATACATCTTTTAAATGTTCTGGTCATCATATTTTAAATGATTTAAAGTAAAATTGGTTCAAATTGGTGTGGGCAGCAAGTCCTTCTTAGACAATTTTCATTATTACGAGGTCCAAGTTTTACGTCCCTTTTTTCTTTGAAAATATAAGTAGAAAAGTGATTCAAAATGATGACACAGGCAGTAAGGTAACAAAGAAACAGACACTGTTAAAAACACCCCTCCCCAAGTGAAATTTGTTGATAATAATTGCAAGTTTTACACTTCAATTTTCTCACATTTCCTAAAGGGACACAGAAAGCAAAGTATAGCATAAATGTAAATGTAATGTATATTTCTTCTTGAACAAGCTTAAAGGTAATACAAAGTTTTGGGAATTTTGAAAATTGGGTGGATAGTGATTATTTACAATTTTTATACATTTGGATGTCCCTGTGGATGTATTATATTTCAGATAGCGCCTACGGCCGTATACAATGGTAGCTGCGACCATGAAAATCTCAGAATATGTAGTTATGATGTATAATTTCTAAACGGGAATAGCTAATCGGTCGATTTTAGTCAAGAAACATTGTTTTATAGCTTAATAATATTTTGACCTTAAGAGGGAGCTATACAACATAAAGAGTTTATCATAAATAGTTTCATAACTTACAGACTCGATTTCAACCGCGACAACGATCACCGAATATTGTAGGATCGCATGCTTTCAATTTGTTCATTTGAACCAAATTCATGACCCCATACCAAAACTTTGTAATACCTTTAAGGATGAAAACCCCTTTTAAACTTGTTGCTTCCCTCCAATACATGTACTTTAGAATATATGACATGCACAGTCTTGACCATTGAAGCGTGACTTTCAAAAATGCATAAGAATCCCTTTAAATGTCAGTTGCTATTGCTCATATGATGCATCATTCATTTCAGCAGGAAATCAATGATATTTGTTGACTGGAATTGGATCAAAGCCATTATTCTAGTCTGATAACTATCAATATGAGTTAATTGGATGAATGAAGGAGATTGGCAAGTCTGGAACACTCACACTACAATGTAACTGCAGTAAAAATCAACTTTTCAATTTGTGTTGGCACATTCACTCATCCTAAACACACAATGGTTAAAATATGCTCAGTCGTTAAACAATAAACAAAATACTTCAGGGATATGAAGCTCAAATTGCTTAAATTATCAACATAATGTAATTACGAAATAATAGTTGCTTTGTTCCAACCATTTATAATTCCCCAAAGTTAATTATTTGTTAACATTAATTTGATTTAAATAAGCATTTTGAATATTGATGATCTAAATTTGTATGCATACAATGGTACAATTTATTTCTACCTTAATACTACAATTATATCCTATTTTAAAAGACATTTTAAAAATTATTTTGCCTGTAATCACTCTGTGTAGGATGTAATGTGACCTGTGCAGAATTACAAGACTGTTCTTGTGAAGACGTTTCCATGGCTACGTAACATTTTGCAACATTTAATTGTTAATAACATACCATTGAAATTTCCCCTCTGCTTATGAATTTTATGAAACGTGTAATTACCTTATGTAACAGTAACTGTGATTATTTTATATAATTTCTCCTTTTTTAAATATTCATTTGGCCAATCAAGAAAACAGTGAATACAAAACAAGAGAAACATTCAAAGTGAGCCACATGGATGCTGGGAAAAGAAAAAGATGAACTAATTAACTATAAAAACACTTCTCTTGCAATCTATATGACTTGACATAATTGACTAGCACAAAAATTTAATGAAATAATATTTGTTATTACTTTTGATTGATGTGAGTCCTTATGTGGTAATTTACTGGAAATGTTTCATTTTGATTACGTTTTTAATAATCTTTAACAGGATAGTCAGGGTACAAAAGTGATGTGTCTTTGGAAGCGAATGATTTTACATTACAATTACATGTATCTTGTCTTGTGAAATGAACTTGGTCGTGAAATGATGATGTTAAAATAGATGCAACTTGTTATACCAAATGGGTACAGATGATGGACAGCTTTTATTATCTTGAATTCTCTTTCCTTGTGGAAAAGAGCACACGGCCTTACAGACTCCATAAAGAACAAAGGTCTTATTCTATCCTGTCTGCACGTGATGTGTCAAGCATTATGATACTATTCACAAGTAAATATGATGTACACTGCCAAGTGCTAACAACCTCTAGTGAATGAAGGAGTATTTCTTTTTGAAAATGAGTGATTCAAAAATGTGTTACCTAGTATAATGGAAACAATGATTTTATTTTGTAATTTTTGTTTGTACATTTGGCAAACTTGAGACGGTGTGTGTAAATTAAAAATGACTAGACTTTGTATAAAACATGTACATGATTTTAGATAACAATTGATAAAAAATGATTTTAATAAATGCAATTTATATATGTGAGCGTGAAGTTGTCTATATAAAATGTATACTAAACACAGATAGATATATTTAATTAGAACTAGATAGAACACAGTACAGTATGTATATTCAATGTATACTACACATACAGTTTATACAGATCATTTAGAAATATTTCTAAATATTTCAGGTATTTTGAATAATGCGTATATATATATATATATATAGTTTGAGAGATAAAAACAAGAAACTCAACATCTTCTTTTTCCCCCCTCCCTATCATTTGTTGTTTTCCTGAAACTGTTATATGAGATTTCTCATAAAATTATATATATATATGTGTGTAATAAACCAGATTGCATGAATAAGATTGCAAAATAACATCCATACTATGTTTATAATGAATGATTTGAAAATTATATCATTTTTCATAGATGTTGTCTGGATACAGTAGGCATCTATACTCATGTAAAAATTTATTTCTTATTTGCTTAAATACCAAGTTTTGTCTTATTTGCTATATTCCTTTATTTTTGATTGGATGATGCATATTAAACCATCTCATAGAAGTGATCATTTTTTTATTAGAAAAAGAGAGACAACATTGTACATTTACCACATGACATAGCACAACGTACTATGTCTTTGTTATACAGTGTGTTTGTAAAAATCACTCGATGTACAACATACATAATACATAGATGTACATAACACACCTTTTTTTTCTCCATTCAGTTGTTCAATGTGGAAAAAAAGAAATCTCACACTTGTGCCTATTCCCCTCAGACTAACATACACACTGAAAAAGTAGCATTTATTATTGTAAACTGGTGATAGGGTAGATTGAACAAAATCATTATTGGGAGAAAGCCATAAGGTCGTTATCTTGACGCAGAGATAATGTCTTTCTAGCTTTCAATGGAAAAACTGTTGCTTTTCTTGACTGTCCCATATAAAAAATTGTATAAAAAAACAAGTGTTTTTACCATGTATTTTTGTTTTGTTTTGGCAGGAGCAACAGCACAGTCTATGCTTATGCAAAATGATCATAAATGTTCACTGCTGGTCTATGTGATAGAGCATACGGCCTTCACTGTTTAAAGGTTGTAGACATTTATTATGGTCTTCAGCTTACTATCAACATTGAAGAGGAAATTAAGATGATTCAGACAATTCTACTCATTAGTATTTTTCTTTAGATGCCATGCCATGAAAGAATAGCCCCCCTCCCCCCTCATAAAAAAAAAAGAAAATAAGCAAAAATCTTTATTGTATAAAAGTGTAAAGTATTCAGAACTGATATTTTAGTAAAAGCCAGTGTATTTATAGATCTTGATTTAACTGTGGGAAAACACTATATGAACTAACAATATATATTAGTTAATTGTCCCAGTAATAACTAAATTATATCTGATATATTTTAGTGACTTGATACTAAAATAGTCATAAATATATGTAGGTATATGCAGGCTAGATGTGTAAATCTAATTATAGAAATACAATTTAAGAAAAAGCAGTTGGTGCAAGTTGATGACCACTGCCTACCACTTTTTAAAAATCTTAGTACATATCCATTTCAGTAGAATACGTTTACCCCTGTACCATATTTAAAAAATGTAGTAATATATTTTTTTTGTCAGTATAAATAAAAAAAGGAGAAAAAGGCAGAAATTATTTTCCCCTAAAGTGACGATTTCAAGAACACTCAAATGAAAATATTGTTGAAGTCTGATTTTCATATGAAATTTAGAACGGGTGATAATAAGAATAATCAGATAATGATTATAGAAAAAAATTGTAATATGCTGTAAATACCACAAGTAATAAAGTATTGGTGGTTTCGGAAGTAAATTTGAAGAGAAAAAGCACCAGAGTGTATGATTAATACAACATGTGACTCAGTCATGAAAATTTTAATTTAATTAAAAAACTAACTGGTATTGTAAGTATGGAAAATATGCATTGCTGTGATAATGAAAGTTATACACAGATGACATGCACTTCTCTTACATTCTTTATAAGATAAAGGTGAAAAGTAGTAACAGGCTTTTTATCATGACTCTATTGTTGTCACTTCTTATTGGATGTAAAAACAATCGAAAACAGGTGAAAAGTAGTAAAATTCTTTTATCATGATTCCATTATTAATGGACGTAGAAACAAAAACAAAAAGAAAAGTACAAACCAGTCTATGGTATACATGCATGTGCTTGTGCATGCAGTGTGCAAAAAGACACTTTTGCCTTTACTATTTCTTTATCACACAAATCTATGTTTTCTATAAATTCAGAAAATGGAGAAGAAAAGCTGAGTCACAAACAAATACATTCCTCATCGTCCACAAGTATGCATTTTCTTCCTTGTCTTTTTTCACACATCTCACTTGTAAAGCCTGTTTAATATTGCCTTAAAGAAATAACTCGATTGTAAAATTCATTATTTTACTTGAAGAAGAGTTAAATGGGAATTGGAAAAAAGGTAGCTGTGCAAAACAAAGGGACCTAGTAAACCATACACTGTTATATCTGTTTAGCGCTTTGAGAGGGCCTGTGGTCCTGAAAAGTGCTATATGAGAACAAACTATTGTAATTATTATCTCTCTTTAAAGATAGATACAGAATTATGAAGCAAATGTCTATAAAAAAAATTGCCACAGCATTTTTTTGTATTTAGGCAGATTATATTGCATTAGGTGTGAATCAGGTTTAATTCTACTTGGTAAACATGAGAACACCCACGACATTTCAAAAAGTAATTTACTGGAGGTTTTCACTACAATTTGTATGCACTTGAAGCTGTCAGAACATTAATTTGTCCTTGATTTTAACATGCATGATATAATGACTTGTAAATGTATGCTGTGGAAAATGCAGTAGGGCTTAACATGTGATTTATAATGGAATTCTTATCCTGCACAGTGCATAAAACTCCAGAAATGTAGACAAAATCTTTTCATTTTTCATATGTGTCTAGAAGGAGTACATGTACTAAATATTATATGCATTATTTTATATTAAAGACATATCTTTTTTTGTTCATAAGAGTTGAAAGATAATTTGAATAGTCAAGTATTTAATTTAAAACGCAATTGAATTGAACAACATTATAGTGTGATAAATAAGGGTATCAGCTTTATATTGTACTCGCATACATTTGTAACCTATATGAAATTAAACTTGTGATGCAAGTGTTTGGAAATATAGAAGGCAGATATAGGGAATTAATAAATGATGTATATGAGACTAAGTATATTATATGCTTGAAATAAAGAATCGTTATTTACTTTGTTTATCTTCTCATTGTGTCTGAATGTCTCTTTCACTCTCTCTCTCTCTCTCTTACTTTGTCTTTCTCTATTTTGTTTTGTCCATGTCTGTCAATCTCAATTTTCCTTGATCTCCCTTTTACTTTATAACTTTCCTCAACTTAAACCACAAAAAAATGCTTTAAATCACAGAATAGGGCTAGACGCAGCATGTACTTTTAAAGAATCAAATAAATTTAAATGGATCGCATGGCTTCTCTATTGATATGATAAACATCAGTGCATGTAGATTGTTAAATTCAGTTGATACCAGTAGATGGGTGAAATATAGTCCAAGACTGAATATGAATATTTGAATTGAGTTGTACCTGATATTTTTTGTAATAGTTCATAATCATTTTGTTATTGAAGATTTTGTTTACAATGCAAATAGTACAAGGGTCTTTTTATTCTGCACCTTGGTTGTATATGATTATTATCAAGTACGGCAATAAAGACAGATGATTGCTGTATCAAACAGTACGTGTATATATAATCCTCTTGTGTGTCTTGGCTGTTGGATCCTTGCTGGATGTTGAATCATGGAAATTGTGAACATTGTGTGTGTGGAGTAGGGGCAATAAAACTAAGGAGGTATTGTGTGCAGTAATTATAAAGTTAGTCAAGAAAGAGAAATTGAAATAATTGCTTTATAATAATATTAAAAATGATATATAGTTGTGCCAGCTCCACATGACTTATGTGTTTGAGACACAATGGATAGGAAAACTACAAGTACACAAATGGAACAACAGTGAAAGTAAATCTAGTGGAAAGCCGCTTTGAAAAAATGTGTTTTGAGGGCATTTAAAAAATAATCTACACTTGAAATACATGTATAACAAATATCTTGTGGCAATTGGTTCCATATGTCAGGACCATGTCAGCAGGGGCGTCGCTAGACCTTTTTCAGTGGGGGGGGGGGGGGGGGGGAGGTGTAGAGGCCAACGATTACCGACAAAACTAGCCACCAATTACCGACAAAATGAAATGTCCCAAATATCTACAAATTTAACCATATAAATCCGGGACCGAATGCTAAATTGTTTTTCCAATGGACTATCTTTAGTACTTGCGTATGCGGAAATGGTCTTTTTTCACGACGACATAGTAAACGAATTATTTCATCAACTTAGTCAGCATCACAGCTATATATATTAATGCAGACGCGGAGCTAGGATCTTATTTTAGGGAGGGCGGTAGCAGACGCGGATCCAGGGGGGGGGGGGAAGAAGGAGATCGGGGGGGGGGCGAAAGGGCCTTGCCTCCCAGGCTGTTGCCCCCCCCCCAATCAAAAAAATAATAGAGAAGGAAGGAAAGGGAAAGAAAAAAGGAAAATAGGAGATACTGGCGTACTGATAGAGAGAGAGAGGGGGGGGGGGGGGCTTGGGGGAAATCAAATTCAAACGTGTTTTATTTCTAATTCCATAATTGTGGATTACAAATAATGCTGAAATGACATAATTTCCGAGATTTTTCCTCACTTTTTAGTAAATTATACTTTTTTATGCGTTTGTTGGAAAATGACAAAATGACAAATGATAAATTTACAGCCAGGCAAGAAATATGATTCTTGAGATTCCTACATGTCAGGGCCCGAGGAACGGCGGGAATCGGGAGCCTCGAGCCCCCCCCCCCCACACTTTAACAAAAAAAGTATATTAAAGAGAAATAAAAAAAAAAAAAGAAAGAGAGCAAGAAAGAAAGAATAGTTAACTGCCAGTGTTAACAAATAAAGAGGCATCAAAATATGATCATCTGACCGTGATTAAATGCCTAAAACCCCTAAGCTTCCGGGGATCTACCCCCTGGATTCCACCTAGGGCCCTAAGGTGGGCCCTTCGATGCTCATCTGACGGTTATTTAATGCCTAAAACCACTGATTTGGGGGGCTTTGTCCCCTTGACCCACGCCTAAGTGTCCTGCCAGTGTGACAAAATAATAAGGATTATAAAAAATGCTCATCTGACCGTAATTAAACGCCTAAAAACCCCAAACTTCCGGGGGCTCCACCGCCTCGACCCCACCAGGGGCCCTAAGGCGGGCCCCTGAATGCTTGTCTGACCGTAATTTATTGCCTTAAACGTCTGAGCTTCCAGGGTCGGACAAGGTATCAAAATGTGTTAATCTGACTGCAGGCGCGTAGCCAGGGGGGCGGTGGGGGCGGTGGGGGCGGTGGGGGCGGTACCCAAACAATAACCGCCCCCCCTAAAAAAGAGGAGGAGAGAAAAGAAAGAGGACGTAGAAAGAAAAAGGAGCAGACAAAGAACATCTTTAAAATTCAGACAAAGATTAGTGTAGAGAACGGTACAACGCATCGTCTTCTTTCTCTAATAATTTAATGAAACGTAAAAGCCCCCGCGCTTCGCGCGGGAGGGGGGAAACTGAACTCGGACGAGGATTAAGCATCGAGAACGGTACAACGAATCGTCTTGTTTCTCTAAAGATTTAAAGAAATGTAAAAGCTTCCGCGCTTCGCGCAGGAGGGGGGGTGGGACTGAATTAAGATAAGAATTAAGAGTCGAGAACGGTACAACGAATTGTCTTCTTTCTCTAATGATTTAATGAATCGTAAAAGCTTCCGCGCTACGCGCAGGAGGGGGGTAACTAAATTCAGACGAGGATTATTTTCGAGAACGGTACAACGAATCGTCTTCTTTCTCTAATAATTTAATGAAACGTCAAAGCTTCCGCGCTTTGCGCAGGAGGGGTTGGGGGGGTTGGGACTACATTTAGACAATAATTAAGAGTCGAGAACGGTACAACGAATCGTCTTCTTTCACTAATGATTAATGAATCGTAAAAGATTTCGCGCTTCGCGCGGGAGGGGGAAAACTGAATTCAGACGAGGATTAAGAGTCGAGAAATGTACAACGAATCGTCTTGTTTCTCTAATGATTTAATGAAACGTAAAAGCTTCCGCGCTTCGCGCGGGAGGGGGTAACATGTATTCAGACGAGGATTAAGAGTCGAGAACTGTACAACGAATCGTCTTCTTTCTCTAATGATTTAATGAATCGTAAAAGCTTCCGCGCTTCGCGCAGGAGGGGCCGGGGGGGGGGCGGTGAATATGAATTCAGATGAGGATTATTTTCGAGAACGGTACAACGAATAGTCTTCTTTCTCTAATGATTTAATGAATCGTAAAAGCTTCCGCGCTTCGCGCGGGAGGGGGACAACTGAATTCAGACGAGGATTAAGAGTCGAGAAATGTACAACGAATCGTCTTGTTTCTCTAATGATTTAATTAATCGTAAAACCTTCCGCGCTTCGCGCGGGAGGGAGGGGGAAAACTGAATTCAGACGAGGATTAAGAGTCGAGAAATGTACAACGAATCGTCTTGTTTCTCTAATGATTTAATGAAACGTAAAAGCTTCCGCGCTTCGCGCGGGAGAGGGGAACCTGTATTCAGACGAGGATTAAGAGTCGAGAACTGTACAACGAATCGTCTTGTTTCTCTAATTATTTAATGAAACGTAAAAGTTTCCGCGCTTCGCGCGGGAGGGGTGAACCTGGATTCAGAAGAGGATTATTTACGAGAACGGTACTATGAATCGTCTTCTTTCTCTAATAATTTAATGAAACGTCAAAGCTATCGCGTTTCGAGGAGGAGGGAGGGGGAAACTCGCCCCTCCCTGCACCCACCCCCCCCCCCGCATTACGTCACTGCTGGTCACCATTACGTTCCAATTTTTGGCTCGCATAATTTCAAATTTGGGCCCCCCCCCTAAGAAATCCTGGATCCGCGCCTGGGCGGTAGTGAGCAAGCGAATCACTTAAAGAGCGCGCTCATTAGGGGGTGTGGGTGATATGCCTCCCGCGCAAAGCGCGGAAGCTTAGACGTTTCCTTAGATTATTAGAGAAAGAAGACGATTTATTGTAAAGTTCTCGACTGTTAATCCTTGTCTGAATAAAGTCCCCCCCCCCTCTCCCGCTCGAAGCGCGAAAGCTTTGAAGTTTCATTAAATTATGAGAAAAAGAAAAAGATTCATTGTACCGTTTTCGACTTTTAATCCCTTGTCTGAATTCAGTTTCCCCTTCCCGCGCGAAGCGCGAAAAAGCTAAGACGTTTGATTTAATCATCATAGAAAGAAGACAATTCGCTGCACCGCTTTGGACTCTTATTAAGCCCTATTTATCTGAATTCACTCCCCCCCCCCCACCCCCCCCCCCCCCCCCCCCCCCCCCCCCCCCCCCCCCCCCCCCCCCCCTCTCGCGCGAAGCGCGGAAGCTTTGTCGTTTCCTTATTATTTTTTGTTTTCAATTCATCTTATAATTTGTTAATTTTGTTAAAGGGGCACCAGTCCACAACATCTTGATCTTTTTTGGTTGCCCCTAACGATATGTTATTTTATACATGTATTTGATTATGTCAATATGTTTTATTGCATTGTACTATTTTCTTTTATATCGTTGAATAAATTAAGATGAATTGAATTGAAAAATTGAATTGAATTGATAATAAATATCTTCATTAATAAAAGTATGGATAGAAAAGGTATATTGCACACTAATTGAGACGTCATGCTTTTCATAAGAATATTCAGGCTTATGTGCATTCATCACTGATTCATCATCATGTTTATCAAATACGGCAACCTCCCCTTCATTTATTACATGCCCTTGTACAAACACTCACGTGTCCACAAGCATGCGGTGTCACTGACAATTCAGTGTGTGTAACCATTTAGTTTGAAAGATAATCTTTCGCGGATCTACATATAAACTCGCCTTGAAAGTACGTCTTTTGTTAAAATGTTTTAATAAGTCAAAAGCAGGTCGCTTCAGCCGCACGATATGTTCATTATCCCAAAGTAGATTCAACTTTAATCTCACTTATTCTCTCTTTCTACGTCTTTCTTGTCCAACCCTTCTGGGTTTTTTTTATTCCTGTTATTTTCAATTTTAATTGATGTGGCCCGTTACCCGGGGCAACGAGCATCTTTTTAAAAACAATTGACCGGTAGGCGGGCATGGCTAAAATCACGACACCGATTTCGACCAATCAGATGACTAGATTTATTCAACATAATAAAGAGAGGTATATTTTTCTATTGTTCCTTCGACGTAGAATGTTTCCACTAAGTGAACTTGTGTCATTCAATTGCGTATTGTTTATGTTTAAACTTCAGTATTTACCTCATGAATGTACGTTAAAAGATTTATTCCGTCAGAACTCACAAATTCATGATTATTATATACGTCACAGGGGTTTTATTTATCAGCCTTTTGCAAGAACAAATATCACTCTGACCTCCTTCCATATCTCTCGCATTAATGAATGGAACAGTTTGCCTGATGATATTTTCAAAAAATATTACAACCCTTTCTAGGTTTAGAAGGTTAACTAAAACGTACCTACTTGAAAGACTGATATAATTTTTCTTTGTATCTTAATAATTTTTCATTCTCAATTGGTTTTTGATCACTAAGGACCTACTCATAAGAGTGCAGTGGCGTACTGAGCATTTTTTTTTTTTTTTTTTTTTTTGGGGGGGGGGGGGGCGGGGGGCTGACAAAAAAAATCCGCATCACCCCACTCTTACATGAAGGCCCCGCTGAACGTTTTTCAATGTGGGGTCTAAGGGCAAAGCCCGAGCGGGGGTCATGAGGCAGAGCCCCCGATTAGACGCATTTTCAGGCACTTCCTGGAGTTATATGACGTAAAATTGCTTTCTCCTACCCTCTCCAAGAGTAGGGATCTTTTGCAATTTGAAAACCACATTTGGCGCATTAATGTCGAAAAAAAAACGAGGCTTTCTGATTGGTTAGAATTTACAGAAAAGTGATCTGTCACGTCGTGAGACATTGTATATGCTTCGTTGCTGCACAATGCCACAAAGACGGTGGTCCGGTACTTCACCAGGAACTAAGTTATTTTAAAGTCCCCCTCCCCCGCGAAGCGCGGAAGCTTTGACGTTTCAATAAATTACTACTCTTAATCCTTGTCTGAATTCATTTTTGCCCATCCCGCGCTAAGCGCGGAAGCTTTCACGTTCCATTCAATTATAAGAGAAAGAAGACGTTTTGTTGTATCGTGTTCTTGCCTGAATTCCGTATTCCCCTTCCCGCGCGGAAGCTTTGACATTTCATTAATTTCTTAGAGAAAGAAGACGATTCGTTGTATCGTGTCCTTCCGCGCGAAGCGCGGAAGCTTTGATGTTTCATTTAATTATTACTATTAATCCTTGTCTGAAATCGTTTTCGCCCAACTCGCGCGTAGCGTTTTTTACTCTTAATCCTTGCCTGAATTCAGTTTCCCCACTGGGCCCCTTAACGGTACACGTGCAGTGTTACATGATGTACATATATGGAACGTTCGTTCGCAAATCTGTGCATGCACAGCCTGAGTGGAGGGTAGCCCTAGCATGTTATTTCCTGACATTGCTTGTCGCATTAGCTTCTGGAAAGGATTTGTTACTAGTGTTACCGTTAGTGACCACTATTTTTTTTTTTTGAGGGGGGGGGGGGGCAAGCGCCCCCCACCAGTATGCCAGTTTTAGAGTGTATGGAGTGTGTGTGTGTGTGTGTGTGTGTGTGTTGTGTGTGTGTGTGCGTGTGTGTGTGTGTGTTTTCTACATTCTATAGCTTTATATTTTCATCCCTTGTATATACAGTTACGTTACATTCTATTTTTTTCACCTTATTGTTAATGTATGTACTTTGTTGACTATATAGGGCCCCGCTCATGCACAAGCTTAGCTTCTAAAGGGGTCCTAAAACCATTCATTTTATGATGTGATCAAGTTAATATATGATGATTAATGTACTATTACCAGTCTCTTTTTTAGGTAAAAGATCATATCATGTTTTGTGTGGTTTTGAATAAATTGAACTTGAACTTACCTGATCGTAAATACTTTAGCCCCCCCCCCCCACACTTTTTAAAACTTTTCGTGGGGCCTGTTTTGTATGTTTGTATGCAGTTATTTCGATGATAGCCTACGATCTACAACAGATAGAGGTCATGACAATTACGTATTCAAAAGTGAATTCCATGACATGCATGGTAACTACACAATTGAAAGTATTCTTTTCAAAAGGGGGAATCATAACGCACCGCTATCACATTAGCAGCGATTATTCTCAAATCTCAAAATCTGTTGGAAAATTGGGGTCATTTAAACTCGTACCATGTGTCAATTACAAATCGGTCTATTGGTAGAATCAGCACATGGTAGAATACACAAGTGATGTGATGTTTGGGGGATTATAGAAGGGTGAATCTGTGTTTGTCTCATGGCAAATCAATACAACATTCCAATTCAACAGATTGTGCACATTGACGAAATAAGGGAAATACATGTAAGTCTATTATGCGGTCTGATAGTTTGAAGAGTTTAATGATATCAAAAAAGAAATATTTATCACACTTTGCTCACGTTCTTCTTCTTCCTTTAACTGTCTCCTCTGACACCGATTTTGTTTGCAGGTTTATTGTTGCGTGTCCATCAAAATGAAAGAAAGACGTTCACGTCATACGGGGCACACTTTACTGATCACCCATGCAGGAGCACAATAGTATGTCCAGTACATGAATAACCTTATAATGCTCTATCAATCAACAGCTGAAGACGATAGCTTCAAGCAATTCCTTACAAATCAGACGATAGAAAGTACGAGGTTCGCTGGAATTCCAACATTATAAGCATGACAATAGATTTTTAGCACGGTGGGCTCAATGGCATGACAGTTATCACCAATATATTTTTGGAACCCGTTGCCATTATTAAATGCCTTTGTGGGTGAATGTGAATCTGCTCAAACCACGTGATGCATTCAAAGAAACCGCCCGCGCAAATCGAATTTTAGGTTTCGTGTAAGATGAGGAGCTAAAAATCTGCCTGTCTCTGCTAGATTCTGTCCTAGACAAGTCGCTTGGAGATTTTTACTTAGTTTTTGCTTCGTAATTGAATTCGTCGTCGTCGTATTGCTTAGTGTCATAATGATTGCTGACCGGTACAACGATTTTCTCACGAATTGGACCCCTCCCCTGCCGGGGGCTGCCTTGATCCGCCCCCGATTGACGGAGACAATCACAATGAGTTCGTTAAGAAAACGATGAATGTCCATCCGTAATAGGTCCATGCTTTGCATGAGTGAATGCACTGAAAATGTTAAATGTGATTCGTTCGTCTGCTCGAATCACGTGATGTATTTCAATTTAACACATGCATTCAAAGAGACCGCGCGCGCGATGACAATAGGTTTCGTGTTAGATGAGAAGCGAGAAATTTGCCATTCTCTGCTAGATTCTGTCCTAGACAAGTCGTTTTGAGATATTTACTTAGCTTTTGCTTCGTTCGTGAATTCGTCGTCTTCGATTAGCTTGCTTAAACCACTGTTATTTCACTTGTGTAATAATGGTCTTTTACGGCAACAAGTTCACTGGGAACTGTGTGATGAATACCCAGGAGGGTAGGCGTTGTAGGAGGAAGGCACCCCTGCCTGTTGATGAAGTCGAAGAATGCTGGCAGCACCGACAGTATCTACAGAGTTATTTTCTAAATTAAAAATGAATTTACCAACCATCAATTGCTTAATACACGCAGGATCGACCCTTCAGTGAGTTGAAAGTGATTTAATTTAGGGTCACTCTTTGTAATTACTCTATCGAATGTGTTTAAATTGCAACATAGGTCTATGCACTTAATATTCGCATCCTATTATTGACAATCAAGTTGTAGTCTAGTCTAGTAATAGTCTATGTCCTGTTTTATTTTTACTTTTTTACAGACAGCCAGCCGAGGTCCAGCTGTGCTCTGCACATATCGGGCTTCATGGGAATGGCAGACGTTGCAGCCGGCGTGGACGTCACTCGCTAGACGAAAACGCCGTTGAACTCTACTGCACGCAACACGGTATGCATTTATTCAAAGTAAATCTCTCACAATAACTTACATTTTAAAATGGCATCTTGTGGACCATAGACTATATGTATTTGCCCAGACCATTAGCAGATCCGGAATTTTCCAGGGGAGGGCCGCATTGCCATTGGTAAAAATAGTAAAAATGGAAGAGTAAATATTGATTCATGATGAAAATATTTTGAAACTAATTACACTGTCCCCCGCCTCCCCCTCCCCCACCCCTCCCCTTCCTCTCAGTGTTATTTAGGATAGGCGTATATATGCATGTTCCTAGCTCCCTTTGAAAGCACCACCTATCTCCAGGGTGTGTAAAGTCAATTTATACGGGCCGGATTTTTGTGTATGTACAGGCCTTACTTTGTTGCGTGAAAAGTAGCCTACCCCTTTACCAGAGATTTTGGGAACACAAACGTGGTCCGTCCAACCCTATAGCTGTATCATTGATTGTGTACGTTGGTGCATTTAATACTAAAGTATTAATGGAGAATCGTCTATTTGAATGTGATCTGTGAAATGCCATGCATGTAGCATGTCCCCATTTATGTTTTCGTTTGGTTTATACAGTCAACAAGTTGCATCGCGAGAACGGTCGTGCGGAGGTCGTTCCTGCTCATCGCCAACAGCAGGATGAACAGCGTAGGAGGGCGGAGGAGCGTGAGCAACTCCACCCAAGACGAAGGTCACCGCGTCTGGTAGAGCGAGAGATCGCAGCTGCCGCCGCTGTTCAACTCGCCGCTGAGAGAGAGCAACGTCGTGCCGCCAATCGGGCAAACCAGAACCTGCGGAGGTCGGCCCGGATTGCCGCGAGGCGAGGCAATGTGTGATAATAGCCTGGGTAAGTTAATTTATTTCTATGCTTTCCTATTTTTAGTATTCTAACAATTCCCACCCCCATAACAAAAATAACTAAACAGATGAGCAATCTAAATATATATGTACCAAACACAAATTTTAATTAGGGACTTGACAATGTGCCAAAACTTTACAACATAGCAGCAACTTTTAATGATCGGGCGAGTCAAAATGAACTGAGATCCTCCAAGGTTTCTGAATAGTCTGACCGTTATTTGTCACAATGATATAGGGGTTTTCAAAAATAATTTATCTGAAAACATAATTTTCAAAATCTATTTTTAAAAAGTTTGAAACAGAACCATCTTGCTCATATTGAAATTAAAGGGGAAGCCCACCATGATATTAAGTGATGAATTTTAAAGGTGCAATCAATTTATGTTTCAATCAATAACACCCTTAGTATTATCATTGCAAGTATGGTTTTAAGCAACCCCTGTATGATACGCATCTATTCCGTCATCAATATATAAGAAAATTAAAATTTATGAAATTGTCTGTAGCCTACAGAGCAAATTGGAGATGAGCTCACATGATGTCACATATATTTCACTGATGACAGGTTTAAAATTTGTAACTTTCATATTTTTATTTTCATGCTTTTATTACAGTCAACTTAATACAAGGGTGGACCTTCCCCTTTTAGTATGAATGATTTTTTAAACTCACTTCATTCTCCTTTCCTACAGACTGATTCGCAGAAGCAGCAGGGGGGAGACCGAGGGGGGATACTGGGTCGAACACTGCTGAGGTTCTCGGGACGTAAACGCCTTGCTATAGGAGTAGTAGGGAGGAAGCCGAGACGGGTAGTGCATGGTCACTCAAACCAGGCCCGCTGCACTATCGTGGTCAAGAAAGACTGGGTGTGGTCAGTCGGGGTAGACGCCGGAGGCCATTCTCTTTCTTGACCGCCTGTAAATTATTTCCAAGAAGGTATGTGTACTGTTTCATAGGTTTCATACAGTGTATGTTTGAAATAGTAATTAGTTCTTTATAACATTATAGCAGTACATGGTGAGTCTTCATGTTTGTTCTGTTTGCATATGTCCTCATCATTTCGGAGAGTATGCAACTGCTATGTTTCCTCTATTATATAATTAGTAAATGTAGGGCCGAAAGGTGAAATAAATCTATTTTGAAATGAATGTATAAACTTGCTATATACTATACCTAACAAAATGTCATAATTTGTCTTCGAGTTTTAAGATTGTATCTGCCCCATCATATTTACTTTGAGATGCCTAATACAGCATTCTGTTTACCTCTTTATTCCACAGATCAGGCCTCGCCGTGGGACGCGCACACACTTCGTAGGTATGCAGGTATTTCAATGTCTACCTTGTGACAATATGTTCCTATTCACCAGATCTGTTTACCCCCATACCTCCTAATGGGAGTCATGTATATATATATATATATATGAGTTTGACACGTTGGTTACTAAGTTGAGAACCTGTGAATATTTGGTCGAAAATCTTTTTGAAATATACATTATATTGTTTTAACAAAGGATTCAGAAGTTGTCTTATTTTGTAAGTCTTAGTTATTGGGTTTTGCAATCATCCCTCTCATAAAAGCAGTTGTACTGATATTTCAAATATCTTGTTGTAAGAGCTACACTTGGCAAGAGTTGTCCAATTACCCAGTTCGTAATTAGCACGAAATATCCACTGAATATCTTAACATGAAGAGACCCAACATGATGCTTAAAGTGTAGGGGTCGCGTGAACGTCTTTTATCTCCATTTAGAGACAACTTACCTGTGTATCATGAAATATCAATGGTGCATGAAATAAAAATGAATATTTGAACATGAGCATGTATCCAGTATTTTTGTCCACATTTTTTAAAACACAAAAACAAATTTAGACTGCAATTACAAACTGGCTTGTAGGATGTGTACCGGTACTTGTGGAAAGATTGTACTTTCATGTGGAATATCAGAAAATGCACAAAAGAATTAGAAAGAAGATTCCAACAACTAATGATCTTATACGAAAATGGTTTCAAACTAATAAAATGAAATACTATTAAAAAATATCAAATTAAAAAATATAAGTAAAATTAAGAATAAAAATATAAAATGAAAAAAATGATTCAATTGAATAGAATACATTCTTTTTATAAAAAGGGTTAGAAATGCGAAGTTTCAAACAGTAAAACCACTTTAATCATGAAGCATTATTGATCATAAAAGTTTTCCAGTCCATTGAAACAAAAAAGTTAAATCTCAGCTTCTAATTGCAATTACTTGATTCAAATTTCTTATACATTATATCCAATTTATGCATATATAGGTTCTACTCACTTATAACAAATCCCATTCTGTTTCTCTTTTGTCGCGGATTGTTCTCAATCCTATCTTTTAAAGGGGTGCATATTCCCGACATGGCTTACAATTTGAAGAAAAAAAGGAATCACTTAATCTAAGTCACCTCACACCTTTATGTGTGGCTGGGGTAAATAGTTGTCCATTTATAGTTGAGTATGAGACAGTATTTTAATTTGTTGATTTAAGTATATTATTCAAAGTTACCATAATACGTAGTAGCATGACATCGGACACAAAATATATCGTGTTCACTATTTCCAGGTATACGGCCCAGTAAATCCCATGTGTGGTCTCTAATGGGATTGGTTATACTCTCTGTGAAATGTAATATTTTTATCCTTTTTCCTTCTCCGCTAATCTTTACAGTTTGTCTCTTCAATCTTATACAATTGCTTTTATTGTGGGTTGTTTTTGTTGTTCGTCTAGTAGGATAGGACTCCTTTTACATGTCTTTAAATATATTATAAACTTTTTCTGATTTTCTTCTCAATTCTCCACTAAATAAATTAAATTATTTAAATACAGTAGGCCCTACTTCAGATTTGTGACAAAAATACCTTCAAACACACCCTATTCTTTTCAAAATGACCTATCAAATTTTCACTTGCATGACTAACTCCCTCCCATCTCCTATAGATACATCCCCCTCCCTCTATAACTCTTTTTTAAAAATAAAAATAGACAAATTAGTATTGCACTGTATATAACATCTACGAAAGTTGTGATTCCCTCTTTCAGTCTTTTGTTATTATCCAACAATTCTCAGTATTTTTTTAACAGCTGTTTATCTTGTCCAATGCTCTCTTTGATTTACCCTTCTCTCCATTGCAGCAGGGATGGTTCTCGATATTGTAGAATTTTCTAATAGCTCCTTACATCCTAACAATATTGAATCTTTAAGGGTCATTCCGTAAAATTGAGACAAAACAAAATCAAGATTGAGAAGGTTGTGAGGAGATCACGAAGGTTAAAGAGTGAAGAGTAAAGAGTGAAGAGTAAAATTCTGAAAAGACCTGTTCGGATACAGACAGTTCATGTTATTTATATCATTCTTTCCTCTTTCTGTATCATTTATCTTTCTATTTATTTTATTTGTTTATGTCTTGGTCTTTATTTTTCTTCTTTATGTATATCAGCTCTAAATCAAGACCCATCCACTCTCCCCTCTTTCTCCCTTTCTATCTCTCACAATTTCTCCCACTTTCTCGCTCACTATTTAAGATTATGACTTATCAAATCTACATTTGCTTGTTTGAATAGGATACATAAAATTCAAAGCAAGACTGCCTTCTCCCCTTCTCCCCTCCCCTCCTCCTCTGTCTGTACCTCTGTCTCTCTCTCTCTCTCTCTGTATATATATATATATATATATATTTAGGATTTAACATTCTTTGTTCATGGAATACTGTACATCTGATTTAAATTAAATATAGAATACCTAGTGGAATAATATTGCATATCGCATTAAAAGCAGGAAATGTGATTCTCCCTTATTTTTCTTTACATTAATTTATTTTTAAATGTAGATTTAGTTATTCGAATACTGTACCATGAAACAGAAGGGATGGGAACGCTTTGTAGGTGAACAGAACGCCTAGTCAGGTCCTATAGTTTTCTTTCATTTTAAGACATTAAATTGTATTTTTTAGTATTCATAGTGTTAGGTTAGGAAATTAATGGCTGGGAGAAGATGGTGACCTGTGAATGATGAGCCTCCGGTGCACTGTCCCTTAAGTTGTAGGTAAACGGCACGCCCAGTCAGTTGCTATTTTTCTTTCAATTTGAGACATTAAATTGAATCTCTTTTGGTTATTCATGTTGTTAGGTGTAGGTAATTACTGGGGCTGAGAGATGGTGACCTGTGAATGATGATCATACGGGGCACTGTCCCTTTAGTTGAAGGTGGAAGGCATCCCCGTTTAGGTGTTAGTTTTCTTTTATTTTAAGATATTATATTTTTTTGTGTGTGGGGGGGGGGGGGTATTCATGGTGCTAGATTAGGTCTTCACTGACTGGAAGATGGTGACCTGTGAATAATGAGCCTATGGGGGCACTGTCCGTTAAATTGTGGGCGAACGGCACGCCCAGTCATGCGCTAGTTTTCTTTCATTTTAAGTCATTACATTTTTTTTTTTTTTTTTTTTTTGGGGGGGGGGGGGAGGGTATTCATGGTGCTAGGTTAGGTCTTCACTAGCTGGGAGATGGTGACATGTTGAATTATGAGCCTACTTGGCGCTGTCCCTTAAATTGTGGGCGAATGGCACGCCCAGTCATGTGCTATTTTCTTTCATTTTTTGTCATTACATTTTTTTTTTTTTGGGGGGGGGAGGTATTTATGGTGTTAGGTTGGGTCTTCAATGCTGGGAGATGGTGACCTGTGAATTATGAGCCTACTGGGCACTGTCCTTAAATTGTGGGAGAACGGCACGCCCAGTTATGTGCTAATTTTATTTTATTTTAAGATTTTACTTTCTTCTTTTTTTTTTCCTTTTTTTTTTTTTTTTTTTTTTTGGGGGGGGGGGGGGGTATTCATGGTACTAGGTTAGGTCTTCACTCGCTGAGAGATGGTGACCTATGAATTATGAGCATACTGGGCACTGTCCCTTAAATTGTGGAGGAGGCACGCCACGCCCAGTCATGTGCTAATTTTCTTTCTTTAAGATTTTACTTTCTTCTTCTTTTTTTTCTTTTTTTTTTGAGGGGGGGGGGGGTATTCATGGTACTAGTTTGGGTCTTCACTGGTTTGGAGATGGTGACCTGTGAATGATGAGCCTACTGGGCACTGTCCCTTAAATTGTGGGAGAACGGCATGCCCAGTCATGTTCTAATTCTCTTTTATTTTAAGATTTTACTTCTTTCTTCTTTTTTTTTTTTCCTTTTTTTTTTGGGGGGGGGGGGATATTCATGTTACTAGGTTAGGTCTTCAATGGCTGGGAGATGGTGACCTGAATGATAAGCCTACTGGGCACTGTCCTTCAAATTGTGGGAGAACGGCACGCCCAGCCATGTGCTAATTTTCTTTCTTTAAGATTTTACTTTCTTCTTTTTTTTTGAGGGGGGGGGGGGTGTATTCATGTTACTAGGTTAGGGCTTCAATGGCTGGGAGATGGTGACCTGTGAATGATGAGCCCACTGGGCACTGTCCCTTAAATTGTGGGAGAACGGCGCGCCCAGTCATGTGCTAATTTTCTTTCATTTTAAGATTTTACTCCTTTCTTCTTCTTCTTTTTTTTTTTGGGGGGGGGGGGTATTCAAGGTACTATTTGGGTCTTCACTGGCTGGGAGATGGTGACATGTTGAATTATGAGCCTACTTGGCGCTGTCCCTTAAATTGTGGGAGAACGGCACGCCCAGTCATGTGTAATTTTCTCGCTTTAAGATTTTACTTTCTTTTTCTTTTTTTTTTTTTTTTTTTTTTGGGGGGGGGGGGTATTCATGGTACTAGGTTAGGTCTTCACAAGCTGGGAGATGGTGACCTGTGAATGATGAGCCTACTGGGCACTGTCCCTTAAATTGTGGGAAAACGGCACGCCCAGTCATGTGCTAATTTACTTTTATTTTAAGATTTTTCTTTCTCTTTTTTTTTTTTTTTTTTTTTTTTGAGGGGGGAGGGGGTATTCATGATACTAGGTTAGGTCTTCACTGGCTGGGAGATGGTGACCTGTGAATTATGAGCCTACTGGGCACTGTCCCTTAAATTGTGGGAGAACGGCACGCCCAGTCATGTGCTAATTTTCTTTCATTTTAAGATTTTACTTTTTTCTGATTTTTTTTTTTTTTTTTTTTTTTGGGGGGGGGGGGGGTTGATATTTATGGTACTAGGTTAGGTCTTCACTCGCTGAGAGATGGTGACCTGTGAATTGTGAGCCTACTGGGCACTGTCTTATAAATTGTGGGAGAACGGCACGCCCAGTCATGTGCTAATTTATTTTATTTTAAGATTTTACTTCTTTCTTCTTCTTTTTTTTCTCCTTTTTTCTTTTTCTTTTTTTGGGGGGGGAGGGGGGTATTCAAGGTACTTATTCTTCACTGGCTGGGAGATGGTGACCTGTGAATATGAGCCTACTGGGCACTGTCCCTTAAATTGTGGGAGAACGGCACGCCCAGTCATGTGCTAATTTTCTTTCTTTAAGACTTTACTTTCTTCTTTTTTCTTTCTTTTTTGTTGAGGGGGGGGGGGGGGTATTCATGATACTAGGTTAGGTCTTCACTGGCTGGAAGATGGTGACCTGTGAATGATGAGCCTACTGGGCACTGTCCCTTAAATTGTGGGAGAACGGCACGCCCAGTCATGTGCTAATTTTCTTTCATTTTAAGATTTTATTTGCTTCTTCTTTTTTTTTTCCTTTTTTTTTTGGGGGGGGGGGTTGATATTTATGGTACTAGGTTAGGTCTTCACTGGCTGGGAGATGGTGACCTGTGAATGATGAGCCTACTGGTCACTGTCCCTTAAATTGTGGGAGAACGGCACGCCCAGTCATGTGCTAATTTTATTTCATTTTAAGATTTACTTCTTTCTTCTTTTTTTTTTCCCCCTTTTTTTTTTGGGGGGGGGGGGGTATTCATGGTACTATATTCTTCACTGGCTGGGAGATGGTGACCTGTGAATGATGAGCCTACTGGGCACTGTCCCTTTAATTTTGGAAGAACGGCACGCCCAGTCATGTGCTAATTTTCTTTCTTTAAGACTTTACTTTCTTCTTTTTTCTTTCTTTTTTTTTTGGGGGGGGGGAGGGGGGGTATTCATGGTACTAGGTTAGGTCTTCACTGGCTGGGAGATGGTGACCTGTGAATGATGAGCCTACTGGGCACTGTCCCTTAAATTGTGGGAGAACGGCACGCCCAGTCATGTGCTAATTAACTTTCATTTTAAGATTTTTACTTTTCTTCTTATTTTTTCCCTTTTTTTTTGGGGGGGGGGGGTGATATTATGGTTTTAGGTTAGGTCTTCACTCGCTGAGAGATGGTGACCTGGGAATTGTGAGCCTACTGGGCACTGTCTTATAAATTGTGGGAGAACGGCACGCCCCAGTCATGTGCTAATTTTATTTTATTTTAAGATTTTACTTCTTTCTTCTTCTTTTTTTTCTCCTTTTTTCTTTTTTTTTTTTTTTTGGGGGGGAGGGGGGTATTCAAGGTACTATATCTTCACTGGCTGGGAGATGGTGACCTGTGAATTATGAGCCTACTGGGCACTGTCCCTTAAATTGTGGGAGAACGGCACGCCCAGTCATGTGCTAATTTTCTTTCTTTAAGACTTTACTTTCTTCTTTTTTCTTTCTTTTTTGTTGAGGGGGGGGGGGGGGGTATTCATGATACTAGGTTAGGTCTTCACTGGCTGGAGATGGTGACCTGTGAATGATGAGCCTACTGGGCAACTGCCCTTAAATTGTGGAGAACGGCACGCCCAGTCATGTGCTAATTTTCTTTCATTTTAAGATTTTATGCTTCTTCTTTTTTTTTTTTCCTTTTTTTTTTGGGGGGGGGGTTGATATTTATGGTACTAGGTTAGGTCTTCACTGGCTGGGAGATGGTGACCTGTGAATGATGAGCCTACTGGTCACTGTCCCTAAATTGTGGGAGAACGGCACGCCCAGTCATGTGCTAATTTTATTTCATTTTAAGATTTACTTCTTTCTTTCTTTTTTTTCCCCTTTTTTTTTTGGGGGGGGGGGGGGGTATTCATGGTACTATATCTTCACTGGCTGGGAGATGGTGACCTGTGAATGATGAGCCTACTGGGCACTGTCCCTTAATTTTGGAAGAACGGCACGCCCAGTCATGTGCTAATTTTCTTTCTTTAAGACTTACTTTCTTCTTTTTTCTTTCTTTTTTTTTGGGGGGGGGAGGGGGGGTATTCATGGTACTAGGTTAGGTCTTCACTGGCTGGGAGATGGTGACCTGTGAATGATGAGCCTACTGGGCACTGTCCCTTAAATTGTGGGAGAACGGCACGCCCAGTCATGTGCTAATTAACTTTCATTTTAAGATTTTACTCTTTTTCTTATTTTTTCCTTTTTTTTTGGGGGGGGGGGTTGATATTTATGGTTTTAGGTTAGGTCTTCACTCGCTGAGAGATGGTGACCTGGGAATTGTGAGCCTACTGGGCACTGTCTTATAAATTGTGGGAGAACGGCACGCCCAGTCATGTGCTAATTTTATTTTATTTTAAGATTTTACTTCTTTCTTCTTCTTTTTTTTCCTTTTTTGGGGGGGGGGGGTTGATATTTATGGTACTAGGTTAGGTCTTCACTCGCTGAGAGATGGTGACCTGTGAATTGTGAGCCTACTGGGCACTGTCTTATAATTGTGGGAGAACGGCACGCCCAGTCATGTGCTAATTTTATTTTATTTTAAGATTTTACTTCTTTCTTCTTCTTTTTTTTCTCCTTTTTTTCTTTTTTCTTTTTTTTTGGGGGGAGGGGGGTATTCAAGGTACTATATTCTTCACTGGCTGGGAGATGGTGACCTGTGAATTATGAGCCTACTGGGCACTGTCCCTTAAATTGTGGGAGAACGGCACGCCCAGTCATGTACTAATTTTCTTTCTTTAAGACTTTACTTTCTTCTTTTTTTTTCTTTTTGTTGAGGGGGGGGGGGGGGGGTATTCATGATACTAGGTTAGGTCTTCACTGGCTGGGAGATGGTGACCTGTGAATGATGAGCCTACTGGGCACTGTCCCTTAAATTGTGGGAGAACGGCACGCCCAGTCATGTGCTAATTTTCTTTTATTTTAAGATTTTATTTGCTTCTTTTTTTTTTTTCCTTTTTTTTTTGGGGGGGGGGGGGGTTGATATTTATGGTACTAGGTTAGGTCTTCACTGGCTGGGAGATGGTGACCTGTGAATGATGAGCCTACTGGGCACTGTCCCTTAAATTGTGGGGAGAACGGCACGCCCAGTCATGTGCTAATTTTATTTCATTTTAAGATTTTACTTCTTCTTCTTCTTTTTTTTCCCCTTTTTTTTTTGGGGGGGGGGGTGTATTCATGGTACTTTATTCTTCACTGGCTGGGAGATGGTGACCTGTGAATGATGAGCCTACTGGGCACTGTCCCTTTAATTGTGGAAGAACGGCACGCCCAGTCATGTGCTAATTTTCTCTTTAAGACTTTACTTTCTTCTTTTTTCTTTCTTTTTTTTTTGAGGGGGGGAGGGGGGGTATTCATGGTACTAGGTTAGGTCTTCACTGGCTGGGAGATGGTGACCTGTGAATGATGAGCCTACTGGGCACTGTCCCTTAAATTGTGGGAGAAACGGCACGCCCAGTCATGTGCTAATTAACTTTCATTTTAAGATTTTACTTCTTTCTTCTTATTTTTTTCCTTTTTTGGGGGGGGGGGGTGATATTTATGGTTTTAGGTTAGGTCTTCACTCGCTGAGAGATGGTGACCTGGGAATTGTGAGCCTACTGGGCACTGTCTTATAAATTGTGGGAGAACGGCACGCCCAGTCATGTGCTAATTTTATTTTATTTTAAGATTTACTTCTTTCTTCTTCTTTTTTTTCTTTTTTTTTTTTTTTTGGGGGGGGGGGGTTGATATTTATGGTACTAGGTTAGGTCTTCACTCGCTGAGAGATGGTGACCTGTGAATTGTGAGCCTACTGGGCACTGTCTTATAAATTGTGGGAGAACGGCACGCCCAGTCATGTGCTAATTTTATTTTATTTTAAGATTTTACTTCTTTCTTCTTCTTTTTTTTCTCCTTTTTCTTTTTTTCTTTTTTTTGGGGGGGGGAGGGGGGTATTCAAGGTACTATATTCTTCACTGGCTGGGAGATGGTGACCTGTGAATTATGAGCCTACTGGGCACTGTCCCTTAAATTGTGGGAGAACGGCACGCCCAGTCATGTACTAATTTTCTTTCTTTAAGACTTTACTTTCTTCTTTTTCTCTTTTTTTTTGAGGGGGGGGGGGGGGGGGGGGGTATTCATGATACTAGGTTAGGTCTTCACTGGCTGGGAGATGGTGACCTGTGAATGATGAGCCTACTGGGCACTGTCCCTTAAATTGTGGGAGAACGGCACGCCCAGTCATGTGCTAATTTTCTTTCATTTTAAGATTTTACTTTTTTCTGATTTTTTTTTTTTTTTTTTTTTTTTTGGGGGGGGGGGGGGTTGATATTTATGGTACTAGGTTAGGTCTTCACTCGCTGAGAGATGGTGACCTGTGAATTGTGAGCCTACTGGGCACTGTCTTATAAATTTGTGGAGAACGGCACGCCCAGTCATGTGCTAATTTTATTTTATTTTAAGATTTTACTTTTCTTCTTTTTTTTTCTCCTTTTTCTTTTTTCTTTTTTTTTTGGGGGGAGGGGGGTATTCAAGGTACTATATTCTTCACTGGCTGGGAGATGGGACCTGTGAATTATGAGCCTACTGGGCACTGTCCCTTAAATTGTGGGAGAACGGCACGCCCAGTCATGTGCTAATTTTCTTTCTTTAAGACTTACTTTCTTCTTTTTTCTTTTTTTTTTTTGTTGAGGGGGGGGGGTATTCATGATACTAGGTTAGGTCTTCACTGGCTGGGAGATGGTGACCTGTGAATGATGAGCCTACTGGGCACTGTCCCTTAAATTGTGGAGAACGGCACGCCCAGTCATGTGCTAATTTTCTTTCATTTTAAGATTTTTTTGCTTCTTCTTTTTTTTTCCTTTTTTTTTGGGGGGGGGGGGGGGGTTGATATTTATGGTACTAGGTTAGGTCTTCACTGGCTGGGAGATGGTGACCTGTGAATGATGAGCCTACTGGGCACTGTCCCTTAAATTGTGGGAGAACGGCACGCCCAGTCATGTGCTAATTTTATTTCATTTTAAGATTTTACTTCTTTCTTCTTCTTTTTTTTCCCTTTTTTTTGGGGGGGGGGGGTATTCATGGTACTATATTCTTCACTGGCTGGGAGATGGTGACCTGTGAATGATGAGCCTACTGGGCACTGTCCCTTTAATTTTGGAAGAACGGCACGCCCAGTCATGTGCTAATTTTCTTTCTTTAAGACTTTACTTTCTTCTTTTTTCTTCTTTTTTTTTGAGGGGGGGAGGGGGGGTATTCATGGTACTAGTTAGGTCTTCACTGGCTGGGAGATGGTGACCTGTGAATGATGAGCCTACTGGGCACTGTCCTTAAATTGTGGGAGAACGGCACGCCCAGTCATGTGCTAATTAACTTTCATTTAAGATTTTACTTCTTTCTTCTTATTTTTTTCCTTTTTTTGGGGGGGGGGTTGATATTTATGGTTTTAGGTTAGGTCTTCACTCGCTGAGAGATGGTGACCTGGGAATTGTGAGCCTACTGGGCACTGTCTTATAAATTGTGGGAGAACGGCACGCCCAGTCATGTGCTAATTTTATTTTATTTTAAGATTTACTTCTTCTTCTTCTTTTTTTCCTTTTTTTTTTGGGGGGGGGGGGGGGTTGATATTTATGGTACTAGGTTAGGTCTTCACTCGCTGAGAGATGGTGACCTGTGAATGTGAGCCTACTGGGCACTGTCTTATAAATTGTGGGAGAACGGCACGCCCAGTCATGTGCTAATTTTATTTATTTTAAGATTTTACTTCTTTCTTCTTCTTTTTTTTCTCCTTTTTCTTTTTTCTTTTTTTTTGGGGGGGGGGGGGGTATTCAAGGTACTATATTCTTCACTGGCTGGGAGATGGTGACCTGTGAATATGAGCCTACTGGGCACTGTCCCTTAAATTGTGGGAGAACGGCACGCCCAGTCATGTACTAATTTTCTTTCTTTAAGACTTTACTTTCTTCTTTTTTCTTTCTTTTTTGTTGAGGGGGGGGGGGGGGTATTCATGATACTAGGTTAGGTCTTCACTGGCTGGGAGATGGTGACCTGTGAATGATGAGCCTACTGGCCACTGTCCCTTAAATTGTGGGAGAACGGCACGCCCAGTCATGTGCTAATCTTTATTTTAAGATTTTATTTGCTTCTTCTTTTTTTTTTTCCTTTTTTTTTGGGGGGGGGGGGGGTTGATATTTATGTACTAGGTTAGGTCTTCACTGGCTGGGAGATGGTGACCTGTGAATGATGAGCCTACTGGGCACTGTCCCTTAAATTGTGGGAGAACGGCACGCCCAGTCATGTGCTAATTTTATTTCATTTTAAGATTTTACTTCTTTCTTCTTCTTTTTTTCCCCTTTTTTTTTTGGGGGGGGGGGGGTGTATTCATGGTACTTTATTCTTCACTGGCTGGGAGATGGTGACCTGTGAATGATGAGCCTACTGGGCACTGTCCCTTTAATTGTGGAAGAACGGCACGCCCAGTCATGTGCTAATTTTCTTTCTTTAAGACTTTACTTTCTTCTTTTTTCTTTTTTTTTTTTTGAGGGGGGGGTATTCATGGTACTAGGTTAGGTCTTCACTGGCTGGGAGATGGTGACCTGTGAATGATGAGCCTACTGGGCACTGTCCCTTAAATTGTGGGAGAACGGCACGCCCAGTCATGTGCTAATTAACTTCATTTTAAGATTTTTACTTCTTTTCTTATTTTTTTCCTTTTTTTTTTTGGGGGGGGGTTGATATTTATGGTTTTAGGTTAGGTCTTCACTCGCTGAGAGATGGTGACCTGGGAATTGTGAGCCTACTGGGCACTGTCTTATAAATTGTGGGAGAACGGCACGCCCAGTCATGTGCTAATTTTATTTATTTTAAGATTTTACTTCTTTCTTCTTCTTTTTTTTTCCTTTTTTTTTTTTTTTTTTTTTTTGGTGGGGGGGGGGGTTGATATTTATGGTACTAGGTTAGGTCTTCACTCGCTGAGAGATGGTGACCTGTGAATTGTGAGCCTACTGGGCACTGTCTTATAAATTGTGGGAGAACGGCACGCCCAGTCATGTGCTAATTTTATTTTATTTTAAGATTTTACTTCTTTCTTCTTTTTTTTTTCTCCTTTTTTCTTTTTTCTTTTTTTTTGGGGGGGAGGGGGGTATTCAAGGTACTATATTCTTCACTGGCTGGGAGATGGTGACCTGTGAATTATGAGCCTACTGGGCACTGTCCCTTAAATGGGGGAGAACGGCACGCCCAGTCATGTGCTAATTTTCTTTCTTTAAGACTTTACTTTCTTCTTTTTTCTTTTCTTTTTGTTGAGGGGGGGGGGGGGGGGTATTCATGATACTAGGTTAGGTCTTCACTGGCTGGGAGATGGTGACCTGTGAATTATGAGCCTACTGGGCACTGTCCCTTAAATTGTGGGAGAACGGCACGCCCAGTCATGTGCTAATTTCTTTTATTTTAAGATTTTTTCTTTCTTCTTTTTTTTTTTTTTTGAGGGGGGAGGGGTATTTATGATACTAGGTTAGGTCTTCACTGGCTGGGAGATGGTGACCTGTGAATTATGAGCCTACTGGGCACTGTCCCTTAAATTGTGGGAGAACGGCACGCCCAGTCGAGTGCTAATTTTCTTTCATTTTAAGATTTTACTTCTTTCTTCCTTTTTTTTTTTTCCTTTTTTTTTTTTGTTGAGGGGGGGGGGGTATTCATGGTACTAGGTTAGGTCTTCACTGGCTGGGAGATGGTGACCTGTGAATGATGAGCCTACTGGGCACTGTCCCTTAAATTGTGGGAGAACGGCACGCCCAGTCATGTGCTAATTAACTTTCATTTTAAGATTTTCTTTCTTTCTTATTTTTTTCCTTTTTTTGGGGGGGGGGGGTTGATATTTTGGTTTTAGGTTAGGTCTTCACTCGCTGAGAGATGGTGACCTGGGAATTGTGAGCCTACTGGGCACTGTCTTATAAATTGTGGGAGAACGGCACGCCCAGTCATGTGCTAATTTATTTTATTTTAAGATTTACTTCTTTCTTCTTCTTTTTTTTTTCCTTTTTTTTTTTTTTTTTTTTTTTTTGGTGGGGGGGGGGGGTTGATATTTATGGTACTAGGTTAGGTCTTCACTCGCTGAGAGATGGTGACCTGTGATTGTGAGCCTACTGGGCACTGTCTTTAAATTGTGGGAGAACGGCACGCCCAGTCATGTGCTAATTTTATTTATTTTAAGATTTACTTCTTTTCTTCTTTTTTTTTCTCCTTTTTTCTTTTTTCTTTTTTTTGGGGGGAGGGGGTATTCAAGGTACTATATTCTTCACTGGCTGGGAGATGGTGACCTGTGAATTATGAGCCTACTGGGCACTGTCCCTTAAATTGTGGGAGAACGGCACGCCCAGTCATGTGCTAATTTCTTTCATTTTAAGATTTTACTTCTTTCTTCTTTTTTTTTTTTTTTTTTTTTGAGGGGGGGGGGGGCGGGTATTCATGGTACTATATTCTTCACTGGCTGGGAGATGATGACCTGTGAATGATGAGCCTACTGGGCACTGTCCTTAAATTGTGGGAGAACGGCACGCCCAGTCATGTGCTAATTTTCTTTCATTTTAAGATTTTACTTCTTTCTTCTCTTTTTTTTTTTTTTTTTTTTTGGGGGGGGGGGGGGTATTCATGGTACTAGGTAAGGTCTTCACTGGCTGGGAGATGGTGACCTGAATTGTGAGCCTACTGGGCACTGTCCCTTAAATTGTGGGAGAACGGCACGCCCAGTCGAGTGCTAATTTTCTTTCATTTTAAGATTTTACTTCTTTCTTCCTTTTTTTTTTTTCTTTTTTTTTTGTTGTTGAGGGGGGGGGGGGGGTATTCATGGTACTAGGTTAGGTCTTCACTGGCTGGGAGATGGTGACCTGTGAATGATGAGCCTAATGGGCACTGTCCCTTAAATTGTGGGAGAACGGCACGCCCAGTCATGTGCTAATTTTCTTTCATTTTAAGATTTTACTTCTTTCTTCTTTTTTTTTTTTTTTTTTTTTGGAGGGGGGGGGGGGGGGGTTTTCATGGTACTATATTCTTCACTGGCTGGGAGATGGTGACCTGTGAATGATGAGCCTACTGGGCACTGTCCCTTAAATTGTGGGAGAACGGCGCGCCCAGTCATGTGCTAATTTCTTTCATTTTAAGATTTTACTTCTTTCTTCTTTTTTTTTTTGGGGGGGGGGTATTCATGGTACTAGGTAAGGTCTTCACTGGCTGGGAGAGGGTGACCTCTGAATTGTGAGCCTACTGGGCACTGTCCCTTAAATTGTGGGAGAACGGCACGCCCAGTCATGTGCTAATTTACTTTCATTTTAGATTTTACTTTTTTTCTGATTTTTTTTTTTTGGGGGGGGGGGGTTGAATTTATGGTACTAGGTTAGGTCTTCACTCGCTGAGAGATGGTGACCTGTGAATTGTGAGCCTACTGGGCACTGTCTTATAAATTGTGGGAGAACGGCACGCCCAGTCATGTGCTAATTTTCTTTCATTTTAAGATTTACTTCTTTCTTCTTTTTTTTTCCTTTTTTTTTTTTTTTTTTTGAGGGGGGGATATTCATGGTACTAGGTTAGGTCTTCACTGGCTGGGAGATGGTGACCTGTGAATGATGAGCCTACTGGGCACTGTCCTTAAATTGTGGGAGAACGGCATGCCCAGTCATGTCTAATTTCTCTTTCATTTTAAGATTTTACTTCTTTCTTCTTTTTTTTTCCTTTTTTTTTTTGGGGGGGGGGGGGGTGGGGGGTATTATGGTACTAGTTTAGGTCTTCACAGGCTGGGAGATGGTGACCTGTGAATGATAAGCCTACTGGGCACTGTCCTTTAAATTGTGGGAGAACGGCACGCCCAGTCATGTGCTAATTTTCTTTCATTCAAGATTTTACTTCTTTTTCTTTTTTTTTGAGGGGGGGGGGGGGTTTCATGATACTAGGTTAGGTTTTCACTGGCTGGGAGATGGTGACCTGTGAATGATGAGCCTACTGGGCACTGTCCCTTAAATTGTGGGAGAACGGCACGGCCCAGTCATGCGCTAATTTTTTTTCATTTTAAGATTTTACTTTTTTCTGATTTTTTTTTTTTTTTTTTTTTTTTGGGGGGGGGTTGATATTTATGGTACTAGGTTAGGTCTTCACTCGCTGAGAGATGGTGACCTGTGAATTATGAGCCTACTGGGCACTGTCCCTTAAATTGTGGGAGAACGGCACGCCCAGTCGTGTGCTAATTTTATTTTATTTTAAGATTTTACTTCTTTCTCCTTCTTTTTTTTTTTTCCTTTTTTTTTTGGGGGGGGGGGGGGGGTATTAATAGTACTAGGTTAGGTTTCACTCGCTGACAGATGGTGACCTGTGAATTATGAGCATACTGGGCACTGTCCCTTTAATTGTAGGTGTTAAGCACCCCCGTTTAGGTGCTAGTTTTCTTTCATTTAAAGATATTACATTGGGGGGGGACGGGGGGTATCATGGTGCTAGGTTAGGTTTTCACTTGCTGGTAGATGGTGACCTGTGAATGATGAGCCCACTGGGCACTGTCCCTTAAATTGTGGGAGAACGGCGCGCCCAGTCATGTGCTAATTTTCTTTCATTTTAAGATTTTACTCCTTTCTTCTTTTTTTTTTTTCTTTTTTTTTTTTTTTTGGGGGGGGGGGGGGTATTCAAGGTACTATTTTGGGTCTTCACTGGCTGGGAGATGGTGACCTGTGAATGATGACCCTATGGGGCACTGCCCTTTAGATTATAGGCGAACGGCAAGCCCATTCATGTGCTAGTTTTTCTGATTTTAGACATACTTTTTTCTTTCTTTTTTTTTTTTGGGGGGGGGTATTCAGGGTGCTAGGTTAGGTTTTCACTGGCTGGAAGATGGTGACCTGTGAATGATGAGCTTAAGGGGCACTGTCCCTTAACCCTTACTCTACTAGGGGGGCCTCGGGAAGCCCCCCCCCCCCCCCCCCCCTCTCGACTTTTTCGGAGATTGCGCCGCAACCGCTCGGAAATTTGAATTGTGTTTCATGACTTTTTTCCCTCAAGTCTTACGCACATTTTGATACCATTTGATATACTTGTAAGGTGATACATAACAATTAGTAAGCGCATGTCATAAAAAAAGTGCTATAATTGCATATATACATGTACAAGCAGAAATGTGAAGCTATGAATTGAAATCAAATTGCTTTTATATATTTCTAAAAGTAACTGTTGTATTCAGAACAAAAGAATACATTATAAATAAAACAATAGATATAATAAGAAATAAAAAACAATAAAATACATGAGAAAATAAATAGTTGAAAATCGCATCAAATTTGCGTAAATATCATTATTAATTACTTCAAATTACTTTTTGTGTTAGAAAAGAAGTTTCATATGGAAAATGAGTAACAACATTCAAAAAGTGGAGCCTGACAATTTTTGAAAGGATTCTAGTTCTCTATATATATTTCCAGATTTGATATTCATTGATGCGATATCATAATTTATGCAAATTAACCTATGCATTTTAAAATATCATAAAAATAATGAAACCTCATGAATTTGAGATGAAGGAAACATTTATTCAATACATTTTCATCATTCTTCACAAGTCTACGGACAAATATGTAGAGTTTTCTGTAAAATGCATAAAATTAGCATTTTGCATAATCAATTAGGCTATAACGAAAAAAATTTGCATATTAGCAAAAAACTAATTATAACATCTTGTTCCTTACGTAAATATCTACAAACATGCAAATTTTCGCGTTCATCGGACATTCGACGGCCGAGATCATAGGGGGGAGGCCCCAGAGCCACCCCCAGCCTCAGGCAGTCAGAGAGTGCCGAAATAGCCCAGTACAGTAAGGGAAATGGTGGCGAAACGGCACTCCCTGTCAGGTGCTAGTTTTCTTTCCGTTAAATTGTAACTGTTTTTGTATTCATGGTGTTAGTCATAGGTCATTACTGGCCGGGAGATGGTGACCTGTGAATGAATTATGATTTCCAATTTGATTCTGTTTGTAAGATTATACAAATTACCTCTAGGGTCTGACTGACCTGAGCGCTATACAGAATCTATTATTATTATTATTTTTATTATTATTATTATATATATATATTATTATATTATTATTATTATTATATTATTATTATTATTATTTTATTATTATTATTATATTATTTATTATTATTATTCTTATTATTATTATATTATTATTATTATTATTATTTATTATTATTATTATTATTATTATTATATATTATTATATTATTGTATTATCGTTATTATCGTATTATTATTATTATATTATTATATTATATTATTATATCATCTCATTATTAATGCCAGAATCAAATTAATTATGATCTGTTTCTATTATGTTATTGTTTAATATATAATTCAATACAGAACTGTAAAATGAAGCCAATAGGAATCTGTGTGAATGGAACCAAATTTGGAAAGCTTTTTACATGACTTTCACCCAGGAATGTTAGAGACCCATTCCATACCCCATCTTCATCTTAACAAAACTGAAAAGGGTCTGCATAAGTGTTGGGATCTTCGTTCTTCTCAAAAAATTGATTTCCGAATTTGTTCATTTACCAAAAGTTACTGTTTTAGCATGTTTTGCTATAGTATTTTCTCAGTTTCACAAGAAATCATTATATCCTTATCGTCATAGTTGTAAGTTTTTACTCTTAATTATTTGCTCTTTGAATTTTAATTTATGACTTTATCTAGATTTATTTGTTGTTTGAATAATTTATCATAAACTGTGGCATCACTATTCATATTTAATCCGGAAATGCACATCTTTGTATTTCTTGTATTCAATATTATTTATTTGAATGGATAGGGTCTTTATTATTCCTGTAAAATTTCTACCCTACTATCTTTTAATAGGTCCTAAGGAAGTCCTGGCTGTACAAAAACAGGCTATCGTACACCCACAAACCAATGTGATCTTACATGATATATAATATGGGGGCTCCGGGATGACTCCCCGTCCCACACCTTTATATTATTTTTGTACCGAGGGGTTCTAGGCTAATATTGTTTAGTAGGTCTTAAGGAAGCCCTGTACCAAAAATGGCGCTTTTATCCGCCGAGTAACGATAATTTCGCTAAGCCACCTGACTATATTGGGCATACTAAAGGGTATTGACATCTCCCTTGAGTTTATCTTTTTAGTGTAGTTGCAATCGAGTTTTCTGAATCTTTTGGCAATGGTACTTTTTAAAAAGTGATATGCATCACACGTTTACAGTAACCCATGTTCGAAGAGAAAAGGAATGATTCTGTTTATGCTACAGTCACAAAGGTTCGTACGAACGATAATTTCGTACGAATCTCCCTGTTTTTCCATTGTCTTCCTGAATTTCCATTGTCTGAAAATCATTCGTACGGCGTTCGTAACAGTTCGTAATGGCATTTGTGACCGAGGCTTTACTTCTTTAAGCCATACACCACATACTCGTGACTTTAACGATCTAATTTGCTCATTTCCATAAATTTAGAACACTCTTAGAAAAGTAAAATCTGAAGAGAATGGTATTTAAATCATAAACATAACATTTAAAATTAGAATCATTCTCCTCTCCCTCAGATTTATTTGTTATCTCCCTCCATTCCTCCTCCCTCTCTATATCTCTTCTTCTTTTTCTTCTGCTTTGTATATCAGGTTCAAATAACAATACACATGGCTTTCCTCTTCTCTTATATTTCATAATTATTACATTGATTTGCTTGTTTTAATACTCCAGTACAGTGGTTAGTTACCTCTCTCTTCTCTCTCTCTCTTTTGTTAATATTATTTCTCAAATTTCTTGAATTGCTTCTTTGAATACTGTTAATTAGACTCAAGACAAATAATCCTTGTTTTCTGTTTGACACTCTATTATTTGTTAGAGGTATAGATTTACGCGTTTAAAATATTGTTTATTAGATTCATTTCAGGAAGTAGTGTATTCCCATTGTCTCCCTCTATTAACTTGTGTAGTTCTTACTTGTAAAATTGATTTACTTTTGTGGATGTTCCATGTCCGGTTTATTTAAAAGCATTCCTATTATCCATTTAAGACATTGATAAGTAGACAAGACAAAATCTAATGTCTTAAATGTATTACATTAATCTTGATGATTTTGAATTTCGATTTACTCATTTGAATATTTTTCTTTATTAGTACATTCTAGCGGATTCACAGCAAGCTCTTTCTCATTTTCTACTGTTTTTGAACACTGTACAACATATTGAAAGGAACGACCATCTCTCTATTGTTTATAGTTAAGACTTTTAAATGTAAGATTTCCTTGTTTATTGCACATCATATTCAAATCAAAAGATGTGCCCCACCTCTCTCTCTCTCTCTCTCTCTTCTGTCCATTACACTATAATTATACTTATATAAATATATATACTTTAAACTGCTATTTAGGTTCAGATTAGGTAATAGCCCCCTCCCCTGTTTCCTCTCTTACTCTTTGTAATCTAGGACTTTTAAATCTAGATATTATATTTTAAAACTTTCCTATACATGTAGATTCCATCACAATTATGGCAAGATAGCTAGTATCCCACTGCATGGACTATTTTTTTACTCATTAACATCGATTTCCTGTTGAATATTTTATATTATATTTACAGTCCCAACCCCCTCCACTTTCCTTTTATTTCCTTGTAATTATAACTCAAATGTCTCGAATTTTTCTAATTTTTTATTCAGTTACTACATATTTTCTTTATATTTGGGACCATTATATCCAATATATCTGGAATTGTTTTAAAGCATAGCCTTTTCAGTTCCATACATACATACAAATGTATCTTACCAGTATATTATTGCCTAAAAGCGATTCAAGTAGTTAATGATGAACAGACAAAACAAATAAAGAAAGAAAATACTAAAAAAAATCAGTAATCAAATACAGATTTATGCTAGAGCAACCTGCATATTCCTATTGAAAAGAGTACCATTTTGTTCACAGTACATGTTGCATTATTAATGATAATAGGCAACAGTTCCTGCCACAATCACCATATCGTAAGATAATCTCTAGCTCTGACATTATTGTGCATTAAGCCAGTTCACGGTTGTAGTCTGAGAATGAGCAGATAAAGGTCATTGCAGAACAAATTGTGAAATACACGGAGACGAAATACTCGATAGTGCTCATGAAAGTTATGTAATCATTATTCATTCATGCACAAGCAGTGCACTCCGTGATACACAGGTGGAAGTATTCTTTGAAAAGGCGAAACAATTATGTAGCACCTCCATCGCTGTAGGATTGAATATTTCAAAATGTACAAAGTGGGACCTCTTCATGTTTTAAAGATCTTTGGATATTCGGGGTCATTTCAGATTAAATTATTGTACTAACCATGAACTGGTCTATTCGGTCACATGACTGTGGCATTTATTGTTTAAAAAACCGTTTTGAAATAATCAAGAAAGTGTTAACAAGGCATGAAATGATTAAACCAGATTGATGAGATTGTTTTGAATAATTATGTGATGTTATTTCATGATCACCTCGATAGTTATGGCTATATTTTCCATGTATTCTTTCATTCTATAGTGTAATATTTGTAATGTATGGTAACTAGTATCAGTGGCATTGTATAACTGAACAGTATTTCTTACTATTGTAGCAGTAATGCAAAATTCTAGAAATTGATTTTCATATGTATGCATTTTTAAGTTGTTTTGTTTGCTAAGGCTATGCAAAGTACATTGAAATGTATAATGTTCTATATGAATGTACGAATCTTCTCTGTACGAAATTTCTTCTTTGTCTTGGATCTATGCTTGATCAGTTGAATTTTTTTATTATTAAGCATCCTACTTGCAATGTTTAAGCAGAGAATTCCAGATGGAGGAATTTAAGGAAAATACAAAATCACTAATCTGAAATTAATTGAATCTCGGGAACGAAGATGGAATTTATTCTCAGTCACTTTTGCTTATGAGTCTCAGTACAACAATATGGAATTATACATGGAAGAACTGTTGGTTAAATTGCACACAAAAAAAAAACATTTCAAAATCTTTCTTTGTTTCAGCAGGTAATTTAATCCTGAATATGCAATGGGGTGTATGAACCCAGACGTGGGTGAATAAACTCTTTTGCATCAGCAACTTTTTTTCATTTCCAGACGTGGAAGTGTTAATTAAGTTGGGTAATAATACCATTAAAAAAATAATAAAAAATTGTGCATCATTGTGCTATGCTTTAATTCCTAGTATTGTGAGAGAACTCGAAAAAAAAAATTCGGGCATGAAAAGTTTTATTGTACCTTGCAAGTGGGAAATTTAGTATGTCTGTTACAACTCATAAATATAGAAATAAATACATTGTTTTTATCATCAGTTTGTATATCATATATTCAAGTATTTGCTCTTGTACAAAAACTGCTCAGATGTCTGATACGGTTAATAATTAATATCATGAACTAAGTTAGAGCACTACATACTTTATCATCTTAGTTGTTATCATACATTCTGTTCTCCACTGGTTGTCATACTAGTTATCATGCAATAATTGTTATCATAATGTAGATTTATATTTTAAAAAAGTGATTCCTTTGTTGTGAAAGAGCTATGTCATTGTTAATTTTTAATATGAAATGATTAAAAGGCAACGCAAGTTTCCTGTTTAAATGTACATGTATTATATCTTTAAAGGGATGATTGCCATACCTGATATTGTATTAACGACGCCATAGATGTTGGGAACTGTTATATCCAATATCATTCTATAATTGTTAGTAAAAAATCATACTGTAATATAATTTGATTGTAGGTCCCTACATTATCCTGTTAACAGATCCAGGAGCCCTCATTATGATGAGGATGGAGGCTGTAGTCCTCCTGAAGCCGGCCTAAGCTTGCTTGTTAGCTGGCTTGGTGTATGTACCATATTCATGGATGCATACGTGTGTACCACTGGTGAGTTAGGAACTGTCACAAGCGTAACTAATCGCAAATTGCATTCATTCTTTTAACCATGCCATACAATTTCACGTTCCCACTAAGCAGTCTCATCTGCTTCATCTTGCGGTTTATACCGGGAGATATAACAGGCAATGTGCCTGTTCATGTAACTGGCAAATTTTAGTGCTTCTTATTTTGTTCATCTCAAAACAGATGTTTGCACTATAATGGTGATCATCAGATGGTATAATACTATAGTGTCTGCACATCTGCGATGTTTCTAAACACTTTACAGAAATATGATATATGAGAAACTTGGTTACATAATGGCTGAAAGCTGTCATGAATAATATTGGTGGTATCCATGGTTAAAAGAATGTATGACTGGTATAGTGCCATCCACTGTATATTTATAGGAGAGAGTATAGTTTTTTTTGGTAGACAGTTTCTTACCATACAACAATGTTTGTCGTATCGGTAATGAATGTTCTACTATTACAACACATTTTTATGTTCAAGATGTGATGTAAAGATTTTAGCAGAATATGTGGGAGAGGGGAATAGGAGAAATGTATAGTGTTCCTCAAATTGGCTTATATGTTTTTATCAAGTCAGTGCATCCCCTCTCTCTCACTTTACGACAATTAAACTGATGCTTTTTACATAAAATGAAGATACATTAATCTTGTAGCACATACCAGCTTGGTGCAGCCAGGCAAAGTTTGTAGCCTGTCTTCTGCACCTTTTCCCCCAACTGGGTTTTGGTGGCTTTAGGATAGAAATATCCTTATCGTTTGCATACAGTGGATGGTTTAGCATGAAATACCTGCACCTTTTTTCAATCATTTTTTTTAATTGTTTACTACAGGTGGCAAGCAAGGTATACTGGGATTCTTTTGGAATTATAGTGCCTTTCCCTTTAGAGGGCTGGGGCGTTTGGTCATAACAACATTTTTTTTATTTATTTGTATTGAAGGGGGTGAGAATGGGAGAACGGAGCCCCTCCTAGTTGAGCTAAACAAAAGGAATTAGAGGACAGTGGTAGGGAATACCCCCATCCTGAGTCAATGGATGATAAAAAAAGGCAAAATGTGAATTTACCCCTCCCCTGTATAACCAGCCTTAAACACAACAGATAGAGAGGAGCTTCAATCAATTGCTCCTCTCATTATCTGTTGAAGGCTAGAAGGGGAGGGGAAACTCAGAACATCATCTTCAAATGGGTCCCTCCCCTGCATACCCATGCAGGTATACAGTGACAGGGAGGAGCCTAGCTAGTGGCATATATATGCAGTGCTCCTACAATGATGGGCTCCTCCCATTATTACACTATGAGGGAGTGGCAATAATGTACGTATTCCCAAATATACCACCTTCGACTCATATGGGAGGGGCAAAGAATCACGTGAGGAGTATCATTTATCATTACCTTCCCCCATCATATACCCCCTTCTAATTGTATCAATAGCTTTAAAGTCCTCATCCTATCAAAGTTGGTGATGATACAAGAATTAGATTTTGAGTTCCACAATCTTAAGGATTATTTCCAATTGGTACTAGGATGATGTTTATTTTATTGGGCATAATGATGTTCATTTTGTCCAACAGTCATCCAATATCTGTACTATTGCATGATAGTAGTTATCTGTCAAGGTATACTCTACTTGCCACCTGTAACCATGGTAACTGTACGTAATGTGCCATGTACAACCCACATGACAGGTATGATGGCGAGAGGAGACATTTATCAAATGTCTTCATATGACATCTCCAATCACATCGATGTGGGTAGGGGCGTCAATCCATCGTTGGGGCAAACATTGTATTATTATGTTCCGTTTACAGACACTTCTGAAATTAGTTGCTAGCCTTAGGATTGACGCCCTGGGTTATATCATTGTTTGTGTCTCAACATAATACTCATAACTGTGAATTGAAAGATGCATTCTAATTTACTGAGTCTATCTATTTGTGAACAATGTCAATGTCATTGAAACTCTCAAAAATGCAAATGTAATGTATGCGTAATTAGTATATTTGATTTTCCCATGACGTATTGCAATAATAAAACGATATGTATAACTTTATGACTCTATGACCTAATTTGTGAGAAAGAATACAAATGTAATTTACAAATAAAAAGAAAAAAGGTTATTATTACCCTTTGTAATGTAATACAAAATGTAATGCTCAAAGATAAATTGAAATTTTAAAATGCTTACGACTGTCTCTGTTTTTATTTCTATTGAAATAAGCTTCTCAAACTTTTTAAATATTTATAATAAGTGCATGACAGTATGTGTGTGTGTGTGGGAAGTCTTCATCTGCTACCTTCATTCATCTAGTACCCTTTCCCGACACAGTCATACCTCTACTACAACTATCATTTTACTTAAACCGTCCTGATTAAAACTACTATCCTACATAAACCACCACCCTACATCAACCAGCACACTTCTGTCCTTCCTAGCTATATCCTACCTTCCTCCATCGACCCTACCTCTTCCCCATCCATCCTACCTCTCCCCATCCATCCAACCCCTCTTCCATCCATCTACCTCTCCTCCATCCAGCCTACCTCTCCTCCATCCACCCTACCTCTCCTCCATCCAATCTACCTTTCCTCCAACCACCCTACCCCTCCTCCATCCACCATAACACTCCTCCATCCACCCTACCTCTCCTCCATCCACCCTACCCCTCCTCCATCCACTCTACCTCTCCTCCATCCACCCTACCTTTCCTCCACCCACCCTACCTCTCCTTTATCCACTCTACTCTCCTCCATCCACCCTACCTCTCCTCATCCACCCCACCTCTCCTCCATCCACCCTACCTCCCCTCCATCCACCCTACCTCTCCTCAATCCACTCTACCTCCCCTCGATCCACCCTACCTCTCCTCCATCCACTCCACCTCTTCTCCATCCACCCCACCATTCCTCAATCCACCCTA